>NC_056743.1:408081131-408430027 GCF_019279795.1 Protopterus annectens | reverse complement strand
TTTCCCATGGAGGCTGTGCATGCTGCTAGGTTCTTAAAACTGCTAACCAGGTTAAAGCAACCAGATAAACCGCAGCAGTTCATGAGTAGCTACATCAAAAGCCTTCTATTGGTCATTGAGGATGGTCTCTGCTGGTGTAATGTGGTATATATTTATGAATGCAGCAACAACTGAGGTTAACTGAAAGACTATGAGGATGTAAAGATACTGCAGCACTTTTATAGCCATATCGTACTTGGATTAATATCTCATATTTATTGATATAATTAATCGCCTATTTGTAAATCAGTTTCTCAACTAACTTTGCCAGTAGCTGTCAAATATATATTGAGGGTATGAGACAATTATACATATTTTATTTAGCAAATGGTGTAACAGATTAGCACTCCTAACACACGGCAAGTGATATTTAAAATGTGAGAAACAGAGTGATATGTGGCTGATTGCCATTCTGAAAAAAGCAAGATATTGTCTAATGTCATTGCTATTGGCTGCTATGAGTATGTGTATGAACTATTTTGAAATAAACACCTGATAATGAGTGTAGGATTCTCTTCGGGAGAGTTTTTCATTTATTCTTCAAAGTAGCTAACTAGGTTGGGTGGCAGGTTGAAGAAGGTTTCATTAATTGTATTAGGACAGCAACCTTTGTGGAATTGATGGAGTCTTGTTTTTGACTTACCCAAGATATTTCTACAGTAAACTACAATGCACTCTGCTACAGGCCCCATGAGGAGCTCAGTGTCTCTCCAACCTAACACCACTCTTAAGTATTCAACTGCGGAACCACCTTTATCATTCTTATAAGAAAAGCGCAGTCCGGGTCTGAACTTTCTGCAAACAACTAAAGTTAACTTTGAATCTAACACCACTCTTAAGTATTCAACTGCGGTACCACCTTTATCATTCTTATAAGAAAAGTGCAGTCCGGGTCTGAACTGTCTGCATACAACTAAAGTTAACTTTGAACCTAACACCACTCTTAAGTATTCAGCTGTGGTACCTACCACCTTTATCATTCTTATAAGAAAAGCGCAGTCCGGGTCTGAACTGTCTGCAAACAACTAAAGTTAACTTTGAACCTAACACCACTCTTAAGTATTCAACTGTGGTACCACCTTTATCATTCTTATAAGAAAAGCGCAGTCCGGGTCTGAACTGTCTGCAAACAACTAAAGTTAACTTTGAGTATGTGTCCTACCTGTTTGAGCCAATGTTCATTTTCCCCTGGAGAGCACTCTGCTTTGGCTTGTAAGCAGCCCCCACACACACACACACTCATCTTCCACTTTCTCTCTTATTCCCTTCTGTTAGCAGATAGTATCCATAATCCGATCAATACTGTGTGTTTGTTAATTTAAACTGAGACCACAGTGGCCTACTGATACAAGGTTATCCTGTTTTTCCACCTGAAAATGGTTAAGAAATGACTTACAGTTTCAGAGCAGTCCTTGGTCAATTGTGATTGTTTCTCAAACACTAACTTGTCTTTGCTTTGGCTCATCAGCAGCAGTACAAAGAACTGCCTGCTCACACCCTTGTTCTCCCCTTCCCTGTTTATTACCTTAAGACAATCCCAAAGTTAATAAATATTACCTGTGGCAGGCACCATTTTTTAAAACTACAATCACCCTTGTCACTATCATATGTTCATTCATCAATTAACTCTGTTACCTGATTGTTTCCAGCCCCCTCATAAGAGCAACTAACAGGGTCTCTACCCGCTTCGCTCCCCACCCTGCCCCCTATTACCTCCCGCCCCCAGTGGTCCCACCTTTATTACACTCACAAACCCCTCCCATCTTTCCGGTAGCCATCCACAGCGCTAACCCAACACTACCTCCTCCATCTTCCCACTACTATCACACCTCCTTAACTAACATGTACAAGCATACCTTACCTATGCTCACTGCATGCACTCTCCTTGCATATCTTACATCCTACCAAAAGATCCATCATTCCCCCACTCAACCACTACCACTGTACTACTACTCACACCACCACTCATGTCTCACCCTCACTCAGCTCCCCTACCAGCAACTCAAGAACCATCCCTATGCACCCCCCACATATTCTACCAACTATATTACTCAAGCATAAAGCATCCCTACAACTTTACACAGTAACCCTCCCACCATACCTATTACCCAAAGAGCACAGTCATAAAGTTTCCCTTATAAACAAACACATTCAAAAACTGGGAAAACTAATAACCTCATGCATATCAAAACTAGCCCTAAGTGGAGATATCCACCCCAACCCTGGCCCTACCGTCTCCAACCCCAATCCTCATAATCAGACTAGAAACCACAACTTCTGCCATATTACAGACAATAGAAAGTCAAATGACTTCCTTCTACTAAGCCTAAATATTAGAAGTATATCCAACAAAGTCCATGAACTCCATGCCACCATAGACTTGTACTCCCCAGATATAGTCATCCTGACAGAAACCTGCCTAAAACCTCACATTACCAGTGAGCAAATACTCCCTACAGGTTATGCCATACTAAGAGTAGACCAGCTAAACAAGAAAGGAGGCGGTATAGCTATAATATTTAAACAGCATCTAGACATCCAGATCTTAAAATCATCAGCTCCACAAATAGGCAATGAAGAAATAATATATACCAACCTCAAAACAAAACCATCAACATAATTCGATGCTACTTCCCACCTGGCCAAAACATCCCACCACTAGAAAACCTCCTCAGCTGGCCTACCCACCATCTCCCCCAAGAAACTATCATTTTAGGTGATTTCAGAATTGACTGGCAATCCTGTTCTGGCAACCATCCAACCCAGCATGTAAACCTTCATGGCTTCACCCAACTAGTCCAGTCGCCAACCAGGATAAATAAAAACGTCAAGAAGCACACTACCCTGGATTGGATACTATGTCCAAAAGAAACAGGCTCACAAAACAAGTTCAGCTCCACAGATCCCAACAGACCACGCCAGTCAGTAGTATATAGGTGTTCTTAACGCAAAATTTATTATTAAACAATATAAAAACAGCGTTTTTAATATTTAATATTTAATTTTTATTTTAATTATATAATATAACATTGATTCAAATATCTACAATTATACACAACAACTTGGTACTTTTAAGATACAATATAGGTGGTATAAATAAAATGACCATAATATGGTCGACTTTCAAAAAACACACTTCTGTATTATTTTACAAAATATAAAGAATGTCAACTGGCATATAACAAAGGACTAAATTGGAGCATTTAAAAGTATGTTCACTTATGATAATACAGAAGTACATAATAGTTTTTTGAGGATCATATTATATCACATCATTGTAGAAATAACTATTTATGTATTGAGCGGGTATATTTCGGTTTTATAAACATATACTTATAGTTTTATTTTTTAATTTATTTTTAATTTTAAAAGGAATTAGATAACACTATTACGTGAGGTTCAGTTTCTATGAGTAACATATAAGATTTTATCAGTATGTAAAGTAGATTTTTTTGTAAATCAAGAAAGGAAGGAAATGACGTGTACAAAACATTAACCACGTATATTCAGGTTGTATAAGTGGCGCCAATTTTAAAAACTTTTACTTGTTCTCTGAAAAAGCCATTGTACTTCTAGTGGCGAAAACGCTGTTTTTATATTGTTTAATAATAAATTTTGCGTTAAGAACACCTATATACTACTGACTGGCGTGGTCTGTTGGGATCTGTGGAGCTGAACTGGATTGGATACTAGTCGGTAAGAGCCCCCAGTCATATATAACAGGCTGCTTATCAGATAGCCTCAGTGATCACTTCCCAACATTCCTCCTGAAAAAATACCTATACCAAGCTAAACCTGTCTACCACCGTCAGATACGTAAAAAAATAAACTTTAACCCACTCACATTCATCTCATCCCTCAAAGAATGTAACTGGCATCCTCTAAAGTACCTCAGTCTTGATGACACAGTTGAATTTTTTAATACTACCTTCCTTAGCATCCTTAATTACCATGCCTCCATAAGACTTTCCAGAATCAAAGCACAGCCCTCCCCATGGCTACAGAAAACCACTAAGTCAGAAATGAAAAACAGGGATAAAGCCTGGGAGCACTGGCGCAAAACCAAGACCCCCTCAACTAGACAGAAATTCCTAGAACTACGCAATAGAGTCAAAAAGCTAATAAAACAGGACAAATTCCAATACTACCAGTCTGCCCTAGACTCCTCTGAACACAGCCCCAAACAATTCTGGTCCTCCATAAACTCCATCCTCCACCCAGGTAAAGTCAGTACCCCTCCTCCTAACATCCCTCACTCCTCAGAAAATATTGCTACCTCATTCAACACACACTTCACACAAACCATACTATCACTAGCTAAACATTACAACCCCCCTCCCCTCCAACCCACACCTTCAACTACTAATCTCCCCACTGCCTTCTCTTTTTCTCGTGTACCTACCTCCAACATAAAAAAAACTCTTAACTAAACTTAACCCCACCAGATTAGCAGCAGACAACCTCCCAAGTGAATACCTACAAATCGCAGGTGATGCTCTGGCCTGCCCAGTATCCGTCTTGATTAACCGATCTCTGTCAGAAAGTTATGTTCCCACACTGTGGAAAATATCACATATAATACCCCTCCACAAAGACGGACCCTCCACAGAACTAACCAGTTACCGCCCCATAGCTATTCTCTCTCCACCCTCCAAAATACTAGAGAGATGCATACACTCTCAGGTCTCAGACTACCTCCTTACTAACAACCTCCTTTCCAATACTCAGCATGGTTTCCGACCAAACCATAGCACCACCACTGCCTTCCTCTCCTTTACTAACACTATCCTTCAGCATAAAAACAATGGCTATCTCTCCTCTGCTACTTTCCTAGACCTATCTAAAGCATTTGACATGGTCCCACACAAACAACTTATCTCTGTCCCCAATAACCTATCCTTCTCACAATCGGTCACCAACTGGTTTCAGAGTTACCTGTCTGACCGCCAACAATCCGTTGTATGGCAGAATGACATATCTCCCCAACTACCTGTCTCCATAGGGGTTCCCCAAGGATCCATCCTTGGATCCCTACTCTTCTCTGTTTTCACAAATAATCTAGCCTCTGCCACCACACATGGCACACTCATACAATACGCAGATGACTCGACCATCATCTGCTCAGCCCAGTCCCTACCCAAACTGCAAAAAGTCACACAGGAAGCCTTTTCCTCTGTTGAAACTTGGTTATCCGATGCCCAATTAATACTCAACCCAAACAAAACTAAACTACTCATCTTCCAACCCACCAAACATACTCAAAACAACTCTCACTTTAACATCACAGCAAAAGACACCACCACTATATACCCAACTGAACACACCAAATTGCTAGGAGTGGAAATGGACAATAAACTAAAATTTGAGATTCACATATCCATGACCATAAAAAAAGTCCACAAAAAACTAGGAGCGGTATACAGAAATAAGCATCTTCTCACCAAAGCAGCAAAGATTTCAATAGCAAATTCCCACCTTATCTCCACCCTACTTTATGCCTCTCCAATATATACCAACCTAAGGCAATGCGATCTAAACAAGCTAGAGACCTGCTACAACAAAATTGCCAAATTCGCCACAGGGGCATCCTACCGTAGCCACCACTGTCTCTCACTTGCTGCACTGAGCTGGCTTGAACTCCCTCACCTCCTTCAATAGTATCAACTCTCACTTGCCCACAAACTAGTAAACCATCCACTAAATGTCCCATCCCTCCAGAATCTACTCCAACCCTATCGCATCACCAGACCACTAAGACCCTGCAACAACACTCACTTGCAGATCACTAAAGCCAATAACTCTGCTGGTGAAGCACTATTCTCTTGCACCATAGCCAAATTATGGAACTCCCTCCCACCCACAATTACCTCCATACCATCATGCACCCACTTCAAAACTTTACTAAAAGCGCACCTAAAACATGCTGGCTATGCCCTTGCAACTCCCACTCTAATATCACCCACCCCATCCAACCACTACCTTTCTTTCCACTCCACTAACTTCCTTGATTATAGCAAGCTCAGATGCTCATAAGCCTAGTACTTATACAGCAGGAACTTCTTATTTTAACATTTGTTAATGTCTGTTCTGTACTTCACAGATAAAGATTCTAGTTGTCTACTGATGTACTATGTTCTTCATCTGTAAATATGTTGTAAGTAATTGCTATGTAAATTGTTAATCGCTATGTAATCCAATGTAACTACTGTCTGTTTATTTTAACTGTGGAGCTTTTCTCCCTGGGCCTCCGCTGAAAATGGACCTACGTCCAGTCGGACACTCCCGGTCAACAAATATAAATAAATAAATAAATAAATTTCTGAGTTCAACCTATTCATTAAGCATTTCTTTTTAATCTGGTAAGGTAGTAATAGAAAGGTTAACAGCAGCTTGCCACATGCTCTTTCTCCTTTTCCTGACTTCTACATGAAATTAAGTTTTTTAAACCTGTGTCCTGTAGGGCTAAGAATGAGATTTTCTACAAGTGTCACTTGGCTTCATCATTTCTCTATATGCTAAATGTTTGAGGTTATAAGCCCTACATCTCATTTGTAAACAGTTCACCTGATTTATTTCATCAGCTAGTAACTCCCGATTCTGTTCATACTCATTCGATGTAAGACTGTTCAAATTTAGTATTTGCAGTGTGTTTGTATTCATTTACAGCAACAGTTGTCAATATCTTTGAATATTTTCATGTACTTTGCTCTACTGTAATCTTTCCTTGAGACTGCATGCCATGGTTCTTTGTGTAACTTAGTTTCAGTTGTGGAACTGTTTGTCACAGTACCATGCAGTAATTGTCTAGCTTTGTGATAGTATACCACGGTGCCACTTTTGTGATTTATTTGCACGTGTGATGGTAGGTGACAGTACCTTAAGTATGATTTATTTTTTTGACCTTGGAAAAGTATGTTCAGGCTTTTCATATGTTTGATTTATTGGTTCTTTTTGTGATTGTATGTCGCAATGCTATGCATGTTGTTTGCATTTCTGATACTATAACCAGGTATTTCATGTCAGCTGCCGTTTGCCCTTGTAATGGTATGTTACATCATTATATGACTTGTGATTTACTGTTTCAATTTTTTCGTAGCACCACAATATATACACTTTGCAAGGGGACTGGAATATCAGATTTAGAGTAAGATGCCATTACCTATGTGTTAAAGGAAGTCATTGTCATTATTTATTGCCAAGGGAAGAACCAGGATAATCATTTGGTTTTGAGATACCTTCATTATCAAACTATGCCAGATGTTATAGTATAGTGTTTTCACAAAGGGATTCTTGGAAGAAGACTCTTTTGTGGTTTGTTGTCATTGTGTGCATTTTGTTAAGAGCACCATTACATTTCTCTCTCATTGGATTTGTAAAAAACATGTGTATTAATTATATATAGCAGGGGGGGGTATAATTTGGAATGTCGAAAATAATTTACTTGAAAGCAGCCATCAGAATGCCTAACTCGGGCTTTTGCACTGCAATTTGAAACAAGCTCTGTATATTTTGTACTTTCCTCTGCCTTTTTAGTTATTAAATTAATTTATAGTTTGATAGTTCACTACACATTCCTTCTGAAAGTAAAGGTAGGTATAATGCTACTTAAAAAAAAAAAAAAAGAGTATTATTTCTCATAATGTTAAGAAACACTTCAGTACCATTTTAAAATGTATAAGAGGGTTGGTTCCAGGAGTGATCCCTTGACTCTTGAGTAATGTATTTACATTGCGCTCCTGGTGGAGGCTGAGGAAATCAAACCTAGATCTGTCTGCTGAATGTACCAAATGCATTCACAGCTTTGCTGCCTGTATTGTAGGGGTATTTTGGGTAATGCAATTTCAACGCCCACAATAAGTCGTAACATTTCTTTTGTCCGTAATAACTGTCTCAGGTTTCTGTCCTAGGTATTCTGAAATGTTGTCAAGGATAAATTTATGCCTTTTTCTGTGTTTTCTAGAGAGTTTTTCAGACTTATCTTTACACCATTAAATGATGACTGCTAGAGAGAGCAGTTTGTCATATTTTTCTTGCATACCTAGCTCACTCCAAATCACCAAAAGCAGTCAGAAACGATGCATAGGCAGTTCGGTTTAAGAGCCATTAGTTCAAGAGGTCTTCCAGCAGTATATGTAAAAAAAATATTTAGTCCACAAAAAGCAGAAACAAACTGATAAAAAATCCAGAAGCACTATGGCAAAAAACGGCAACGCAAGGTGATAAAATTCGTCTTCTAGTTTAATAAGATACACGTACAGTTGGTAAGCGCTTTCGGCTGTATAAACTCAGCCTTCATCAGACAAAGTAAAACACACTGACATTAGTTATATATTATGTGCTTAATTGACCAATTAATAAATAATTCAATTAATAGATCTTATTACATCTAATAAAATCTCGATTACATAAAATGTGCATGCCAATAAAATATGCATAATATAATATGTAACACAATTAACAAACATACAATAAATGTTGTTATAAACCCTAACTAATGAAATTTTCTATCTATTAAGTTACACAATATAGCCATTGATTAGATACATCATGAGTAATGCTTGAAACATCAAAACTTTTTATAAACACCTTACTCTATGTGGATACTGATCCATTACATGATGTATTTATTTATCTATTAAAAGCCCTCAATTTTAATATACTGGAAATAGATATAGAATCATTTATTCCTGGAGTGTGTGTGGCATTTAGAAAAACTTGCCACCAATACTCTTTAGATTCTAAAATTATTTTCCAAGGGCCTTTTCTAGGAGATGGTACCACCTGTTCAAGTACTACAAATCTAAATTTATGAGTGGGATACTGAACAAGATGTCTATAAAGTGCATTGTTTTCGGATTGTCTATTAATATCATATACATGTTCATATATATACGCTGTTTTAATTTCCACTCAGTTTTACCTATATAATAGGCTGAGCATTCCATACACAAAGCTGCATAAACAACTCCAAAAGTGTTGCAATTATATTTCCCTTTGATTGCTATATTATAACCATTTATGTGCACTTGATCAGTTTCCATTATGTATGTACAATATTTACACATATTACATTTTTTCATAAAGGCATTGCTAATATGTGTTTTAGGACTGGTCTGACACCAGTCCTTTAAATGTTTGTCTCTTTTGTATATAATAGATGGTCGAATACCAAATAACTTCATCAGTTGTTCATCTCCTTTTATGATAGTCCAATTTTTGTTGACCAAATATTTGACATATTCCAAGTCTTGCGTATAAGTAGCGATGAATGCAGCATTATTGTTATTAAATAAACCTATTGCTGTATTTTCCTCCACTTTGATGTTATTGTTATTATTAATACCATTATTACATATTTCATATTCAACTGATAATACATTAGATGCATTTTCTTGCTGCATTTGATGAGGTTCCATAAACTCAATTGATCTTAACAAAGGCTTATAAAATCCATTTTTCCTTTTTACTACTACTGATCAAGTGCACATAAATGGTTATAATATATCAATCAAAGGGAAATATAATTGCAACACTTTTGGAGTTGTTTATAGACATCTTGTTCAGTATCCCACTCATAAATTTAGATTTGTAGTACTTGAACAGGTGGTTCCATCTTCTAGAAAAGGCCCATGGAAAATAATTTTAGAATCTAAAGAGTATTGGTGGCAAGTTTTTCTAAATGCCAAACACACTCCAGGAATAAATGATTCTATATCTATTTCCAGTATATTAAAATTGAGGGCTTTTAATAGATAAATAAATACATCATGTAATGGATCAGTATCCACATAGAGTAAGGTGTTTATAAAAAGTTTTGATGTTTCAAGCATTACTCATGATGTATCTAATCAATGGCTATATTGTGTAACTTAATAGATAGAAAATTTCATTAGTCAGGGTTTATAGCGACATTTATTGTATGTTTGTTAATTGTGTTACATATTATATTATGCGTATTTTATTGGCATGCACATTTTATGTAATCGAGATTTTATTAGATGTAATAAGATCTATTAATTGAATTATTTATTAATTGGTCAATTAAGCACATAATATATAACTAATGTCAGTGTGTTTTACTTTGTCTGATGAAGGCTGAGTTTATACAGCCGAAAGCGCTTACCAACTGTACGTGTATCTTATTAAACTAGAAGATGAATTATCACCTTGCGTTGCCGTTTTTTGCCATAGTGCTTCTGGATTTAAAAAAAATATTTGCTACGATGCATACTGCTGTTGATGACCCTGGCACATACTGGAAGGTGTTACATACTCAGAATGTAGCATATAATCAGAATGTGCTACATTTGTTGGCTGTATCACCAGATATTACCAGAACCGGTTTCACTGACCAGATGTTAAAACTGGCTTCAATCACCATATATTACCAGAACTGGTTTCAATTTCCAGATATTACCAGAAATGGCTTCAGTTGCCAGATATTACCAGAACTGGCTTCATTCTCCAGATATTACCAGAACTGGCTTAAATCGCCAGGTATTACCAGAACTGGTTTCAAGCAGCTAATCTTGCTAGGAAGGTCTGTCACACCTAATCCTGCTGCTGTGTCCCTTGGCTCATGTAATCCTATTATGGATTCCCCAACTAATGAGGTCCTCTACTGGGCCCCATCACTCATAATTCTGCGGTGGGTCCCCTGATTCATGTAATGTTGCTGTGGGCCCTATAATTAATTTAATTTAATTAATTTGGATTTGTTGATTAGGGTAGAGCACAGATCCCAAATGGACCAATTTCATACTTGGCCTGCATGTGTAAAATGAGGCACACGGTTTTCTGCCATTTTTGTATGCTGTTTTGGTATGTAAAACATAGTTTTGGTTACATTACAACTTAAATTATGATTCCTCTCCTACTGCAGGACTACATAATAATTTCCCTAAAACCAAACTACTGTCTCAGCCTCACAACCAACACCATGCCAGATATATGAAAGCCTGCGTTTGTCAGACCTGTAGCCAGATAAACCAGACCAACATCTCCCAGTCAGTTCCTTCTCATTTCCATTCTCCCCACCTCTGGCAAAATTCTTGAAAAGCTGATTTGTAACCAGCCTACTAATCTTATAGGTTCATAGGTGTTTATTAGGCTAACAACCACAAGGGCCTTTTTAAGCCTAGCCATGCATCCCAGATCTCTGCAAGTTTTAGTACCCTTGATAAGTGTAAGCAGGGGCTTGGGAGATGAACAATTTACAGGTTGCCTATGTCCATTAAAGACATAGGTGCCAAGCTTGGGATGAATTTTCCTGTTCCTCATCCAGTTGTCCAAGTCACACTTGAATTGTGTTAGGAAGGAACTCTACTCCACATGGATGGGGAACTTGTTCCATGGACAGGGTAGTCTCTGGGATACATACATGTCTCTCCAGCAGGTCTTATGTATATCACAGGCAAGGTCTTTGGAATGTGTAATTCTGGTGATGCTTGTTTTGTGGATATGCAGGAGGTCCATCAGAGTGGGGTCTGATAATGCCTTGTATGCCAGGTGTAGATCTTCCCCTCAGCAGCCTATAGGAAACATAATACAGGCATAGAACCATGAGGTGGTCTGCACAGGACAGTTTACTTATCCCTTGTATTCTTTAAGTGAAGAACCTTTGTGGACATTCCAGTTTGTTCATATGCCTGGTTAGGTACTTACCAAAGGGAGCATTGTACTGAATGATAGGTCTGATGAATGTCATATACAGTGGAACAATGACTTCCTTGGACCTAGATGCCATACCTGTGTTTATAAGTTGTGTAACATAGAACAATTTCCTCACTACTGTAGACATGTGATGGTCAAAGGCTAGATTTACTGTCTGTGTGTCCCCAAGTCACTGACTACTGGGTCAACTCTAAGGGGTGTGTTGTCAATATGATAGTTAGCAGGGGTGGATGACTTCTTAAACAGTACTATTATGCATTTCTTAGTTTTAGTCCATGGCTCTCACACCAGTTGTTTGTCTGCGTCAGCCCTTCCTGCCGAACATTTGTGTCGGTGTACGAGTAAGTGACAACTCCTAATTTGCAATCATCTGTAAATTTAGTCAGCCAGCAAACACCGACATTGGTCTTGATTTCAGATAAGTAAATGCCAAAAAGGAGTAGTCCAAGGGCCGATCCTTGAGGGACTCCACTTGTGACTGGTCTCTTTGCAGAGGTGGACTCCTCAATTCTAACTTCCTGAGTCCTGTCTGTGAGCCAGTTGGCTATCTACCAGGTGAGATATGGGTTTGTACCTAACCTGTTGAGTTTGTCAACAATGCCCAAGTGGGGTATTGTGTCAAATGCCTTGGCCAGGTGAAGGTAGGCAGTGTGAACCATTTTTGTCCTCATCCATTGCATTGGTGACCTTCTCAAAGAAGTCCACCAGGTTGAGTAGGCATGACTTGCCTTGATAAAACCAAACTGGGTTGGGTCCAGTGTCTGGAGGTGTACTGTATAACTACTGATCATGTCCATGATAATTTTTCCATGGCTTTGTACAGAAGACTAGTGAAACTTATGGATCTGTAATTTCCAGGGCCTGTAGATGGCCCACCTTATTGCAGAGGGATGGCTGTTGCTCTTCCCCATTCATGAGGCGCAAAGCCAGTTAAATAGAAATTCCAGATGGCTTGACAGGTCTTGTTTCATGCTGTTTAGAAGGTATACCGGTGTATTGTCTGTGTCCATTGATGCACTGTTCTTGGCTTTAGAGCACTGAGGACCTGTTCCCTAGTTATAGCAGGTGGAGGTATATTTGATGGTATTTCCTGAGGGAAAGTTGAGGGGGAGAGAGGGGTAAAGTTGGAGCTGAATTTGTTGGCCAGTAGGTTTGCTGTATCTTCTGCCTTTTTACTTTTTTTTTTTTAATTTCTCCAGGTCTTTTGGGTTTCTAATACCATGACAGGAATGGAGCCCATTCCTAAGTCAAAGTATGATTAAAGTTCATTAAATTAGAATTGTTTCAATCTTTGATGTTAGCCAGAAGTGATCTTTGTAGCACCCGCAATATGCCCAGTAATGACTACTTCTGCAATCCGTATGGAGTTACATTTATCTGTAACATATCTAAGTATGATTGTAAATTCTTTTTATAATACCTGTTGCTCCTACTGCTACTACTGGAACTATCTGGGTATCTTTTTTCCACATTGCCCTCATTTCTGCCTGAAAATCCTGGTATTTTATGACTTTGTGTCTCTCTGTATGTAAGACAATGTAGTCACTAGGTGTAGCAATTTCAATAATCAATGCTACTTTGTCATCTTTTCTTGGCCTACTATATCTGTTTTTCTTGCATCTATTTTATGAACTGTTGGTAATTGATGACCCCATGTGAGGTAAACTTCATAATTTTCTATGATGCTTTGTAGTTCATGTTTCTTGTGCTTTTCACTACTTCAGTATTATAATGTTTGCACAATCCCCAATGCAACAGTCTTGCCACATTATTATGCCTTTCAGTATACAGTCCTTCTGCCATTAGTATATCACAACCAGCAACAAAATGTGCAACTGTTTCCATTTCTGTTTTACAAAACCTGCATTTGTCTGTTTCTCCCACATGTTCATTGGACTTTGTAAACCAATGTGCATGTAGTCGACTTACTTGGGCCGCCAGTATTAACCTTTCATCTTTTGATTTAAATTCACCTCTCCTTAACCATTTCGGACTTTGATCCTGATCAACATGAGGTTGTTCCAAGAGTTTTTTATGCTTGCAACTATATTTATGTATTTTCCACATTTCTTGCCTTCTCATCTGATCCTTCACCTTATATTCTTTAGTTTTTTTTTTCACACATTCAGGAGCTACCTGATTTTTATCTCCTCCTGGTTTGATTTCCATTCCTGCTTGACAGAGATATGCTTCTGCTAAACTAAGCAGGGAATCATCTCAGACTTATTCTTTTCATGTTTCAGTACTTTCAACACATTTGGGTCTTGCGAGGTCAGCAGATATGTATGCAGTCCCACTGTTGCAGATCTATACATGTAACAAATTTCAAGAAGGCCCATACCTCCTTCAGAATGGGGAATATATAGTCTTAGCATGCACTGATTTTTAAAAATCATTTGATGAGTATGAAGCATCCTTCTTGTTTTCCATTCCAAACTATCCAACACCTTTTGGGACCAATCAATCACTCCAAAACTGTAAGGTAGGACAGGAAGAGCAAATTGGTTTATTGCTTGGACTATGCTCCTGGATGTCAATGCTGATTTTAGTATTAATTTAAGTCTTCTAAAATATTCCTTACTAAGTTTTATTCACATTTGTTCATGTTTTATTCTTGATTCTTCATCAATTCCCAAATTATTTATAGACTCCCTCTTTTATATCACATTCCTGTCACAAACTGATGTTTTCTTGGTGCTGCAACTTTCCTGCTTTAAAGTTTGCCTTTGCACATTTATCAAGACCAAAATATATTTTATATCATCTAAAAAGTTTTAACCACTTGAAGTTGTGCTTTCAATTCCTCATCTGATGATCTATATAGTTTTAAGTCATCTACACAAAGAAGATGAGAAATCTTTACACTTTGTTGTTTTTTGGGAGCGAAATTATAACCACAACCTAATTTATTAAGTAGATAGCTTAATGGGTTAAGGGCAAGACAAAAGAACAGTGGTGACAGGAGTCAATCCAAAAGTACACCAATTGCCGGAAATCCAACAAACTGAAGAAAAAAAAAAACAGAGAAATAAGCCAAAAAATGGTGAAACAATTTAATGACAGATAATCCACATCAAACAGTAAGCGCTTTCGTCCGCACTGGGCTTCTTCAGACTGAATGACAGAGAGTCACCCTGGATTATCCCCCTTTGAATCCTTATCCCTGGAATAATAATTTGTCCTTTATTATGGCTTAACTGCAAAGTGGTTTGCCACTGTTTCATGGCCACTGTAATGTAATCGATCACTGTATGATGTATCTTATACATTTTTAAGCACTCTTTTATCCATGAATATGGGATACTGTCAAATGCTTTTTTGTAGTCTATCCATGCCATACTTGCCCTTTTTACAGTTCTCCATTATGACTTTAACAACAAATGATCCTTTGTTCCATATGACTTTCTTTTATTATCCTTTTGTTCTATTGTCATGATTGAATTTTCATCTAAATGACTATAAACTCTGTCAGCATCAATTCCTGTGTATAGTTTATACGTTGTCTGAAGGCAAGTTATTGGTCTATACTTTTTAGGATAGTTTGCAAGTTCACTCTTAAGTAGGAGTGTTGTTTTTCCTGTTAACCAGGCTGGAATCTTTTTGGGGTACACATATAAGTAGTTCTTACTCATGGCTAAATTTTCATGTAAAGATGTTATTACCTTTACCCAGAAGTTAGGTAGTGTATCTGAGCCTGGAGTTTTCCATTTAGGAGCTTTTCTTAACTTTGTTTCAATCTCTCTGGCTATTACTTCATCCCGTTCCATATCCTATGCATTTGAACTCAGCATCTTTGTTATGTTCCACAGGGTCTTCGTAGATATTTCTCCAAAATGTATCTGTTTCTTCTTTTTTTGTTGGTAGTTCAATTTCTTTTGCTTTGTTTCCCAATTCTCTATAAAACATTTTTGGGTCATCAATAAATTGTTTATTTTGTACTTTTCCTTTAAATCTATCTGCATATCTTCTATGTTTTTCTGCTTGTGCTGATTTGCGATACTGCACGATAGATCCTAATCTGTTCTGATACTGTACATTGCTTTTATCACATCTATCTTATTGAGTATTTTTGATCTGTGTTCCCTCTTCTATACTCTTCTAACAGTGACACTTCTTGTCTTAACTGCTTTATAATTTTCTCTATTAAATACCTCATGATGGCATTTCATTTCTCCTCTTCCTTTTCCTTGCTACTATGTTTTTCTTGTAAGACTTTATATGTTATTAACTTAGTTGTACATATCATATTTACTTTTGTTATTATCACATAAATCTCTATAGACAGTCCTAATTACTGTGTTTTTGTTTTATCAAACTTCTAACTTTTTGGATTTTATTGACTTTTTGTAGTCTACTTCTTTCATTGGTCTTTATATGTCTGTCCACATCTATTAAATCAAGGAATTCTTCTCTTAAATCATTTTCTTCTAAACTGAGGGCATATTCTTTGTTCTCCATTTCCTGTGGGCATTCTGTAGATAGTTCCACAGCATCTTCCTCAGTATAGGTGGCTGCATTTACACTGAGCTCTGCACACAATTGTGTATTGCCTTTGAGGTTGTGGACATAGTTAAAGAATACCTTGTGGTTGTCCTTGGCCTGGGAGGCCAAATTTACCTCAAATTTGGTGTTGGTAGACCTTATTTGCCCTCTGAGTTTGTTTAGTTTGAGAGTGGTTTTATCCTGCTGGGTGCTGCACCTCCTAATTTTTGCCACAATTTTCTTCCTTCTGTTATGCAACCTATTGATTTTGTGATTCCACCAGGGTGGCTCATTTTTTGAGTTAGTGGTGTATTTGAGTTAGTTCTTGACAAATACCACGTACTATCCTGAAAACAACACAGCTTCTATGCTGGTACAAGTACCAAGACTGCTCTCTGGACCCTCTATGTTGACATCCTCACTACCAGTGATAACTGTAGCTTCATCAGAGCAATGTTCATTCACGTAAACTGAGTGTTTACTATGTCAGTCTACTCAGTTCTAACACACCTTGAAAACATTGGTATGAGCTCAGGGATAACACTCTGGTTTAAGAACATTCTGGCCAACAGATCCATAACAATGAACTCCTTTTAGTTAGCTGCTGCCTTCACTCAAGCTGTAGTTCCCCAAGGATGAATACTCTCCCCTTTACTGTTTTCCAGCTGTATAAACAAACTACCCATGCTACCACAACTTTAGCTACACAACGCGCTTATCTACAGATCTAACCTTGATCATCACATTGTTAAATCCCAACTGCAAGCTGCCCTGCTAGAACTAAACAAGTGGCTTTACTCAAAAAAAAAAACTAGCATAAAAAAATGTTTGCGTCCTTTGGCACTAAGAAAGACTAGGTAAAGCTCGAAGCAGACTATGTATCAAAGACCTCAATAACAACAACAATGAACCCTCATCTCATTTAGGTACTTGGGCATTTGGCTTGATCAGTTCATAAGTTACAAGGTCACATTCCAATGCTTACAAGTAAAAGTAGCTATCTGCTATTCTGGGCCAAAATGTTATCACAATTCCATTCAAGATCAGCCGGAGCAGCTATAGGCAAAAGAGTCCACCTTTCTCAGATGAAATGTAGCCTTCCCTTATTCACTACTTGCTCAAAAAAAAAAAAAAAAAAAAAAAAACACTTGCATATGTTTTCTAACAAAAATGTATTGATTCATTGCCAACCTCTCTTAGCTTGAGCATCCCTGTAAGACCCTGGTGAAAGGTTAATTGGCTCCCTATACATGCTAGAGCCAGCTCCTTTCTAGGATCTCTTCCATTCAAACCCTACACCAAGATACCAGACCCCTTCTCATCTTAAGACTGATTCCTCTAACTCTGACTTCAGTCTTAGAAGCCAAGCCACTGTGGCCCTTACACTTCTAACTTCCTGGACTAAGCTGCATTCAGCTTCCCTTAACTTCTCTGTAGTTGCTCCCAAGCTATGGCAATCACATTCTGACTGCCTTATAGAAATCTCAGACTACACAAAATTCAAACCTAAGTCTAAACATTAGCTAACAGTACAACATAAATGCAAAGTTTCCAATGCAGGGCCTATTACTTAGCCTCTAAATGCATGTAATTGTAATCCTTAATCTAACATTCTTCTGTTAACTATTCCACTCATTGATCTGTCCATTTCTTCCCCATTACTGTCTTCATAGTCACTTTGTTCCTTCCTTACATGTCTGTTAAAATGTGTTCCTTCCTTACCTGTCTGTTAAACATTCTATCAACTGTATATTCAGTAAATAGGCTCATTTGCAACCCCCCCTCATAATATGCGTTTGCTCGCTTCTCCTTTCACTCCCCTCCTAAATCCTGTTCTTTTCACTTGTTTTTACACATTTACTTTCAGTACTTCACTGCTTTGATGTAAATGCAATTATATTTTCAACACAGTTATTCATTTTAACACTTTTCCTGATGTTTGTAAATCTGCAGTCCTTGTATCACGGTACATTATTATACAGACTTGCTGTATATACACTCTCACTTATTGTTACAGGAATGTAAACTGGGCTGAGGCTGCGATTGGTCAGTGCTGACCAGTGCTATACCCTGCTTATCGGAATTTAAATACATTCTAACACAATTGATAGAACTACCTTGTTTGTTGAATAGAATATTTGCAAGTAACTAGGTCTGTGGAGGAAGGAATTCATAGGTTCTTAGGATTTCACTACCCTTACAGCCAAAGGAAACTTTCACAAATCCCAGCCACTTCACCCAGTACTGTAAGAGATTAACAATGTTTTCAGCTAAGTAGACTTTTTGGTGTGTGAGACATGAGAGGGATAATAGAATATTGGAATTGTCCTTATATGATGAGGAGAGGCAGGCAGAGCTAGTATGATCCAAGTGACCGAAGGTTGGTAGCGGTGTGCTAAAATGTAAAGCAGAGAGAAGAAGCTGGGAATTATGCTATTTCCTTGTTGGGGGAGCATTGTTATTTAGCTTGTATTAACTGTGCTTTCAGGGATGTCCTGAACTACAGATAGTTTTGAGTCTCTTATGGCTGGGGATATGAATTGCCACAGCTTTGGTCCTAGTACTAAGGAGCTGTGGGAGGCAGAAGGCTTATTGTATGCATAAGTGAAGGGCAGGAGCAAGTGAAGGGTGCAACTTGTGGTCCTTGTTTATTTGCCTTGCAGAGAATCTTTCTGCTGTGCAGGAGGTGTTTTGGACTTTCTGCTGTGCAGGAGATGTTTTGGACTTTCTGCTGTGCAGGAGGTGTTTTGGACTTTCTGCTGTGCAGGAGGTGTTTTGGACTTTCTGCTGTGCAGGAGGTGTTTTGGACTTTCTGCTGTGCAGGAGGTGTTTTGGACTTTCTGCTGTGCAGGAGGTGTTTTGGACTTTCTGCTGTGCAGGAGGTGTTTTGGACTTTCTGCTGTGCAGGAGATGTTTTGGACTTTCTGCTGTGCAGGAGATGTATTGGACTTCCTGCTGTGCAGGAGATGTTTTGGACTTTCTGCTGTGCAGGAGGTGTTTTGGACTTTCTGCTGTGCAGGAGGTGTTTTGGACTTTCTGCTGTGCAGGAGGTGTTTTGGACTTTCTGCTGTGCAGGAGGTGTTTTGGACTTTCTGCTGTGCAGGAGATGTTTTGGACTTTCTGCTGTGCAGGAGGTGTTTTGGACTTTCTGCTGTGCAGGAGGTGTTTTGGACTTTCTGCTGTGCAGGAGGTGTTTTGGACTTTCTGCTGTGCAGGGGGTGTTTTGGACTTTCTGCTGTGCAGGAGGTGTTTTGGACTTTCTGCTGTGCAGCAGGTGTTTTGGACTTTCTGCTGTGCAGGAGATGTTTTGGACTTTCTGCTGTGCAGGAGGTGTTTTGGACTTTCTGCTGTGCAGGAGGTGTTTTGGACTTTCTGCTGTGCAGGAGGTGTTTTGGACTTTCTGCTGTGCAGGAGATGTTTTGGACTTTCTGCTGTGCAGGAGATGTTTTGGACTTTCTGCTGTGCAGGAGATGTTTTGGACTTTCTGCTGTGCAGGAGATGTTTTGGACTTTCTGCTGTGCAGGAGATGTTTTGGACTTTCTGCTGTGCAGGAGGTGTTTTGGACTTTCTGCTGTGCAGGAGATGTTTTGGATAAGAAGTTTGACAAGCGAGAATCAAGCAGATCTAAACTTTGATGAGAAACCAGTTGGCCTTTGTGAGATGTGAACAGTGGTGTTTGAATCTGGGTGGAGGTGTGATGAACAGCATATTCTTTTACTTTGAGGAGTAGCACATTCTAACTCAGCATGGGGAGGTATCCTTCCCTGTGGCTTCCATCTAATCACCTATGGGCCCCACTAACTTGTGTAATCCTTCTGTGGATCTTCTGACTTGTGTAATAATCTTACTGTGGATTCACTGACTCATGGTCCCGTAAGTCATATTATCCTGCTATGACCGAATCCTGTTGAAGTAGGGGGGGGTTGTAAGCTCGTAATCCTTCTGGAACCTTCTTTTTATGGCAGTACTGATGGAGCTCGCTGATTCTGAAAATACTAGCATCCTTCTAATTCGTTCAGTTCTCCTGTCTGTTCCCTCAGTTAATTCTGCAGGACTAGAACAATTGCAGTGACTTATAATTCCTCTAATCCCTATGTGCTCTCGGAATCCATTAAACCATCTCCATTCTTGGTAGGCCTACTATGTCCCCTTGTTTTTTTTTTTTTGTTTTTATTATCAGAAATGTAAGAATCCATAAGTTATCTTGTTGGAGTAGCAATTTCTTTTAATATGACTGGACCCTTCAAACTCATAGGTTTGCCAATGATCTTAGCAGGACTATTTTATTCTGATAGGGCTATCTGACTTTTCAGGGCTCCTGAACTCTAATTTTATCATGGAGAAAATGCCCTAATTACCCTTTCTAAATGCCTTGATTTTGTCTGAGGCTTTCCTATTGATTTCAGATAGCTGATGTACTGTGGGAACTGTTTTTGTTTTGCACTGTCATAGTCACTGTAATTAGTTTTTACACACACACACACACACACACACTGATGCATGATTCACCAGTATTTACCCACCTACGATGCCCAGTATGCTAACTGAAGGGGCCACGTGTGGTAAGCTTGCTCATATGCGCCATACTGGCAGCTGAGTAGTGCTCCTGCTCAGGGGGCTCAAATCTGTCAAACATGCTAGGCTCCCTAGAAATTTCTAAGGTTGACCTTGGCTCCCTGGGTCTTGCACACTTGAGGTGTGCTAATACTGTATTGCATCTTTGCTGCATAAATAATTATTAAAATTAGTTACTAGGCATACAGCATTGATCCAGGTGGTCCTATTTCAGGCTCAGTACATTAAATTAACCAAGACAAAATGATTATGCAAACATACACAATGTTAAAAGCATGCAAAACATAGAAGAATTGAAGACATACAATGTAGCAAATAAAATATAATTAATAATTTTCACTGTTTCATCATTATATGGCCTACATGCACATCCTATTATGTAGGGGAGTAGTCAAGTATGACTTGTGAGGAGATTATTAAGATATACAGATGGGGGGGAGTATTACGTTATGAGTAAGAGTACAGAATTAAATTATTGCAGTGAGGAGGAGGTAAGTTTGTTTACATTTGGGGAATATAAATATTTATGTATTATTATTACTGGCAATGTTAGTATTCCACTGATTTAAGGTAACACCCCAGCGTGCGTTTGTGAAGTGACATTGCTATGTAAGGCCTTTGTGATTTATTATTTGCCAGGTATTATGCTGTTACTTGTTGTCCGAAACATTTACAGCTGAGAGTTTTTTCTAAGTGGGTTTTATGGATGGATCTAAATTTGGTGAAGGAGTTTGTCTGTTGCAGTTGTGATAAATTCCCAGACACTGGGTTCTAATACTGAAAGGCTGCGGTTACTGATGAAGGAGTTTGTCTGTTGCAGTTGTGATAAATTCCCAGACACTGGGTTCTAATACTGAAAGGATGCGGTTACTGATGAAGGAGTTTGTCTGTTGCAGTTGTGATAAATTCCCAGACACTGGGTTCTAATACTGAAAAGTTACTGATGCACTGTTTAGTATGGTGGAGGGTATTCAAGGAGGGGAAGGAAGTAGGGTATTTTCCATGATCAGAGCAAGAAGCATTGAATCTTAAACCTACTATGATGCTGGAAGTAAGTCTTGTTCTTGCCATATGCCAAGGTATTTAAAAGTGGGAGTGATTTCTGTTATCTCTGTCTATCTATATGTTAATTGCAATCAGATAATCTGTTCGGTGGAGATCGGGATTAGCTCTTGAGCTGAGCCTGGTTAAAAAAAAAAAAAAAAAAAGTCCTGGCTTTGTTGTAGAGTTAAGGATGAGGTTTCTTGAGCTTTTAACCATTTAGGTACAGATGAAAGATAATGATGTGGTTGGCGTTTTACTTTGTCTTCAGAATAGTCTGTGTTGTGGACCAGTATGCCGTCTGCATACAATAGAATGAATGGAAAGATGTGAGTTGTCATTGTGATGTCATCGTAGAGGGAGAACAGAGGGGAGGATAGAGGAGAGAGATCCCTGTGGCAGCCTTTTTTTGTAGAAGTGTGGGTCCTAACAAGCAGCTGCCCACTGATAGTGATGAAGATTGGCAGTGAGATGCGGTACAGGAGGGTGCCCATCAGTTGTCTGCATTTCAGATGTGCAGTAGCTTTTATCTGACATAGTTACTGATGGTCATTTTAATCAGCTCTACACTACAGTTTCTAAAGAGCCATCATGTAGAACATAAGAGCTTCTTTCTTCGAGTTTTTGATCATCCCACAGTATATCAGCCATCTGAAATCAATAGGAAATGACTTTTTTGTGGGTGTGCCATTTGGGGATAGTGCTATGGGTGGCTTCCTCTCCAAGTAGAAGCCTGTTGGTATTGCTTAAGTTTTATAGAGACTGGGGGGATTTAGAAGTTTATTCCATTAGCTAAAAGAGTCATTCATAATGTGTTGGCAAGCTATTTTTACTGCTTTTATGAAATAGATAAATAGCAGCCATCTCTCTCTCTCTCTCTCTCTATATATATATATATATATATATATGTGTGTATGTATATATCACATATGAATTTACTGTGAGCATTAACAAACCATAGTCCTACATTTCCTTATCCTGGAAGAGGTATCATTGTTTTTATTATTTAGGATTTTGTTTGCTCTTTTTAGTTAAAGGAGTGGTGTACTCTTGAATATAATGGAGGAATGAGTTGTTCTGATATAGCTTCTGGTGTGAACAGTGGTGTTGGGAATAAAAGAAAAAAGGAAGATGAAACGGGTAAAAAGGATAAAGTAAAACCAATACTTTTTTTGAGAATGACATGGAAGATTTATTTTTATTTTACTGAATAAGGTCAGTAACAGACAAATTACCTTGAGAAATGCTATGGTTAGATTAGTATTTACTTAATTTTGCTGTATGTAAATGGAACTTTCTGGCATCAAACTCCATTCTACCTGATATGACAGAGTAACTTCTAACTTTTTTATCACTGCTTTTCTACCAATATAGCTTCTAAACTACTGAAATGTTATCAGATATTCAATGCATTAAATTATCATTGTGTGGTAGTACACACAATGATGATAAAATTTCCTTTAGGCTACATGTGTGTAGTTCTAAATGACAAAGTTTACTTTGACTACAGTATAGTGCATCAGTATATGTCAGGTTGTCATGGTACATCAGTAAATAGTCTGTGTGTGTGCATGCAGGATTGTGTGTGTGAGTGTGGGCTCCCTGTTGAATACTGGCACTCATAACATCGAGTGCCAACACACTGAAAAAAAAATGAAAATGCAACACAAGAACAAATCTCTAACATCACTCTCCTCCTCTCTAAACTTCTACATAGGGCAAGCTCCACCTTCAGCACCTGATATCAGGGGAAACCTCTCACACACCCTGAGCTTGGCTATACCAACTCCAAGACAGTAATTTCTCATAATATTCTTATATAGCAAGCTTAGACTTGGTATATACAAGTTTGTTTTTACAGACATTCAGTCACTGTATTTTGGGACTCACTCTTGTAGGTCCTAACATTTCAAATAGTTACCATGTGTGTGTGTCCTTACATTGCCATTGTCAGATAGGATTACATATTGTATAGTATGTGATTTGTCAGGTTAAGATTATCAGTTTCATATTGACTATATCTGTGCTAAGGCTCACAGGTTCAAATTTAATTTTTACAGTGTCTGATATTCAAGAAACTTGGTGTGTGAACTAGTGAAGACATTTTGTACTCCCTTTCCCATGCATGTGTAAAGACTACTTCTAAGGGAAGTTGACAAATGACTTGTTCTGATCGTAAAGGAAAGTTTTTACATGATTATGGAAGGTATATGATGTATCAGTTACGTGCGTCTTAATATTTATTTTAGTTATAAAACAGAAATGCACTGAATAGGTATTGGTGTAAAAAATTATAAAAAGAAAGAGATGAGCCAGGTTATGAAACGTGTTGAACAAGGTATAAAAATTAAAACTCTGACTTTGCCATAGTGATCAAACCACACCAGTCATGCGTTATTACTTAATTGTGTTACTTATATTGTGCAATTCCTGCCCTATCTTTAATCTTTAACCTCATTCTTCCTCCTGAACATTATTCTGCATGTATTGTTCCCACAAATTCCATTTATTTTTATGTAATTTGCTCATTCCCTTTTGTGAAGATCTCATCCTCCAGTTCTTTTATCTCCTTCATAATATTCAGTACTTCAATTACAGATCATTAGATTTCCATTTGCATTTTCTAGCATTAAACTTAGGCTTTACAGTATCTGGGAAATCCTGATCCTATATCCCAGCTGAAAATAATCGTTTCCTTAGTTACAATCATTTGTTCCCTTAACATTTCTGACATCACCCCCCCCCCCCAAACATTTGCAGTTTGCATAAGGAAAAAAATATCTCTGAAGTCTGCTTGGAGTATAAAAATACCTATGAGTTACACCTTCTGGACTTTTTAGTATAGTTGGGAACCATACGTGTCATTCCATTATTCCTTTGTGAATTGCTTTTCTGGTCTCTCTTACCAATCCTTTTTAAGATCCTCTGATTGATTCTTATAGTTATCATGTACTATTTTACATGCCCAATTAATTGTATGTTTTTAACAACAGCTTCTGTTTTTCACTCATTGAAAAACTTTACTAGAGCACGTCTTTCACTTAGTACTTCTGTAGCCCTTTCTCTTTCCCTGTATGCTCTTCTCAATTTGTGGTAGGGATGGCAGTCTCTACCATGTTGTCCGAACATCTGCTTTTCCTCATTATACTCTATTACTTTTCCCTATCCAGTTATTTTCACCCAATAGCTTGGTTCATTTGCCATTTTTTCCAGTAAAGTCCAGCCTCTTTTTATTTTCCATACCCCAGATGCAGTCATTATTATTGCTAAAATATCCTTTCTCCATTCCTGGTTGGCTTAGTTCTTAGAATACTTTCTGGTAGTTTAAAAATGTAATTTTCTATATGCTTGTTATTCTCCTTAAAGACCTGTATCCCAAATCCTGTTCCTGTCTTATTTTTTGAACTCTTCCCCCATTTCATCATCATCATCACTTTCCAGTTTGATTTATAACCTTCTGCTTGTGTAATGTAGATGAGCCTTAACTGCTTAGCTCTAAACTTTCTATAAAGTGAGTAATCCTAAGCCAGCTCACTGCATGGGGAGGATCAGCGTATTCTGCTTAATGAATGCTCGCACTTACCTTGAGACCAGCTGACAGTATGTATCAATAATAGGAACAGAGAAAAAATGAGGATACTGTGTATGTTAAACCAACCTAGCTGGTCACATGCTGCTGTCCACCAGAAGGGATCAAAAGGCAGCGTGTGACAGACATGCTGTCATTCCTCATAGCCTTCTATCATTTTTAAACTAAATCCAATTATCCGAGACTCTAGAACAGGATATAAAATCCATTCTAGGATTATGGTGCAAAAGCTGACAAGATCTCACTGGCCTCATTGTGTGCAGTATGAACTGAACTTCAGATGTCAGCTGTGAAATGTCATTGATAGGCAAGACCAAGAGGCATCATGTCAGATGGAAAACAATTCCAGTTTATCTGCAGATGCATCAGAAATGAAAATGCTACAAAACAAATGCAAGTATTTATTTTTATTTATGTTTTAGCCTTGTAGGTGGGCTGTTTTAGAGATGCTTTTCAACCATAACCATGGCCCCAAGGCGCCAGGTCATGAGAACAATTTTGCATATAACATTAAGCTCAAAGTTGTATGTACAATGTATGAAATGTCAGTTACCAAAAAAACTGAACACCACACAATTTTTCTGCTGTCTGGACAGTTACTTAAGCCAGTGTCAGTAGTTCATATTTCCCAACTCCTATGATCTTTCTGATAAGGGATTACACCTTTTCAGACTGTTTCAGGTGTCTTATTTAAAGAATGCATAACATAGCATTATATTCAATAATGGGTTACATTAGTGTGAGGTATAAAGAATAAGATGAGCAGAATATGCTTTTCTGAATGGTAGATACAGAGGGGTCACAGTTTAATCTGTCATTTACCATCATCTGATGACCTTAATTAGTGGTGCCTTGATAAAGCTTCCATTTATTTTGTAATCACAATTCATATTTAGAGCCTGCATATTCTCCCTGTGTCTGTGTTTTCCTTGGATGCTTCATGTTCCTTAGCTGTCCCATAAACAAGATTTAAGTGAATTAGCAATCTTCCAAATTGCCATTAGGTGCAACATTAATGTGTAGGTGTGTCTGGGTATGCAGATGCATATATATCTTGAGATGGTCTGGCACCCCTTTTAGGCTTAGTTTCACTGCACTGTACCCATTGTATGTTAGGATAGGCTGAGGCTTTTCTGTGACCTTGAATTAGATTACGTGGGTAATCAGAGAATGAATGATTCTGTATACTTTACATAAATCAGAACATGCTACATTTGGTGCAGTTAAAGTTATAGCCATCGGTATCTCAGCAGGTATGCTTTTCACAGGACATCTTTGAGAACAGCTTTAAAATTTATAGAAATTATTATTTTACCAGTCTGTAATCATCATATTTGATTATCCAGACCAAGTTCCCATTCTTGCACCTGAGAAGAATAGATTGTAATGAAGCAGCACCAGTACAGAGCCTTGTGCAACACCTCTGGTGTCCTCCTTTTGGATGGACAAGTAACCCATCTGACCTTTAGTTGTGGCATTCTGTTGCTCTAACATTGTTTATCTGTTGAAATACACACTGTGACATTTGATGTGTTTAATTTTTTAATACCTTAGTAAGATGAAGAATTACAACATTCACTGTCAGCCCTCTTTCACATGCTGCTGTTCTCCATATGTAGCAGAAGAAAATCCCTTGTGCCATTTAGACATGTTCCTTCTTCTTTGTTCATGACTTGACATAGAATAGTGGTCCTGTTAATTTGTCTAAATTGTTGCAATATCCCCACCCCCTTTTGTGTGGTAATACCACTACAGTCTGTCATCATAATTTAAGGGATGTAGCCATATGCTACCATTTCATTAAACAGGTGTTAACGGCTTAGTAAGGTTTTACGTGATTCTATATAGAAGTCCATCAAAAGTGGTGTCTGGTACTTACAATTGAAGTTTTTAATTTTATTTGTGGTAGCAGTTAGTATATCATATTTGTAGTTGCATAAAGGATGTATCATTTTGTCTGTGTAGGTCTTTAACGTATGCCTTTGCGACCAAGAAGTTTGCATTTTTAAGTACATTCCCTATGCTGTATGGCTGGGTGATTAGTATATGGTTTATTCACGTTAGTTCACAATTTTTCTTTTTTAGCTTTCTGATGTAATGAGTGCATCTTATTTATCTTTCGAGATCAGTCTGACTGTGTAGTTTAAAATGGAAGACTTGATAACCAAGCATTTTCTGCACTATGTTTACTCTACTTTTCATATAAAGGCTAACTTTTGAAAGCTAAGTAGAATCATTTTTGCTGATATAAACTTGGTGATACCACCAAAGGGAATTTTTGTTGGATTTGTTGTATATTCATGAATAACATCCCAGCTCTTATGGATAGCATTCACGTTTACTTGGAGCAGTGAAGACAGTATCACTGTCTAAGTTCATAAGGAAACCGTTACTGCATCTGAGCTTCCATTGGTAAAGGCCTTAGGTGGATCAATTACTAATGAGTCTGATTTTACTTTAACCTAGTTGGTGATGTCAAGATCTGGTTTAATTGTGAAGGGTATAATCATGAAAGAAGAAAAGAAACACACAAAGTTTGTTAGTATTATAGCTACAATATTGCCATCCCTAGCTGGATTTCATATTTGTCATTTTTTATTTCATTCTAAGTAGCTCACTCAGCCAAATATTTAGATAACTAAACATCCTCATAGTAGTTGTATTTTTATTGATTCAACAAGCTAGAGTCCTGAAATCAAGTTGCACAAAGCCAGGAGACATAATGTAGGCAGGTTCCTATAACATTATGTTCGTTACTATGGATATTTTATTGTTGGGTAAGCAGTTTCCAGTTTAGTTATTTCCTTTAATTCTGGCTCATAGGCATAAAAGTACAAAGACACTGTTACCTCTCACTTTGAATTTACAATGTTGAAATGTGGTAAATCCTGGAATTTGTGATATGAATTTTGAAACTTTAAACCAGGTTTTGGTAAAAGAGCTGTATCAGTATTCTTCAAGCAGTTTTTTTTTTTGCATTCAGCTTGTATATAAACTATAGCATTACAAATAAATCTTAAATATGAAATATAAATGTTACTGCCATTTGATATACTATTAATGAATTCCAACTTAAAACTGTATTATATTTCCACTCAGACTTAGTCTTTATGCCATTATGGCTAAAGGTTCCAAATGTAATGCAAATAAAATAAAGGTGATAAAGGGAATCCTTGCCATTGTAAAAAAAAAGTCATTGATAGGTTTGCATGAATCTTGCATCTTAGTGTGTGTGTGTGCTTGTGTATCGTTCCACTTTATAATTGCGAAAAACTGAAATCTCGAATTTCAGTATTTCGCGACCATAAAGGCGATACCTTCAAACATAGAACCTTCACAATCCCGAACACAGCATACACCACACCACACATAAACCACAACACCCACACTACAGAACAAATAAACACCCAAAAACAAAACACCACACATCCACATACCTACACTACACATAAGCGGGGTGGGCAAGCCACCATGCACCCCCCTACTTATATATACTAACTCTGAGATCACACAAACAGTAAAAGACACTCAGACATTCCATGGTCCCTCACACACACACACACACACACACACACACACACACACACACACACACACACACACACACACACACACTAACACATCCAACAATTACACACTCATACTTTCACCTTCCTACACTAACCCACACATACAGCTTACAAACAATCTCACATACACCCAAAACCCTTACAAAACACCGACTTACCTTAGCTTCCACGTAAATCCATACACTACGTCGAACAACATCCAAACCAAACAGCGCACGTCAGGTAATGTAAAGCCATAACCGTGAATTCGAAATATTTGAATTTGCAATTATGCACTTTCGACATTTGAAAAATTTGCCTTTATGGTCGCGAAATACTGAAATTCGGGAATTCAGCATTTCGCGATTATGAAGGGGAACCATATATATTATACACACACACACATATATTTATAATGTATACACACACACACACACACACACACACACACACACACACACACACACACACACACACAGTAAAGCTAAAAACAAATTCAGTTCCCCGGAAACCGGAATCCAGAATCTCCCAATTCAATTATTAGCACTATACTCTATTAAAGGCTTTTTTTTTTTTTGCATCCAGACTAGGAGTCAACAATAACTTTGAATGTTGGTGAGCTATCTTCATTTCTTTATTTTTTTACATAATATCAAGGGTCCACTCACAGAACCATGCTGCTCATTAACTACTGAGTGTTTTTTTTTCTTTCATAGATTCATGGATATATACTAGGCTAATGGCAAGCAGAGCCTTTATAAGCCTAGCCATGCAACCTAAGCTAATTGTGCCCCTATATCACATTGGCATCTATTTGGAGAGGTATATTGGTTAGGAGGTTGCTAAAGGTTTAGTGGGGGGGGGGGCATATGTTAAGGAATACTGATTGTCAGCCTCTGTTTATGAGAGACATGGAGACCAGAAATGGGTGAATTTTTGAGTTCCCATCCAATAGTTGAGGATTCATTTGAAAAGGGTTAGAGGTGGACTGTGCTTCACATGGATGGAGAGCCTACTCCAGAATCTGGGGATCCCTTCAGATGCACAGCTGTCTCGCCAGCATGTTCTGTTTATGTTGCAATCAAAGTTTAAAGCCTTGGATATAGTGTTTCTGGTGGTATTCATTTTACAGATGTGCAAAAGGTCTTTCAGGGCTAGATGTGAGGATGCCTTATATGCCAGACATGGATTGCCTCTTAGTAGCCTGTAGGAGACTAAATATAGAGATAGGGATTTCAAGGTGATCTGCAGATGACAAGTTGTTAATACCCTTGATTCTTTTGGTGAGAAACCTCTCTAGGCATTCTGTGTGTTGCATATGAGTGGTCAGGTAAATGCCAAAGGGGATTGTACTCAACGATGAGTCTGTATGACTGACCAGGTAAATGCCAAAGGGGGTTGTACTCAATGATGAGTCTGTATGACTGGTCAGGTAAATGCCAAAGGGGGTTGTACTCAATGATGAGTCTGTATGACTGATCAGGTAAATGCCAAAGGGGGTTGTACTCAATGATGAGTCTGTATGACTGGTCAGGTAAATGCCAAAGGGGATTGTACTCAATGATGAGTCTGTATGACTGGTCAGGTAAATGCCAAAGGGGATTGTACTCAATGATGAGTCTGATAGGGCCGAATAAAGTGGTACTAGAACCTCCTTGGACCTGGATGTCATACTCTTACTTATAAGTTGGGTTATTTAGGATGATTTTCTTACTACCTTGGCTACGCATTGGTCAAAGGCCAGATGACTGTCTACATATGTTTCCATACATCTAACTACTGGGTCAACTCTTAGGGCTATTTCATTGATGGAGTAATTGACCTGGGTGGACTTTTCCCTAAATGACACTATAACTCACTTCTTTGCAATGAGTTTTAATCTGTGGCTTTGGCACCAGTCATTGTTCTGTGTTAGACCCTCTTACAGGATGTGGAGAATCATCTGCAAACTTGTTGAGCCAGAAACACTTTACATTAGCCTTGACCTGTGAGAAGTAGATGCCAAACAGGAGTCGGCCCAACACTAAGCCCTGAGGTACATTACAGGTGACTGGTCTCTTCGTGGAGCTGGTCTTTCCAATCCTGACTTCTTGGGTCCCGTGTTTGAGCCAGCTGGCTATTCAGCAAGTTATGCAGGGATTTATGCCTAGTTCAGTGAGCTTGTCAACAATACCTAAGTGGGGTATTGCATCAAACGTCTTAGGGAGGTGTCTGCAGTTTACACTGTTTTCCCCTCATCCATTGGCTTGGTGACCCTGTCAAAGAAGTCTACCAGGTTAAGTAGAGATGACCTTCTTTTGACAAAACCAAACTGAAATGGGTCTGTTGTCCGTAGATTGCCAATGTCATTGTTAATCATTCCCATGATAATTTATTCCATGTGTTTTCATATAAGACTAGTCAGACTAATGGATGTGTAGTTTCTAAGGTTGGTTGATAGTCCACCCTTGTGAAGAGGGATAACAGTTGCAGTCCTTCATTCACATGGTATGTAGACTGTTTTGAGGATGTAGTTGATAGATCATATCTGTATTTAGACGTCAACCCAGGATATTGTTTAGGCTCAGCGAGGCTGTATTATTGGCCTTAGCAAGCGATGCCATGACCTGCTCCCTGCTAGTAGCTGGGGGGGGGGGCATATGCTGGTAGGAATTTCATGAGTGGGGGTGAAGTTGGACTTGAATGTGTCAGCCAGCAGATTCACTGTGTCAGTTGGCTTGGTGAAGGTGGTACCATTTACCACCAATTTACCTTTAAGGTTTCAGACATAGCTGTAAAAGGCCTTGTGGTAGTCTTTAGCCTGAGAGGCTATCGTGACATCAACATTTTCCTTGTTGCATTTAATTAGTACTCTTAGTTTTCTGTTTAGTTTAATTAGTGAGCTGTTGTTGTTATGATAGTTGCTGTTTCTGAGTTTGGCCATGACTTTTTTCCTTTTCATTATATATGCTGTTCAGGTTATTATTCCACCAGTATGGGTTTTTTGAGGGGCCTGTTTTGGGCTTCTGGTATGTATAGCAGCCTCTGTGCAGCCATTTACATGGTTGCACAGATTTTCTGTGAACAATTCTGCATAGGCTGCTGTGAACTTGGGGATTGGAGGGGCACTGAAGTTTGACAAATTGTCACTCAATAGGATGTAGTTTGCTTCAGAATAGTTCTTAACTGTTTCAGATTTTGCTGGGTTTTCCAAGTTTATTTTTATTTCGAAGGAGACAGCTTTGTGATCCAACTTCACCAGTGAGACTTGACGCAGGTAAGGGTGCAGTGCTCTCCCATATTGGTTAATACTAGGGCCAGTATGTTTGAACCTCTGATTTTAGTGTACACTATCTGGTCAAGAGTATTTGTATTAATGAAGTCCTGGAAATGTTGTGTCTGCAAGTTGGAGGCATTGTATATTTTCCATTTTCTAGAGGTGAAGTTGAAATCTCCCATTAATAGGGCATTTGCATGGTGAGTGTCTCCTCAGGCCTAGGTATGAGTTATGTATTCTTGAGGCACAGATGGTGACCTATAGCTTGCTAGGATATGTTAAGGGAATTTATCTGTAATCATTTTTATGTGGATGAACTCCAACAGTGTCATGCTCTTTAACCAACCTAGAGGTATACTTGTTGCTAATGTAAAGTGAGACACCTCCACCTGTAGTCCCTGTCTGTGCAATGGACCAAATATGTACAAGACACTAAAGAGTTCATAGGTTCATAGATTGGTACTAAGCTAACTCCCCTTGTGAGCCATTTAAGCCTAGCCAATTATCCCTTGTGAGACTCAAACCCTGCACCTTGTGTTTGTAAGGCAAACACCTTAACCATTAGGCCCTACACTGCCAGGGTACTTTGTGCAGCTTTAAACCATGTCTTAGTAACAGGACAGAGGTTTATAGCCTCCAGAATGATGAGAGATTGTAGGGCGTGGAGATTCTTCTTAAGCCTTCTAGCACTGAGCAGTAACACTTTTAGGTTCATTTGTTTTGCTATCATCTTCACCATGTTTGCCATAAACTGTTAGTAATCATGATTTAATACAGAGATGGGCCTATAAGGGGGGAGCAGACCTTAATCCTTCTTTTATTTTGGTATTTCCATTAAAGCTGCCTCAATCTTCATAAAGTTATGCCTTTTGTTTCTATTGATGCTTTAAAAAGTTGAAGAAACAGTCATTCTTTCCTCATGAAACATCTAACCTTCCAGTAGTATACCATCATAACCTAATACTTGACATTTGCCCTGCCTTGTTACAGTCTTAACCACTTTTCCTTGCATTATAGGAGTCATCACTGGGATTGATTTTTTTTACATTATGCAACTCGCGGGAACCACTCAAAAAAAAAAACTTGCATCTCCTTCTCATTTTCACCTCACTTTGCAGTTGCAGTAACTTCTCGTGCTACTTCTGAAAGTAGTCTGTGGTCATCACTGGATCTTGAAGTTCACTTTTCCATCCAGCAAACATCATTGGATTTTTTGTTTATTTATTTTTTTTAAAATGTCTTTCAGTGAGCAGCAAAAAATACTTTTTTAACAAGCAGTACTTCATTTTGCTTCAATTTCCCATTGTCCTTTTAATAGCTTCATCTCAATTATAAAACCTATTCTGCAGTTTCACTAACTGTTTCCTCAAATCCAGCCAAAGTCAACAGAAAGCTTATGCACACACATGCGAGCGCGTGCACACAGCTGCATTGCAGTGGCTTACAAGTTGCAAGACTGCCCCCTATTTATACACTTCATCTTTTTGCCGTTTCTTCCTTTTAGAAACTTATGAATTAGAGTTAGAGCAACCGGAAACCTTAAACAGCCACACAATTTGTGGAGCAAACTGCATGTCCATGAATGCAGCGCTGTGCTATTTGTATAGCACACCTTCTAGATGCTTCCACTGATCCATTTTAGCACAGAGTTGAAAATATGGAATGCCAATATATAGTTATTCTTAAACAGATAAAATAATATTTTTATAAACTACTGAATTCTGTCGTAGCTATAATCACAATGCAACTATGGGTGAAGCTGCTGTTGGTGATACTTACCCTCTAAGGCTTCACCCTATGAAAACAATCCCCCATTCATTGGTAAAACCCTTTGTGAGTAATGTGTTAATATAAGACTTAGTGGCACTGAAACAGCTCTAACATGGAAGTGCAAAACAAGTTTCCTGGATCTGTGCACTACAGTACTAATGTGCTGAACACACATAAGGGTGTCTTTACTTAAACTGAGTGCCTTTAACACATTGCTAGCTAAAAATACAATTATCAGGGTATATATAACCGACTGGAATACTGATAAGATAACATGAATTAATTATTACTCTAGCAGAAAAGTATTTCTGAAAGACGTCATAGACATTTATTCATTAACTATTTTCATTAACCTTTTCTTTGTGGCATTTTCTTTTCTTGAAAATTTCACATATCAGAAATTTTAATAATGCTGCTTGGATAGTGTATTTTATTCAGTTTGTTTACCCATTTGGTAACCAATTTGTATATTTCCATTGCAAATTACAAATACTGACCAGTTAATTGGTTGTTTGAAATTTCACACTGTATAACAGCTTTAAATGAGACTTCAAATGACATGTCCAAGGTGCACTTAAATAGGGATAGTAAAGGACTCTGCTTCACATGAAGGGGGAGCTTGTTCCAGAGAATAGGAATTCTCTAAGAAACATATCGGTCTCTCCAACATATCCTATATGGTGCAAGCAGAATGTAGGTCTTTTAATCTAGTAGTTCTAATGCTGTTTGTTTTGCAGATGTGCAAAAGGTTCATCAAAACAAGTCCAGTGATATCTCATTTGCCAGGCAAAGATCACCTCTAAGAAGTATGTATGAAACTGAGTAAAGAGAAAGTTAAGGTGATCAGAGTAGGATGCTGTGTTTGCTCCCTGTATTCTTTCTATAAGGAAGCTTTGTGGTTGCTGCATGTGTCTGATCTAGTACCTACCAAAGGGGGGGTGTTATAGTCTATCATGGGTCTGATGAGGGCAAAGTACATCTCTGGACCTAGATGCCATGCCCTTGCTTATAAGTTGAGCAACACAGAAGGATTTTCTTACTAACTTGGACATATGTTGGTTGAATGCTAGATTACTTTCTACATGAGTTCCCAGATCCCTGACTAGTGAATCAATATTTAGGGGTGTTGTATTGATGACTTCCCAAAAGGTACTATAGTGCTTTTCTTGGTGATGTGTTTTAAGTCATGGCTTTGGCACTGTGTCTGTCTATGTTAGACCTTCCTGAAAGGTCTTTTCATCTTAGGAGGATTCAGTGACTGCTCCCAGTTTGCAATCACCTGCGATCTTGGTTAGTCTGAGTCCTTTAGCATCCAGGAAGTCAATGCTAAAGAGAAGTGGGCTTTAGCACAGACCACTGGGAAACTCCATTGATGACTAGCCTCTGTGGAGGCTGCCTCACTGATTCTAACCTCATGGGTCCTATTAGTGAGCCAGCCAGCTATCCAGCATGTTACAAAGGAATTTATTGATAGTTCTGTAAGGCTGTTGACAATGTCCGAGTAGAATATTGTATCAAATGCTTTAGCCAGATCTGGGTAGGCAAGATCTGCACCATTTTCCCCTCATCCATTGCCTTAGTGACCTTTTTTAAAGGAGTCCAGTAGATTCAGTAGGAGCGACATTCCTTTGACAAAGCCAAACTGAGATGGTCCCAGTGTCTGGAGGTCTCCTGTGTCCTTGCTGATAATTCCCATGTTAGTTCTTTCCATGGCTTTGCAAATAAGACTAGCCAGACTAATGGGTCTGTAGTTTCCAGGACCTGTTGAAGGCCCTCTCTTATAAAGGGGATGACTGTTGCAATCCTCCCTTCATGTGGCAAAAAGTCTGTTTTACGACTATAGTTAAATAATGACTTCAGGGGTCCTGATAAGTTGTATTTTAGACTGTTCAGGAGGCATCCTGGAATGTAATCCGGGCGCATTGAGGCAGTGTTCTTGGCTTTAGTGAACACAAGTCAGTACATGTTCCCTAGTTATAGTAGGAGGGGTTATATTTGAAGGTATTTTTGACAGATGGTTTGGGGGGAGTGTAAGGTGGTAAAGTTGAAGGTAAATTTGTCTGCTAACAGTTTCACTGTATTGCCAGGCTCTGTGACTGTGGCACCATTTACCACCAGTTCAGCACTTTGCTGTGTGCTGCCCTTGAGGTTTCTGACATAGCTGAAGAAGTCCTTATGGTTATCTTTCACATGGGAGACCATCTTAACCTCAAAGTTGGCTTTGATTGACCTAGTTAGCTCTGTTAGTTGCCTATTTAGTTTGATGAGAGAGTTTTTATCGTTATGGGCATTGCCCTTCCTGAGTTTTGCCATAATCTTTTTCCTTTTGTTGAATATCATGTTCAGTTTGAAATGTCAGTGGGGCAATTTATTTCTGGGGCTAGTCCTGGGTTTATTTCTGGTAGGTACAGCAGTCTCCATGCAGCCACTGACATGGTTGTACTGAGTTTCTAAAAGCAATTCAGAATAGGCTCCTGTGTTCCCTGGATTTGGAGGGTCATTGAATTTTGACAAACTACAAAAACAGGTAATTTGTCTTGGAATAGTTCCTGTTACTGGTTTTAATGGGATCCCAGAATTGATTTTGATTTTGAAGGACACAGCTTTATGGTCAAACCTTACCAGGGAGGACAAGACATTTAGGAGGGTGCAGTGTTGTCCCATATTTGTGAGCATGAGGTTGAGTATATTGGAGCCTTCAGTGGACATATTCGCTATTTGGTCAAGGATGTTTGTATTTACAAAGTCCAGGAATGTCTGTGCCTATAGGTTTGAGGCTGTGTAGGATTCCCAGTATATTGAAGGGTAATTAAAGTCTCCTATAAGTAGGATGTTAGGTTGGATGGTAAGTGTCTCCAGTAGGTACAGATATGCATTGTGTCATGGCAGGTGACCTATAGCTGGCTAGAATATGATACAGGATTTTGGTGCTTTAAACCATGTTTCAGTAACTGCACAGATTTCTATATTCTCAAGTGTGAGGAGGGCTTGGATGGAGTATAGTTTTTGATTTAGACTCCTGGAATTGAGCAGTAATGCCTTGGCATTCAGGTGAGTTGATTTTGTTACGTCTGTAGGTTTGTCAATTTAGCATCACCCAAAAAGGCCCTATGGGGTGGATAAAGTTTTTAGCCAGTATCTGAAAGCCTAGAGAGGAAAGGTTCACGCCATCCTTGACAAAGCAATCTGGTTTGTTAACCATGTTGTCTCAAGCTGAGAAATATTGGTTCCCCTTAGAGTTACACCAGAAAGACAGCCAGTTGTTGAAATTAATCATGTTTTGCTCATTGCAGCATCATCCTCTGTGCTGGTAATATGCTGCCCAGTGTTAGGCTCATACAAGCCTGAGACACACAGTCTGAAAACTCCATAATGTCTGTCTTCATATAGTCCAGGAAGATACATCTCTGGTCATTTACACCTACATGGACTATGATGGAATTATACTGGTACTTGTGGTGTAATGACTTGAGTGCTTGTGTAATTTGGCAGATCCTGGCACCAGATAAGCAACTAACCGTTCTCTTCTCCTTGTTTAGCCTGGTTAGAGGGGCATCATTATACCTCACAGTAGAGTCCCCTATGATGAGAGTCCTAGGTAGTGTGTTTGCTTGCCTTAGGGGACTGGAGTTTGGGGTTCAGCTGAGAGTGACAGTATGTGTGATGTTAGGGGTAGTTTTTCCTGAGTGCCTGTGGGTTTGCTGAGGCATAACTTTGAAAACGGGTAATCTGCACAATCTTTGCTGTTTGGAAGATTGCTTTTAAGTGCATCAGTATACATTATTCTATGTGAGGTGGGTGTTGTGTGCATGGTTTTGACAAGCTGATGCATGCTTGTATATCACAGTTTAGCCTCCAGTGTCATTGTGTAATTACACCTCTCACATACTGTGTCTGCTTCTTTAAGGATCAAGTGGTTGTCAGTACATATGAGACAATTACTGCAGTGTCTCAAGATGCCCATATCCAACAAGCTGGCTACAGAGAAGTTAGAAAATTGCATATCCATACTGTCCAGTCCTTTGACTGGTGAGCTACAGGGGGTGGTGTATTGGGATTAGAAGGCTATCAAAGGTGTGTTTTGGGGCCAGATAAATAAGGGTGCTTTATTGGGGCAGATAAATAAGGGTGCTTTATTGGGGCAGATTATGCTAAACAGTACTAAATTCTAACTTTAAGGTTTAAACAATATTGTATTGCACTAAATCTGTAGGTGTTGCTATTAGACTGCCAACTAGCTGCTCTAAGCTTGTCGGCACACAAGGTATTTTCTCTATATTGCTGCTTTACAGAGTATAGTTTTATTAACCGTTCAACAGGGAAACAGAGGAATCAGTGGATGCTGTTTTTTTTTCTGTCATCCAGCATTTATATGCACTTACCATTGGAGACCCATTCATTAAATCATCTTGCTTTTTTCTGTATATATTTTGCATTACTTCTTTACCCTTCTTAAGAAATGTCTACTGAATTATGTACATTAATCTTAATGTAGATAGAAGTGCCTGTACGGCTGCATAATATCACCAGCCTCCATTTAATCAAAATCATGTATGCAGACCAAATAAATGTTACAAAATGACTACTCTTTGTAGTGTTTGCCTTCTCTGCTGTGCTGTTGTAGCTGCCACCTTGTACAGTTTCCCCATTTACACTGTCTACCCCATACTGTCTTGACTGCCTCAGTTGATTTGCTCTTACTATTTGATCGGTCATACATTAAGGAACCCATTCCATTATCACCACCACTCTCTGTATAAAATAATACTTCTCCATGTCTACTTTCAAGTTTGTGCCTGTGTTTGTAGACTGTGCCACCCACTGTATCCCCCCTCTTTACAGCTCTATTACTTCATAAATTCCCCGAAAAGGTTTACAATTCCAAATCTCCAGCCTATTTAAAGTTATCGTCTTCATATTTGCCATTGCCCCACCCTGTAACCTGCCCTTTAACATAATTTGTAATAGTTTGACTTCCATCTCCTTTTCTGGCATTAAGAACTGGATGCAGTATCCAGGTATAGCCTTACCTAGAGCATTATCTTACATTCCCGGACCCTTGAGATGCAGCATAGTAACCTTTTAGTCTTAGCTGTTTCTTTATGCTCTTTCTTTGATGGTTTATTGCAGGTATGCGTGTTACACATTCATATTTAATGGAGGCCTTGTTTTAAGCTGCATCTCCTCAGACGACTGCCCTATGTAAAATATCATTTCTTACCACTTAACATTAGCTGTTATCTTTTTGAAAGCCCCGTTTGGATCAGCTCAGTTTCTGGCAATTTGCTCAGAAGACTACAACTCTGAGCTGTTGATAAGCTGCTCTCTGTTGTCAGTGGTACAGGTTTGATTCCTTCTACTTCCATTTGCATACTGTGTGAATGAGCAAAATATTTGTAAGACAGTGCTTCCATGTCACCCTTGAAAACAGACACTTGTGCACAGTATGGGTAACCAGTTAACAAATACATAAAAAAAATAAAATCCACTGCTTCCTCAGATGCTATCCATGAAGTATGTAATTCTGTTCTGTATGGCCAATGTTATGTCAGATATATAAACATTAAATTGTGCATGCATTGAATATGATCTTTGTGGTGTGGTACAGTTCAGTACCCCTTACATATCTAGTCTGCTACCACCTAATCACCTGTCTAACCATTTTGCCTCCCACCTGTACCCTGGTAAATGTTCTTGTATTCTATGAGACAGAATCAGATGCTGGCTTTACTGTACCAACTTCTTCAGTAACCAAATCCTTAAATATATTAGAACCTTATAGCCCCAAACCCACATTGTGGGTGTCCTGGAGGTAGTTGTCCTTCCTCATATTAATCATTCTTTGCATCAGCACCTTTTTCATATGACTCTTTTCCAGAGTCTAGAGATCAGACATTACAGCTTTGCTTTGTGATCCTCCTTTGAGGAGAGGTACAGCAGTGTTGAACTTCTATTCGTTGGTTATTATCCCTTGAGTGAAGTAGCTGTTGAGATGTAATCCAGCATTACATGTTACTTAGCCTCTTTTTGTCAAATCATAGCCAAATCAGCCAACATATAAGTTTAAGGAAAATTCTGAGTAACTCCTGAAAAAACTACTAAAAGAAAATTTAAGAAAATTAACCCCACTCCAGATATCTGTCCTGCTAATACAAGCAGTACATCTCCTTCCATGCTAGAGACAGTCTTTGAAATCTTTCCTTAAAGTATATAACATTTCAGCTTAAATCCTTTTCTTCCAATGCCCTGCTAGCAATTTATCTACGCAGTTCATTCCCGAGTTTAGGAAATGGGTCATCGTCCACACAGCCATCAGGGTTTTATGCATGTCCTATTCCAAATTAATCTTTAAGAGCTTGGAGAAGAAGTACTCTCCCAACACCAGCCTGTGAAGAAGTATAATCCCACACATGCAGCTCTGCTGTCTCCAGCTTGAGTAAGCCCTGCTCAGAGACCCCTGCCCTCGGCTTTTTATTACCTTTCTATAACCCTCTAGGTTTCAGTAATCAGTACTACAATTTACCTGTTTGCCTCCCTCCCTCTCCTCTAGGATGGGTGAGCTGTGATTGGCTGCTCATTCCAGTCCTCCCCAAATGGCTCCTCTCATATATGGGTCACTTTTGGATCCTTAGTAATCACCAAATCCAATCTGTGCATTAGCCCACTGCACCATGAAACTATGGTGTAATATTACACTTCTTTGTTGTAAACATTAAACTCTACTTCCAATTAGCAGAAACATGTTGCTGCATGTTACCCTCCCACAACTTTATCAGGTAATACACCCATACTGAAACCATCTGCAGGTAAGTATTAGGTAGTACACCTATACTGAAACCATCTGCAGGTAAGTATTATCAGGTATTACACCTATACTGAAACCATCTGCAGGTAAATATTATCAGGTAGTACACCCACACTGAAACCATCTGCAGGTAAGTATTATCAGGTAGTACATGCACACTGAAACAATCTGCAGGTAAGTATTATCAGGTAGTACACCCACACTGAAACCATCTGCAGGTAAGTATTATCAGGTAGTACATGCACACTGAAACAATCTGCAGGTAAGTATTATCAGGTAGTGCACCTACACTGAAACCATCTGCAGGTAAGTATTATCAGGCAGTACACCTGTACTGAAACCATCTGCAGGTAAGTATTATCAGGTAGCACACACACACTGAAACCATCTGCAGGTAAGTATTTTCAGGTAGTACACCCACACTGAAACCATCTGCAGGTGCATATTATAAGGTAGTACACCCACACTGAAACCATCTACAGGTATGTATTATCAGGTAGTACACCCACATTGAAACCATCTGTAGGTATGTATTATCAGGTAGTACACCCACACTGAAAACCATCTGCAGGTGCATATTATCAGGTAGTACACCCACACTGAAACCATCTGCAGGTAAGTATGATCAGGTAGTACACCCACACTGATACCATCTGCAGGTAAGTATTATCAGGCAGTACACCCACACTGAAACCATCTGCAAGGAAGTATTATCAGGGAGTACACCCACACTGAAACCATCTGCAGGTAAGTATTATCAGGTAGTACACCCACACTGAAACCATCTGCAGGTAAGTATTATCAGGTAGTACACCCACACTGAAACCATCTGCAGGTAAGTATTATCAGGTAGTGCACCCACACTGAAACCATCTACAGGTAAGTATTATCAGGTAATACACTCACACTGAAACCATCTGCAAGTAAAATGATAGGTTGTCTCTCATAATCTTGGACTAAAACTGTCTTTAATGTCATATTTTCATCTATTTCATGCTGCAACTTTGGAACAGTACTTCTTGGAAGTGGTTCCCATCTTGTAGCTGTCATCAGCTTTGGCCTACTGTTTCTGATAAAATGGTTCAGAAAAATGACAGCTTATCCCCTGAGTCAATAATTTTAAGCTTCAGAATTCTGGAATCCAAATTTCAGCCATAGTTTGGGAGTGATGGTGCATCTGGTCCACTGTGTGACATTTAGGATTGCAGTAGTCAAGCCCCTCTAAATCCCTGTGCATACAGTGGGAAGGTTCAGCACAGGTTGTGCTGTTTCTGCTGTAGGAAGACCTAATGAGGCCATGGATAGAGTACATGTCATCTTGGAGGTTGTTCATGAATACTTTCAAAGTAGATTCTAAAAAAAGGCTTATAGTCAGTACCTTTGACTTATTTAACCACAAAGATAAAGAAGATCTAGGAAGATTTTGTATATTTTAGCATCTATTAACAGTAAGACAGCAAAACGTTTAAAACAGCATAGAACAGATTGAATAAACTGTCAGAAGTTTATTCACAGTTATAAAGTTGATCAAGATTCAGACATTATGCAAATGGAGGCATGTAGAGATCAGGGCAAGGCTTTATGGTGTATAGAGGTTACTGTCTTAGGCATTTAAATTCTATTGATAGATTAGATTAAAAAACTCAACTGTACATACTTATTAGTGTCTGGTAGGAACTTGATGAATCCTGAGGTATGTCACTATTGAAACTAAAGAAAAAATGAGCTATCAGGAAACAATAGTCTATGCCTGGTGCTTAGAAAATAATACGAGTCACTTCTTACAAAAACAATGTGGTGAGAGTTTGAAACGCCCTCCCAGAAGCCATAGTTTAGTGCAAAATCATTGCATTTTTTCAGAGGTGGGAGAGAGCTTGCATGGAGCGAGTTTCAGGCTTGCACATAGGATAGGAAGAGTGTGGATTCCGAGGCATCTTCAGTTGACAGGACTAGCTACACAGCTAAACAGATTACGTGCATTCTTTAGTCTTAATCTGTCTGCTGCCTTACAATTCCATATGCAAATGACCACTGAAACTAAGATTTTAATTGCGGATGCAAGGGCTTATTTCTTAACACAAACTGGTACAGCGTACAAGATGATCCTGTTTTTTGCCTCAGTTTTTATATTCTGAATAGTCTGACATTTGTACATGGTAAGTCAGTACTTGACAGATATACCATGCATAGCTCTGAAAACCTTCCTGCAGGAGCTGGCAACAGAGAAAAAAATGAAAGGCCTTGTATTTGAAAAGCTGTGACACTAACTTGCAAAGCTGACACAGTAAGGGAACCTGAAATGTGCATTTTTGAAGTAAACTATATAACTTTGCTTGTTGACTTTTATCCACTATCTTTTCTGTACAAATTCTGAATTTAGAAGAAAGAGAGCAAAATTATGAGCAAAAATCATAGACGTCCCCAAAATTAGGGACAGTTAAGAATGGTTCTATGTACCCAAAACAGGTCATCTATTCATTATGGAGAAGATATGTCATGCTGTTGCTTAGAGTTATGTCATAAATTAGAACATCTGCTGACTGTCTCTCAATATTACAAATGTCCTGATCCAAATACATTTTGCTGCTTTACTATAGCTGTGTGTTGTCTATAGCCATAGGAGGTTGCAACCTCATAACAGTGAAACTCCTAAGGGTGCAAAACACACAATCATATATGCAAAACTAAAAGATGGCAGCTCAGTAGAAGTAAAGGTTCCGCAAAAATGTTAATAAATGTAGATTAAACAGTCCAAAACGTATATAACATCCACGGGACCACCACGGCAACCAAAAACTAAAGATGTATACGCCAAACAATTCTCATAGACTTTTTCAGTCAATAACTGAAACGAAATAAAATGTATATTCTGATTTTATTATTAACAAACAAATTTAGCACTTTCACCACAAAGGCTTTATCAGACTTTACAAAACTATGCAGTGTGACAATTAATATACTGTCAAATTAATTAAAAACTTGACACCACTTCCTCCAAATTAATAAATCACAACTTAAAACCATAGATATACAATATAAAATGCATTATAAAATGTTTCCAACTGTAATGGTCTCCTATTAAAAACCAAACCCTTAAAACATTCTCATTAAAAAGCATACATTAATAACCCATGGTGTCTTGGTACATAAATTTATAAAACAAACATATTCAGTAACATAGAAGCTAAGTTGTAGTTAATTAAAATTAGTAGAACAAATACAAAGCTATATGTGCATGTTTACCAACTTTTATGAATATATTCTTCATAAAAATAATGTATAAAAACCTAGATATCAATAAATAATATATATGTACATAAAAATGAAATTAGATATTATGAATAAGAACAATGTAAACAAGAATAATGAAATGTCATTCAATCTAAAATCAAGTTTCTTTCACTAATTCTTGTATATGCACATTACTTTTCTGTGATCCTTATTTCCTCCCTGTATTATTATTCTGTGGTTCTTATCCCTCCCTGTATTACTTTTCTGTGGTTCTTATCCCTCCCTGTATTATTGTTCTGTGGTTCTTATCCCTCCCTGTATTATTATTCTGTGGTTCTTATCCCTCCCTGCATTACTTTTCTGTGGTTCTTATCCCTCCCTGTATTACTTTTCTGTGGTTCTTATCCCTCCCTGTATTATTATTCTGTGGTTCTTATCCCTCCCTGTATTATTATTCTGTGGTTCTTATCCCTCCCTGTATTACTTTTCTGTGGTCCTTATCCCTCCCTGTATTATTATTCTGTGGTTCTTATCCCTCCCTGTATTATTATTCTGTGGTTCTTATCCCTCCCTGTATTACTTTTCTGTGGTTCTTATCCCTCCCTGTATTACTTTTCTGTGGTTCTTATCCCTCCCTGTATTATTATTCTGTGGTTCTTATCCCTCCCTGTATTATTCTGTGGTTCTTATCCCTCCCTGTATTATTATTCTGTGGTTCTTATCCCTCCCTGTATTACTTTTCTGTGGTTCTTATCCCTCCCTGTATTACTTTTCTGTGGTTCTTATCCCTCCCTGTATTACTTTTCTGTGGTTCTTATCCCTCCCTGTATTATTATTCTATGGTTCTTATCCCTCCCTGTATTATTATTCTGTGGTTCTTATCGCTCCCTGTATTACTTTTCTGTGGTTCTTATCCCTCTCTGTATTATTATTCTGTGGTTCTTATCCCTCCCTGTATTATTATTCTGTGGTTCTTATCCCTCCCTGTATTACTTTTCTGTGGTTCTTATCCCTCCCTGTATTATTGTTCTGTGGTTCTTATCCCTTCCTGTATTACTTTTCTGTGGTTCTTATCCCTCCCTGTATTACTTTCTCTGGTTCTTATCCCTCCCTGTATTACTTTTCTGTGGTTCTTATCCCTCCCTGTATTATTATTCCGTGGTTCTTATCCCTCCCTGTATTATTATTCTGTGGTTCTTATCCCTCCCTGTATTACTTTCTGTGGTTCTTATCCCTCCCTGTATTACTTTTCTGTGGTTCTTATCCCTCCCTGTATTATTATTCTGTGGTTCTTATCCCTCCCTGTCTTACTTTTCTGTGGTTCTTATCCCTCCCTGTATTACTTTTCTGTGGTTCTTATCCCCCTGTATTACTTTTCTGTGGTTCTTATCCCTCCCTGTATTACTTTTCTGTGGTTCTTATCCCTCCCTGTATTACTTTCTGTGGTTCTTATCCCTCCATGTATTATTATTCTGTGGTTCTTATCCTTCCCTGTATTATTATTCTGTGGTTCTTATCCCTCCCTGTATTACTTTTCTGTGGTTCTTATCCCTCACTGTATTATTATTCTGTGGTTCTTATCCCTCCCTGTATTACTTTTCTGTGGTTCTTAGCCCTCCCTGTATTACTTTCTGTGGTTCTTATCCCTCCCTGTATTACTTTTCTGTGGTTGTTATCCCTCCCTGTATTATTATTCTGTGGTTCTTATCCCTCCTTGTATTATTATTCTGTGGTTCTTATCCCTCCCTGTATTACTTTCTGTGGTTCTTATCCCTCCCTGTATTACTTTCTGTGGTTCTTATCCCTCCCTGTATTACTTTTCTGTGGTTCTTATCCCTCCCTGTATTATTATTCTGTGGTTCTTATCCCTCCCTGTATTATTATTCTGTGGTTCTTATCCCTCCCTGTATTACTTTTCTGTGGTTCTTATCCCTCCCTGTATTACTTTTCTGTGGTTCTTATCCCTCCCTGTATTACTTTTCTGTGGTTCTTATCCCTCCCTGTATTATTATTCTGTGGTTCTTATCCCTCCCTGTATTACTTTTCTGTGGTTCTTATCCCTCCCTGTATTATTATTCTGTGGTTCTTATCCCTCCCTGTATTACTTTTCTGTGGTTCTTATCCCTCCCTGTATTACTTTTCTGTGGTTCTTATCCCTCCCTGTATTACTATTCTGTGGTTCTTATCCCTCCCTGTATTACTTTTCTGTGGTTCTTATCCCTCCCTGTATTACTTTTCTGTGGTTCTTATCCCTCCCTGTATTACTTTTCTGTGGTTCTTATCCCTCCCTGTATTATTATTCTGTGGTTCTTATCCCTCCCTGTATTATTATTCTGTGGTTCTTATCCCTCCCTGTATTATTATTCTGTGGTTCTTATCCCTCCCTGTATTACTTTCTGTGGTTCTTATCCCTCCCTGTATTATTATTCTGTGGTTCTTATCCCTCCCTGTATTACTTTTCTGTGGTTCTTATCCCTCCCTGTATTACTTTTCTGTGGTTCTTATCCCTCCCTGTATTACTTTTCTGTGGTTCTTATCCCTCCCTGTATTATTATTCTGTGGTTCTTATCCCTCCCTGTATTACTTTTCTGTGGTTCTTATCCCTCCCTGTATTATTATTCTGTGGTTCTTATCCCTCCCTGTATTATTATTCTGTGGTTCTTATCCCTCCCTGTATTACTTTTCTGTGGTTCTTATCCCTCCCTGTATTACTTTTCTGTGGTTCTTATCCCTCCCTGTATTACTTTTCTGTGGTTCTTATCCCTCCCTGTATTACTTTTCTGTGGTTCTTATCCCTCCCTGTATTATTATTCTGTGGTTCTTATCCCTCCCTGTATTATTATTCTGTGGTTCTTATCCCTCCCTGTATTATTATTCTGTGGTTCTTATCCCTCCCTGTATTACTTTTCTGTGGTTCTTATCCCTCCCTGTATTATTATTCTGTGGTTCTTATCCCTCCCTGTATTATTATTCTGTGGTTCTTATCCCTCCCTGTATTACTTTTCTGTGGTTCTTATCCCTCCCTGTATTATTATTCTGTGGTTCTTATCCCTCCCTGTATTATTATTCTGTGGTTCTTATCCCTCCCTGTATTACTTTTCTGTGGTTCTTAGCCCTCCCTGTATTACTTTCTGTGGTTCTTATCCCTCCCTGTATTACTTTTCTGTGGTTCTTATCCCTCCCTGTATTACTTTTCTGTGGTTCTTATCCCTCCCTGTATTATTATTCTGTGGTTCTTATCCCTCCCTGTATTACTTTTCTGTGGTTCTTATCCCTCCCTGTATTACTTTTCTGTGGTTCTTATCCCTCCCTGTATTATTATTCTGTGGTTCTTATCCCTCCCTGTATTACTTTTCTGTGGTTTTTATCCCTCCCTGTATTACTTTTCTGTGGTTCTTATCCCTCCCTGTATTACTATTCTGTGGTTCTTATCCCTCCCTGTATTACTTTTCTGTGGTTCTTATCCCTCCCTGTATTATTTTCTGTGGTTCTTATCCCTCCCTGTATTACTTTTCTGTGGTTCTTATCCCTCCCTGTATTATTATTCTGTGGTTCTTATCCCTCCCTGTATTATTATTCTGTGGTTCTTATCCCTCCCTGTATTACTTTCTGTGGTTCTTATCCCTCCCTGTATTACTTTTCTGTGGTTCTTATCCCTCCCTGTATTACTTTTCTGTGGTTCTTATCCCTCCCTGTATTACTATTCTGTGGTTCTTATCCCTCCCTGTATTATTATTCTGTGGTTCTTATCCCTCCCTGTATTACTTTTCTGTGGTTCTTATCCCTCCTTGTATTACTTTTCTGTGGTTCTTATTCTGTGGTTCTTATCCCTCCCTGTATTATTATTATTCTGTGGTTCTTATCCCTCCCTGTATTACTTTTCTGTGGTTCTTATCCCTCCCTGTATTACTTTTCTGTGGTTTTTATCCCTCCCTGTATTACTTTTCTGTGGTTCTTATCCCTCCCTGTATTATTATTCTGTGGTTCTTATCCCTCCCTGTATTATTATTCTGTGGTTCTTATCCCTCCCTGTATTACTTTTCTGTGGTTCTTATCCCTCCCTGTATTACTTTTCTGTGGTTCTTATCCCTCCCTGTATTACTATTCTGTGGTTCTTATCCCTCCCTGTATTACTTTTCTGTGGTTCTTATCCTTCCCTGTATTACTTTTCTGTGGTTCTTATCCCTCCCTGTATTATTATTCTTTGGTTCTTATCCCTCCCTGTATTATTATTCTGTGGTTCTTATCCCTCCCTGTATTATTATTCTGTGGTTCTTATCCCTCCCTGTATTACTTTCTGTGGTTCTTATCCCTCCCTGTATTACTTTTCTGTGGTTCGTATCCCTCTCTGTATTACTTTTCTGTGGTTCTTATTCCTCCCTGTATTACTTTTCTGTGGTTCTTATCCCTCCCTGTATTATTATTCTGTGGTTCTTATCCCTCCCTTTATTATTATTCTGTGGTTCTTATCCCTCCCTGTATTACTTTTCTGTGGTTCTTATCCCTCCCTGTATTATTATTCTGTGGTTCTTATCCCTCCCTGTATTACTTTTCTATGGTTCTTATCCCTCCCTGTATTACTTTTCTGTGTTTTTTTTCCCTCCCTGTATTATTATTCTGTGGTTCTTATCCCTCCCCGTATTACTTTTCTGTGGTTCTTATCCCTCCCTGTATTATTATTCTGTGGTTTTTATCCATCCCTGTATTACTTTTCTGTGGTTCTTATCCCTCCCTATATTACTTTTCTGTGGTTCTTATCCCTCCCTGTATTACTTTTCTGTGGTTCTTATCCCTCCCAGTATTACTTTTCTGCGGTTCTTATCACTCCCTGTATTATTATTCTGTGGTTCTTATCCCTCCCTGTATTACTTTTCTGTGGTTCTTATCCCTCCCTGTATTACTTTTCTGTGGTTCTTATCCCTCCCTGTATTATTATTCTGTGGTTCTTATCCCTCCCTGTATTATTATTCTGTGGTTCTTATCCCTCCCTGTATTACTTTTCTGTGGTTCTTATCCCTCCCTCTATTACTTTTCTGTGGTTCTTATCCCTCCCTGTATTACTATTCTGTGGTTCTTATCCCTCCCTGTATTACTATTTTGTGGTTCTTATCCCTCCCTGTATTAGTATTCTGTGGTTCTTATCCCTCCCTGTATTATTATTCTGTGGTTCTTATCCCTCCCTGTATTACTTTTCTGTGGTTCTTATCCCTCTCTGTATTACCTTTCTGTGGTACTTATCCCTCCCTGTATTATTATTCTGTGGTTCTTATCCCTCCCTGTATTACTTTCTCTGGTTGTTATCCCTCCCTGTATTACTTTTCTGTGGTTCTTATCCCTCCCTGTATTACTTTTCTGTGGTTCTTATCCCTCCCTGTATTACTTTTCTGTTGTTCTTATCCACCCATGCACATTCATATAGCACAGGGGTGTGACATGTAATGGGCCATATGCAAATGATGTTGCCTTACTTCCTTAACAGGAGTTTTCCCTTCATATGGCTCTGCCTTCCCCACCCCACCCCCCGAAGCATGGAAGTTTTTTCCTCTGGTCTCCATCTGGGAAGTCATACATTTCACTGTGCATTTGTGTGTGCAGACATTTCCCCATTCCCTGTGAGATGTGAGAAGGTGACATCCTTTCATTCCTCCCCCCTCTGCTTGTCTGCTGCAGTGGTGGGAGTGCTAATCAAACCCCTGTCAGCTTGGTTGCAGAACCACATTTGAGCCAATGAACTTTGTTGTGGTCCTGACTGGAATTTATTGCAAACCTTTTTGTTTTGAGCTCTGCTAGAATGTCTAGAAAGCAGACTTTAGTATAAAAAATAATGCAAGGCAGCAAGTACTTTGGCCAGTATGTGGAAGCCATGAGAAATACAGGACACACACTGTGTTGTCCATCTTGTCCCAAGCTGATATATAATGAATCTACCCAGAAGATACCAGATACATAGTCACTTGTCAAAGCCAGTTATCTCAGTGTATCTGGGCATCATTCTTGTAATTATTAGACTACTCTCAGGGCTAAATTCCTACTTGCATTTGACATGTGTGTATCAAGCTCATATGTGTCTCTGCATGTTCTTCTAGAGTGTGTGTCAAGTCATTCACTCCAATTTATGCTCATGTTTGCGCTATTTTAGGGTCTGTAAGGTCCTTGTGAGTTCACAGATCCTGGCACTGGAAAGGCAGCTGTCATCCTGTAATTTTCCAACATAGTTAATGTTGAGTCAGTGTGCCTGATGAGGGAGTTGCCAATTACTGGGATATTGCTACTTGAACAAGCAGATAGTGACAGTGGAAGGTTTTCAGCCTGCACCCTGGTGACTGAGTTATGTGAGTTTGATGGAGCTGCATTACTGGATTGCTGCTGAGGCTCTTTATTTTCTGGTTCTTGGGGATTTTTTTTTGCAAGCTTAGTATATGTTGATTTATTGTGATGTTGAGGAGCTGTGGATGACTTTCTGTTGCTTACCGACCTACCATCAGTGTAGATGATGGGGTGGCCTCCTTGTTATATAAATAAATGCACCTCTCAAAAATTATGTCATGCTGGTCTGGTAGTGGCTAGTTGTAAGTGAGCATTAGGCAATCCCTCCACTGACTCAGAATACCAAGTAAAATAAGTCTGGTAATAGAAGGGATAGTGGTAGACTTGGTTGTCTTACAACATGGATCAAAATGATATATTGAACCAGTTTAATAATTAGGCAGATAAGGTATGTTGAGCTGATGAACTGTGCTTTGGAGTCGAATACAAGGAAAGGTAAAAAAACAGGCTAAAACTTGTATAACAACTGCTTGAGCCTACAGGGAGGAAATGATGTACACTATGGGTATTACATAGCTATAGTCTGATACATTACAGTGATGTACACTATGAGTATTACATGGCTATAGTCTGATACATTACAGTGATGTACACTATGAGTATTACATGGCTATAGTCTGATACATTACAGTGATGTACACTATGAGTATTACATGGCTATAGTCTGATACATTACAGTGATGTACACCATGAGTATTACATGGCTATAGTCTGATACATTACAGTGATGTACACCATGAGTATTACATGGTTATAGTCTGATATATTACAGTGATGATTCAGTACAGTAACAGTAGTATGAAGGCTGAAGAGGTAATATAAATTAAACACAGTAAGATCTTCTTCTTCTTTCAGCTGTTCCTGTTAGGGGTCGCCACGGTGGATCAACTGTTTCCATTTCTTCCTGTCCTCTGCATATTACTCTGTCACATCAACCACCTGCATGTCCTCTCTCACCACATCCATAAACCTTATCTTAGGCCTTCCTCTTTTCCTATTACCTGGCAGCTCCATCCTTAGCATCCTTTTCCCAATATACCCAGCATCCCTCTTCAGCACATATCCAAACCAACTCAATCTTGCCTCTCTGGCTTTGTCTCCAAAACTTCTAACCTGAGCTGACCCTCTAAAATACTTATTACTAATCCTCTCCATCCTTGTCGCACCCAATGCAAATCTTAACATCTTTAATTCTGCCACCTCCAGCTCCTGCCTTTTTGTCAATGCCACTGTCTCCAACCCATATAACACAGCTGGTCTCGCTACCTTGTTTTAGACCTTCCCTTTCACTCTTGGAACCTGCCTGTCAGAAATCACTCCTGACACTCTTTTCCACCCACTCCACCCTGCCTGTACTCTCTTCTTCACCTCTCTTCCACACTCACCATTACCCTAAACTGCTGAGCCCAAGTATTTAAACTCATTCACCTTTGCCAACTCTACTCCCTGCATCCTCACCATTCCTCTATCCTCCCTCTCATTCACACACACATATTCTGTCTTAGTCCTGTTAAACTTCATTCCTCTACTCTCTAGAACATATCTCCACCTCTCCATGGTCTCCTCAACCTGTTCCCAACTCTCACTGCAGATCACAATGTCATCCGCATACATCATAGTCCACAGGGACTCCTGTTTGATCTCGTCTGTTAACCTCTCCATCACCACTGCAAACAAGAAAGGGCTCAGAGCTGATCCTTGATGTAATCCCACCTCCACCTTAAACACATCCATCACTCCTACTGCAGATCCCACCACTGTCATACTACCCTTGTACATACCCTGTACCACTCTTACATACTTCTCTGCCACTCCCAACTTCCTCATACAATACCACAACTCCTTTCTAGGTACCCTGCCATATGCTTTCTCTAAGTCCTCAAAGACATAATGCAGCTCCTTCTGACCTTCTCTATATTTCTCCATCAACACTCTCAGAGCAAACATCACATCTGTAGTGCTCTTTCCTGGCATGGAACCATACTGCTGCTCACTAATCATCACCTCCCTATGTAACCTAGCTCTCACTACTCTCTCCCATAACTAACGTCAAGCTGTGACTGATCAGTTTTATCCCTCTCTAGTTACTGCAGCTCTGCACATCACCCTTATTCTTAAAGATGGGTACCAAAGCACTTCTCCATTCCTCAGGTATGCTCTTACTTTCCAAGATTTCATTAAACAATCTGGTTAAGAACTCTACTAACATCTCTCCTAAACACCTACATGCTTCCACGGGTATGTCATCTGGACCAATAGCCAACAGCCTTTCTATTCTTCATCCTCTTCATATCTGTCCTTTCTTCCTCCTTGCTAATCCATTGCACTTCCTGATTTACTATCCCCAATTCGTCTGACCTTCTTTCTCTGTCATTCTCTTCATTCAGCAGCCCCTCAAAGTACTCCTTCCATCTGCTCAACACACTCTCCTCTCTTGTAAGTACGTTTCCCTCATTATATTTTATCATCCGTACCTGCTGCACATCTTTCCCAGCTCAGTCCCTCTGTCTAACCAATCAGTACAAGTCCTTTTCTCCCTCCTTGATGTCCAACCTTTCATACAACTCTCCATATGCCTTATCCTTAGCCTTCACCACCTGTCTCTTTGACATACACCTCATCTCCTTATACTCCTGTCTACTTTCTTCATCTCTCTGACAATCCCACTTCTTCTTCTTCGCCAACCTCTTTCTCTGTGTACTCTCCTGTACATCCTAGTTCTGCCATCAGGTCTCCTTGTCCTCCTTCCTCTGTCCAGATATCACACCAAGCACCTTTCTAGCTATCTCCCTTACCAGCTCTGCTGTAGTTACCCAGCTATTCGGTAACTCTTCACTGCCACCCATTGCCTGTCTTAACTATTCCCTGAACTCCACCTCACAATCACCCTTTTTCCAACTTCCACCATTTGTCCCTTGGCACTGCCCTCGCACACCTCCTCCTCTTCTTGATCACTAATGTCATCCTACAGACCACGATCCTATGCTGCCTAACTACACTTTCCCCTGCTACCACTTTACAGTCTCCAGTCTCCTTCAGACTGGCTCTCCTACAGCTTCCTCCACTCTTGTACATCACCCTATGCTCCTCCCTTTTCTTAAAATACATATTCACCACAGCCCTGTCCATCCTTTTTGCAAAATCCACTACCATCTGACCTTCTGTATTCCTCTCCTTTACACCATACTTACCCATCACTTCCTCATCCCCCCTGTTCCTTCACCAACATGCCCATTGAAATCTGCTCCAATCACCACTCTCTCACCCTTAGGTACAATTACCACCACTTCGTCCAACTCACTCCAAAATGTTTCTTTCTCATCCATTGCACACCCAACTAGTAGATCATATGCACTAACAACATTCATCATCACACCATCAGTTTCCAGCTTCATAAACATCACTCTGTCTGACACTCCTTTCATCTCCAAACCACTGTTAGCATACTGTTCCTTCAGGATAACCCCTACCTCATTTCTCCTCCCATTCACACCATGATAAAACAATCTGAACCCGCCTCCTATACACCTGGCCTTACTTCCCTTCCATCTGGTCTCTTGCACACACAATATATCAACCTTCCTTCTCTCCATCATATCAGCTAGGTCTCTCCCTATTCCAGTCATACTGCCAACATTCAAAGTTCCTACCTTCACTGCCACACCCTAACGTTCCTCCTCTCTTCCTGCCTTCAGGCATGCCTTCCTCCTCTTCTTCTCCTTCGGCCAACAGTAGCCTAATTTCCAGCAACACCCTGTTGGCTAATAGTACTGGTGGCGGTCATTGTTAACCTGGGCCTCGACCGATCCGGTATGGAAATCTGTATTGTCCACATATGTCAATTGGCAAAAGTTTTACACCGGAATACCTTCCTGACATAACCCTCCACATGTATCTGGGCTTGAGACCAGCACGAAGAAATGCACTGGCTTGTGCATCCCCAGTGGCTGGGTTACATAGCTATAGTTTGATACAGTACAGTTATAGTAGTAAGAGAGCAGTACACAGATTCAGTACAATATCAGTAGCATGGGGGTTGAAGAGTGAGTATAAATTAAACACAGTAATAATCAAGAGTAATACACAGCTATAGTTTGATATAGTACAGTTATAGTACTAACAGAGGAGTATACAGATTCAGTACATTAACAGTAGTATGAAGGCTGAAGAGGTAATATAAATTAAACACAGTAAGATCTGAGAGTACTGCACAGCTATAGTTTGTTACAATACACAGTTACAGTATTGAGAGCAATACTCTGATTTAGTATAATAACAGTAGTATGGGGGCTGAAGAGGTAATATAAATTAAACACAGTAAGAATTGAGAGTACTACACAACTATAGTTTAGCACAGCATTCAGTTACACTAATAGAATAGCAGTGTACAAGTTGAGTATAATAAAAGTATGAGGGCCGAAGAGGTATTATAAATTGCTAACAGTCTGATGTCAGTGTCGTATGCAGCTATTGCTTGATACAGTATTTAACTGCAGTAGTAAGAGAACAATACACAAATTCAGTATACTACTGTGAGAGCTGAGTAAGTAGTAAACATTAAACGCATTACACCTTAGCATAGCAGCCTCAGATGCCACCACTAGTATGGCTTCAGCTTGGCTCAGATTTTCCATGCTTCACACTTCAAGGCTAGATTTCTAGCAGTAGTACAGAGAGGTTGACTCAAATGCCACAGAATATATTCTTCAGCGAGTCAGCACATTCAGATGCCACCCAGTGATCCTTCTAATGTTTATCAGATTTGGGTACCACATGCTTGTATACAGCCAAATAAAGTTACTATCAATAAATAACCAACGCACAAGGCAAAATGACATCAGTAGCTGTTCATGATAGCTATGAACTGGTCTAAAGCTACAATGAGCCACTCTGACCCCCTGCAACAATTGGAGCAACTGACTTGCAGGCAACAAAAAATTACTGTAAACAAACCTCAGAAGTGTGCAGTTCAGTGTAGTTTTATAGTCACATTTTGCTATCAGTAGTAACAATTAAAAACCATCATTCTGTGCATTCAGTTTCATCTGATGTGCCTTCAGTTTTGCATTTTATTCCCTTATTTGCTAAAGTTCTTGCTCGGAGTCTACTTGTGATGTTGTATCATATGCATACAACAACTTTGTTGATTTGTCCTCTCTGTCCTTTTTGCTGTTGTGATCCATCACCAGTATGAACCCACTAGAGGTGATGGGAGATAGATTGCATGAGACTGTTGGTGGTATGCACACTGTGGGACAGAGAAAGAAATGAGGACATCAGGGCCTAATACCTCCACTTGCAGAGATGCTCATGGAGAATAGGTTATTGAGATTTGGGCCCATGTGCAGGAAAACTGAAGGCAATCTGGTGAAGATTTGGGACAGAGGGAAAGAAGACAAGATAACAAAAGGGTGTCCAGCAAAGAGATGGATGATTGTGTCAGTGAAGACGTGATAGTCGGGCATAATTGTTGAAGAAGGTAGGAGAGTGGCATTGAAAAGAGAGGGATGATTGTGTGAGAAAAGATGCGATAGTCAGACATAATTATCGAAGGTAGGAGAGTGGCATTGAAACGAGAGGGATGGCAACAGCTGATGTGACACCCCGACCCCATGAGGAAAATGGGAGTTGATGATACCAGAGGCTTCCAAGTTATCTGTGTGCATTTGCTGTACCTTCATCTCATTCTACCAAATGTGTAAGCAAAGCTGCTGTTGCTTATGCTACACTCCTAGGTAACTTATTCAGTGGCGTCATGTTGTGAAGAATATCCCCAATCAGAAAAGCTGTTCAGCTTTGTGTATACCACAGTGTGTCCCTGCAGTACCCATGCAATTTACTGACATAGCATTGATGCCACTTTCCTTTGAGGATGCTAAAATGTAAAGTTACAGGCTGCATAATATACCTTATTCTGTATGCATAAGTACTATATGCATCTGTATTGCATTATTCAGAACAGTAGTGATGTCATCAGATGCGTTGTATACAGAGCTGTGACTGGTTATTGATATTCCCATGAAGGTGCCCAGGGAGGTAGATCTGCAAGATTCCATATGGCCAAGAGTGTATTACAGTGCCATGACGGCTGCAGACGTTCATGTATACAATTGTTCAGATATCTGACATAATAGCTGTGATAAACATGCCTGTGGAAATGCTGTCTCCTTTTCTTTGGTTAAACACTGACATGCTGCTGTGGCAGCACTGGAACTGCAAAAGAGCACATGCACTTGTGTTGGCATCTCACAGGGAAGTTAGGCTGTGAGGTGTTTATGGGCTTATCTAGTAATCCTTTGTTTGCTCCTCTCAATGTATGCATTCTTACTGTGACAGTGATTGACATGGGTTACCAGACAGTGCTCAGAGGGCATTCCTGCAAAGATGCCACCTGTGGTTGCTGTTTAGTCTTGGATAATAGTCAAGGGAAAAAAAATATAACTGAGGCAAAGGTCCTTTGATACAAGGCTGGTGACCTTTCTTTTTTGGGGGGAGGGGTGTGTATTTTGTTTGGTGCATATGTCTGATGTGGGTGTACCTTTGGTCCCCATTTGAATGGCAGTAGTATGTATTCCAGAGGGAATCTGTTATGTGCAGCGGTGCTGTCATAATTTGCTGGGTTGTGTACAGTACAGCCCTCTGTCAGCTTTATGTGGTACTGTTATGAGCCTCACAATGTGAGTGCAGCAGTGCTTTTTGGTGTAGTATCTCTTTGTGCTAGACAATAAATGGTGCATCCTTTGGAGCTTTTTGGATTTTACCTCATTTGTGCAATTAGGGAGCAGCAGAAATAACTATAGAGTGATCAAACATACTTGCTGGCATTCTATCATCACTAGGTGCTATTGAACCATGAGAAGCTGTTTACTCAACTTATGCATTACATGTCTTTTTTTTTTTTTTTTTTGTTTGTTTTATGATTTCGGACTCAGAGACAAGGTGATACAGTGGTTGGCATTGCTGCCTTACAGTACTTGGTAGTACAGTTTGGTTTGTTGGCTAAAGTCCATTCTGAGCATAGTCATAGGGTAATTGTAGCACTCTGTATTTGTCTGCACCGAAGTTCAACACTCACATTTTCAGCCACTTTATGAGCTGTTCCATATACCCCGACACACTGTTCTGTACCTTTAGCCATCTGATGTCCTTCCATTTCACTGTTGCAGTATTCTTTACAATAGGGATCCCCTACCAAGGGTGGCCCAACATCCAGCCAGTATACCAAAACCTTCAAGTTGCCTTAAGGTATGCCATACATCAACGTATGCTCCCTGTGTATAGCATAGGGTATAAAGGTGATGTCTGGACATACCATCCTCAGAACTTGTTTGCCACCAGTCCAAACGCCATTGTTTGATCATCGGTCTGAATGCCCCCTTCGTTGCTGGTTCACCAGGCCATTTCAGATAAGTGCCCTGTCAATGTTTTTGCTCTTATCTCTTTTCCTTTTGTTTGTTGCTTGTGGGATTTCATGTCATCCAGAAAGGGTAAATGCCAGTGTGGGAGACAGGTTCCCCATAAAGACCATCACGAGCGGTGCGTATTTTGTCTCAGTGTTTCCCATGACCATACATCCTCTTCCATTTTCAGGCTTTCATCCCAAAGACTCTCCATAGTCAGCTTTCCCCTTTTGCCTTTTATTTAGAGAACCAACATCTTAAGCTTGTAGTGAAAGACTATGGAGGGAACTACCTGTTCTGAGGGTCAGCCATCCGTGAAGAAGGCGGCCAAGAAGTCTCTGTTTGATTTTTCTGCTGTACCACCTCTGTCAGATGTCTCTCCTGAGGCTAGTGAAAGCCTGGATGTCTGCCGGCTCCTGTATTAAACTCCTCTGCCATGACCCCTTCTGAGGCCTGGCATGGATCCGACCTTATGCAGGTCCCTGGAGGCTTTGCTGACATCTGCTTTGGAAGTTCAGGGGGAACCACAGCTGATTATTACAGAAGAGCCTAGGAGTGTTCAGCTTCTGGTTAGAGAGGAAGTTCTCACTAGGATTGTGGAATGTCATCCAGCATCTGAACCTTAAGTTTTACAGGACAGACGTCCCTTTACAAAAGAAACAAAAAACAAACCTGTTTCTCCTACTCCTAAGGACCCTCAGAGTGAATGGCAGAGTTTCACTCGGGGTTTAATGCCCTTTTGGCTTTGAAACCTCCTCACGGAATTTCTGTCCCTGCTCCACCTTGGTCCTCAACTCCTCTTAAGAGGCCTAGGGAGCAGGATTCATCTAAGGAAGAGTGGATTCAGATGAGGAATCTCTTGCTCATTCATTCCAGATTCCTTCCTTTTTATATTGTGGTTCTGCGGAAGAGGAGTCTTCTACTCCTGACACTCCTTTTGAGGAGCTTTCCTTCAGGGACACAATTTCCAGGATGATGAATTTTTTTTTTACATGGGATTGTGCCCAGGTTTCTGAGGTGCAGAAGAGGTATTACGAGCGTCAGCAAATGGACCCTCCCAGACCTTCTGCTCTCCCTCCTGTTTATGCTGCCTTGTTGGATGCATTTTCTACTGTGTCTCAGGCTTGAGATTCCCAGCCAAAAAAAAAAAAAAAACTGGTAGGTTTACAGGGTACCTGAGGATTGGAAATTCCTATGTAGATGTCCTTCAGCTGACCCCTCTGTGCTGTCTGTGGCATCTGACAAGCCAGCTCATTTACTGCCGTCTACAAAGCTGCTTCTTCTGATAAAAACAGTAGGACTGTGGAAAGACTAGGTAAGAAGGTTTATACTTCTGCTACCTTGGGTTTTAGAGATGTCAGTTAGCAGACTCATATGTCCAGATATATCTTGTCTCTTCTTTCTCAGGCCTGTCAGGTTATTTCTGACCTTCCCGATTCTAAAGGGAAGATTTCTGCCCTTTCTTGTTGGGGATTTCTTCTCAGGTGGTTCCCCATTCGTTGAAGTGCAGATATGACGCAGCAGGTGCTTCTTCCAGAGCTGCTGCTTTTGGTTCTGTAATGAGGAGATATTCCTGGCTTCACCTTCAGCCTTTGCCTGATGGTAGTAAGGCTAAGTTGATGGATGCTGCTCTGGATAATAAACACTTATTTGGTACAGCTGCTGCTGATTTGTTTGTCTCTTCAGGATAAGGGGAAGGCCTTGCATGAACTTAAGCATGTTTTTGTTTCTCCTGTGCCTAATTTTCAAAGAAGTTACGCTAATAAGCTGGCCTTTGTTCGTAGGCAGTCTCACACTAATCCAAATGGTAAAAAGGGGGGTAAAAAGGCTCCTCCTGCTAAAGCTAGCCAGAGTCTTTTGACACAGAAATTTCCCTTTCCTGACAAATCAGGTGCTGTCTGACTATCCTGTTCTTGTCAGCCGCATTCTTCTTTCTCTTCATCTTTCTCTATCTCTTCCAGTTTGGTTAAAGATTACTCAGGATTCCTGTTTTTTTTTCCCCTATTATCAGCCTAAGGTATTACGTTGTCTGGAAATCTCTTCCCACTTTCAGGAGCATCCCTCAACCCCCTCAGGAACAGTTAGCTTTCTTTCCAGGAGTGCTTCAGGATCTTTTAATTCAGGGAACTATTCAGGAAGTTTCACTTCCTCAAAGGGGGAAAGGGTTTTACTCCAGAATGTTTTCGGTTCCCAGCAAGGAGACCCATTCTACATGTCTCTCATTTGAACACCTTTCTGAAGGTCCCTTCCTTTCAGATGTTGCCCCTTCACCACACTTTCTTCTCTCTGCTGCTTCCTCAGGCTTTTCAAGTGTCCCTGGACCTCAAGGATGCTTCCCTTCACATCCCTAGTCATCCCCTTTTCAGAAAGTTTTTATGTTGCTTCCTGGCATTTTCAGTTCTCTGCTTTGCCACTCAGCCTTTCTACTGCCCCAAATGCTTTGCTCCTGTGATTGCTTTTTGTAGGCTAAGATGATACAAGTCTTTCCTACTTCGACGATCTCCTGCTTTAGTCATCCTTTCCAGAGATTCTACTGCAGCATCTTCACTTTGCCATTTTCCTCCTGCAAAGCTTGGGGTTCATTATAAATTTTCAAAATTTATTTCTGACTCCTTCACAGGATCATGTGTTTCTGGGGTGCAGTATCCAGACTGTTCCAATGATGGCATCCCTGCCTCCTCCCGAGGCCTTGACTCTCATTTCTTTTATTTATTTATTTTATTTTATTTTACATTTGTTGACCGGGCTAGTCTAACTGGATATATGTCCATTTTCAGTAGAGGCCCGGGGAGATAAGCTCCGAGGAAACAAACAAAATCACACATACAAAAATTAATGTATACAATGAACATTGCAGGTGCAGTACAGAGAATAATCAAAGAGGTCATTCGTTCATAATACAGTGCAAAATATACAGATACAATTAGTACAATACAAAATGTAGTTGTGATACTACAATGAACATTGCAGGTGCAGTACAGAGAATAATCAAAGAGGTCATTCGTTCATAACATAGTGCAAAATATACAGATACAATTAGTACAATACAAAATGTAGTTGTGATACATCATAAAAAGATGGCAGCTGAATTATACAATATATTAGTATACAAGTAGTCAAAGAAAAAGTAGGAGCTGAAATTATACAATATATTAGTAAGCATAGTCTCCTTAATGAGAATCTGAAGATGTAAATAATAGTATAGAAGGACAAGATAAGTTGTTATTAAGAAAAGGAACTTGATTACTGAGAAGTGGAGGGTAGGTTGAACCAAGTAAGAAGAGCTTGGTCTTTCAATCCCTTAATCATATTAAGGGAGTTTAAAGTCAGTTTGGCTTCAGCATTCCCATCCCCTGGACTTCTTGGTTCCTCTTGTTCCATGCCTTAAGCTGGAATTTCAGTGATGGATTCAGCAGTTGACTCTATCCAGGGCTCCCTTTCAACCTCCTGTTCCCTCTCAGTAGTTGTTTACAAATGCTTCAGATGTAGGATGGGGGACATCCTTCAGTTCTTTAAATGTGCAGGGTCATTGGTTGCCTCAACAAAGGAAAGACCATATCAATGTCAAGGAGCTGAGAACTCTTCTGTTTTTCACCCTCTGGTCTCCCTGGGACCTCACAAGATGTTTAGACAATACCACAGTGATATGGTATGTTAACAAGCAAGGGGGATGAGATCTTATATTTTATGCAGGTTACCTGTTCCAGTGTGGGATATAACTATCCAGTACCGTGTGATCCTTCATGTAGTCTATATTCCCTTGAGTCAGAAAATTGTGGCAGACTCTCTGAGCAGATCCATAACACAATCCCAAGAGTGGATGCTTCACAGGGATGTATTTTTGGACGTTGTCCAGTGGGGTGCTCCTCAAATACATCTGTTTGACTTCCCCTCTGAACAAACAATTTCCTATTTTTGGTGCCAGAGTCCCAGTCCTCTGGTCTGGAAGGTGGACGCCCTCTCTTTTTCTTGGAAGAGAATGTTTATGCCTCTCCTCCCCTTCCCTCATTCCAAAAGTCCTGCTCAAAATACAACACGATGCTCCCAAAATCTTGCTGGTGACTCAGTTTTGGCCCAGATAGCATTGGTTTTCTCCTTCTGCGTTTAGCCAAGGGCAATCATTACAAGTTACCTCACAGGGTATATCTACTCACACAAGACAAGGAATGTGTCATCCATCCTCACCTATCCAGTCTTCAGCTGATACTGTGGGTGATAGGATTTTGATTCCGTATAGACACCTTTTTTCTGAGGATGTGCTTAGGGTCCTGCAGAAGGCCAGGAAGCCTACAACTAGGAACTCCTACTTATCCAGCTGAAAGGGATTTTCTGTTTGGTGTCTTTCTCGTAATATGGATCCACTTTCCGTGGATGTTCCTTTGGTTCTCTTATTTGTGTGAATTGCTCAATGCTGGGTGGGCATGTTGTTCTATTAAGGCCCATCTATGAGCTATCTTGTTTGCCTTGACTCCCACTTTAGCTTCTACGTTTGAGGCCAAACAGTTTCTTAAAGGTGCCTTTCACGTTAGGCCTCCCAGGAAGCCTGCCCCTCCTCCCTGGGATCTTAATTTTGTTCTAGAAAAATTGACTCAGGCTCCTTTTGGCCTGTACTTTTATTAGCCCTTACTTCTGCCAGATGGGTGTTTGAGCTTTAGTGTTTCATAAGGACAGGGTGTCCTCACTTACTAATCCTTCTTGTAAGCCTAAGGCGTGAATGAGTTGTCTCTTAATCAGTCTATTCATTTCCCCACTTTTTCCCTTCTCTGGAATCTGCTAGTGAGAAGGTGCTGCACACTTTGGATATGCATAGACAACTCGGATTTTATTTGGATAAGACTAAAACTTTTCATAAAACTGATTAGCTCTTTGTTTCCTTTCATCCTAGATCCTTAAGTTTGACTGTTTCCAAACAAGTTATTTCTTCATGGATTTCTAAAGCCATTTCATTTTGTTATGCCTTCCATGGCAAGGGCCTTTCCTCTTCTAAGGCTTATTCTACTAGGGCTGTGGCTTCTTCTGGTGCTTTTTTTCAAGGGTTTGGATACTAACTCTATTCTTGAGGCAGCTACCTTGTCTTCTGCAAACATTTACCGTGCACTATAAGTTGGATGTGATTTCCAGAGCTAGAGCTGGCTTTTCTAGGGACATTCTCCATGGGTTCCTGGAGAGCTCTGCTGGTCTGTCCTCCTCCCGATCTTCTTCCTGAGCTTTGGCACATCCCTATTGTAAAGATACTGCAGCAGTGAAATGGAGGGACATAGTACAGTTGTGTAAGATCTTACCATAATGGTAGATGTCCTTCTTTTCACTGTTGCTGTATTCAGTCCCTCCCTCCTTCCTCCTGGTTCTTTTCTCTTCTGGATGTACTAGTTACCTATTTTTTCTTTAGAATGGCATTCCTACTGGGGCTGTCAGTTCTCAGGATGGTGTGTCTGGGTGCCACCTTTATGCCCTACATTATTTGTGGGGAGCATACGTGTGACGTATGGCATACCTTAAAGCAAGCTAAATGCTTTGGTATACTTGCCTGATGTCGGGGCATTCCCTTCGGCAGGGGATCCCTGTTGTAAAGAATACTGCAATAGTGAAGAGAAGGGCCTCTACCATTATTATATGATCTTGTACAACTGTATTTTGTGAGGTTCAAACTTTTCTCTTAAGTATTTTGTGACAAGTGCCCTGAAGATTACTGGACCCACAACAGACCCCTTCCTTATTACACTGGTCACTTTCCTGATATGTGGCACTGCTCTCTCATCACCACAAGCTCTTGTGTCCTACCATTCAGCCGTGCAGCAGGTCCAGTTCTTGAATCTTAGAGTCGCTAGTACTGCCCTTCACTTTCCTTGTGAACTGCTGCTGTTGTGTGATCGAGACAATGGCTTTGCTGAATCCAGGTATCTTGGTAAATCATTGCTCCTCTCACTCCCAAGTAAAGTTCACATGTGAAAGACAGAAAACAAGTCCAAGCAACTATAGTCAACACACTGATTAAATTTAATATAAGAAAACTTGAAGCGCTTTTCGTTTGCAATCATGCAAACTTCATCAGAAGTAGTAATACAGGAAATTACATCATACTTATAAAAATACTTGATCCAAAAAACGTGGGGCAATTAAATAATTACTATCTAACTAACAATCTGCTAAAGCTACATAAAACCTGTATCAAGTAGAAGGTAAAACTTCCTTATATAAAGTTGGTATGCTTTGCTGCTACATATTCACACATACTAGCACCACTAGAAACGCATAAAAATATCTCTCCTGAGGTCCTCGATACTTTACTCTGTAACTATGTCTGGACCCTCACTAAAAACCCTCCCACATGACCAGGCTGTAGCATATTTCAACAATACATTTCTACAACACCTAGACACTGTCACTCCATTGCACAAAATCAAGGTTAGAACCTCTACAAACCCCTGGCTCAGTAAAAAAACAAACAAATCCTCAAGTCCAGAGACACTGCCTGGCTTTACTATAAAAAAAAACAAAGAAACACAAAGCCTAAGTACCAAGAACTGTGCAATCATGCAAAAAAATGCATTAGGCTGGACAAAAACTCCTACTACACATTACAAACTAAATACCAGCACAACCCACAAAAATTTTGGAAAAATGTAAACCAGCTACTAAAACCCACCCAAAAGGCTACCCCCAAACCAACCACCCCTGACACTAAAGTTCCCATCGAAACACAATTCAACTCCCACTTTGTGAACTCAATTCTATCATTAGTATCACAGGACAGTTCCAACCTCACTATCCCCCCAACACAAATAACACTAATACAAGCTTTACCCTCGAAACAGTTTCCAGCACTTCCATCAAAAGCATGCTCTCCAAACTAAAAACTTCATCAACAGCAGGCGTCCTACTCCCCAGCTATTTCCTGACACTCCCAGCAGATGCTATTGCTATCCCAATCTTAACTCTCATAAACAGATAAATTGTTGAAAACTGTGTGTCCAAACTTTGGAAAATATCTTATGTTACACCCATACATAAAGGCAGGACCTCCACTGAACTTAACTACAGACCCATTGCTATACTCTCCCCCCTGGCCAAAATCCTAGAAAAATGCATCCATACCCAGGTGCTAAAATATCTCCTAGACAGCAACATCCCGTTACCTACTCAACATGGTTTCAGACCTGTACATAGTACCACTACAGCCCTCCTCTGCTTCACAGACATAGTAAACCGTCTCAAAAATGAAGGCCTGCAGGTGTCAACTCTTTTCTTGGATATGTCCAAAGCATTTGACACAGTCTCGCACCAAATCCTGCTAAACAAACTAAACCAATATCACCTATCAAATTCCACTCTTGCCTGATTCCAAAGCTACTTAACTGACAGGTACCAGGCTGTGAAATGGGAACATTCTCTCTCTCTCCTCAGCTGCCCATAACTACAGGAGTCCCACAGGGTTCTATCTTAGGACCACTACTATTCACAATATTCACAAATGACCTCCATACCTCCACATAGCATGCATCTGTCATTCAGTATGCAAATGATACTACCTTAATCTGTGCTGCACAAAATATTCCCACCCTCCTGCAAACAAATCAACTAGCATTCCTCTAACGTTGAAAACTACCTTAACAAAGCCCAACTTATCCTCAATCCAAAGAAAACTCAGCTTATGATTATAACCAGTTCTAACAAAAACACTGATAACAGTCAATTCACTATCTACTCCACAAATGCTAGTCCAATTGCTCCAGTGGCACAGGCTAAGCTATTGGGAATAACCATAAACTCCCACCTAAAATTTGATAGTCATCTCAACGTAACTATTGAAAAAGTACATGCCAAACTGGGATCACTCTACCGTATCAAACCGTTTCTTACAACACAAGATCATCCATTGCTGACTGTCATCTTCTGTCCACCCTACTCTATGAATCCCCCATTCTGACCAATCTCAACAAAACTGAACTAAGCAAAATGGAAGCCTGCTTTAACAGAATTGCCCACTTTGCTGCAAATTGTGCATATAAAAATCATCACTGTACTGCTTTGAGACAGCTCCACTGGCTTGAACTGCCCAACCTCCTAACCTACAATCAGCTCTGCCTCTGTCATTCTATCTATTACCTCCCCAATAAGTGTCCTGCCCTCAAAAACCTAGTACAACATCACTCAGTCAAAAGGCCTCTTAGATCATCAAGCAAACTACTACTAGAAGTCACCAACAGCTACAATAGCTTTGGAGACACACTATATAGTAGTTCGGTGGCTAAAAAATGGAACTCTGTCCCTACTAGTATTCAAAACGCATCATCCAAAGCCTCCTTTAAAAGACTCATTTGGCAACATCTCAAGCAAAGTTGGCAGTGCCATGACTGCTCCCCAGGCTAGTGAAAGTAGTGGTCCTAAGATAGAACCATGTGGGACTCCTGTAGTTAGGGGCAGCTGAGGAGAGAGAGAATTTTCCTATTTCACAGCCTGGTATCTGTCAATTAAGTAGCTTTGGAATCAGGTAAGAGTGGAATTTGATAGGTGATATTGGTTTAGTTTGTTTAGCAGGATTTGGTGCGAGACTGTGTCAAATGCTTTGGCCATATCCACAAAAAGAGTTGACACCTGCAGGCCTTTGTTTTTGAGATGGTTTACTATGTCTGTGAAGCAGAGGAGGGCTGTAGTGGTACTATGTACAGCTCTGAAACCATGTTGAGTAGGTGATAGGATGTTGCTGTCTAGGAGATGTTTTAGCACCTGGGTATGGATGCATTTTTCTAGGATTTTGGCCAGGGGGGAGAGTATAGCAATGGGTCTGTAGTTAAGTTCAGTGGAGGTCCTGCCTTTATGTATGGGTGTAATATAGGATATTTTCCAAAGTTTAGAGACACAGTTTTCAACAATTTATCTGTTTATGAGAGTTAAGATTGGGATAGCAATAGCATCTGCTGTGAGAGTCAAGAAATAGCTGGGGAGTAGGTCGGCTGCTGTTGATGGAAGTTTTTAGTTTGGAGAGCATGCTTTTGATGGAAGTGGTGGAAACTATTTTTGAGGTTAAGCTTGTATTAGTGTTGTTTGTGTTGGGGGGATAGTGAGGTTGGAACTGTCCTGTGATACTAATGATAGAATTGAGTTCACAAAGTGGGAGTTGACCTGTGTTTCGATGGGAACTTTAGTGTCAGGGGTGGTTGGTTTGGGGGTAGCCTTTTGGGTGGGTTTTAGTAGCTGCTTTACATTTTTCCAAAATTTTTGGGGGTTGTGCTGGTATTTAGTTTGTAATGTGTAGTAGGAGTTTTTGTCCAGCCTAATGCATTTTTTTCATGATTGCACAGTTCTTGGTACTTAGGCTTTGTGTTTCTTTGTTTTTTATAGTAAAGCCAGGCAGTGTCTCTGGACTTGAGGATTTGTTTGTTTTTTTACTGAGCCAAGGGTTTGTAGAGGTTCTAACCTTGATTTTGTGCAATGGAGCGACAGTGTCTAGGTGTTGTAGAAATGTTTTGTTGAAACATGCTACAGCCTGGTCATGTGGGAGGGTTTTTAGCGAGGGTCCAGACACAGTTATAGAGTAAAGTATTGAGGACCTCAGGAGAGATATTTTTTGTGTTTCTAGTGGAGTTGTAGTTAGTGGTTTTGCATATGATTGTTCTACTATGTATAAGGTATATTATGTTGTGGTCATGTAATGTGTCTGGGAGACTGCCTGTGTGGGGGTACAATGTGGGTTTGTTAGTTAGGACAAAGTCAAGTATGGATTCCCTTTTAGACTTTTTTATCACATCTAGCCCGGTCAACAAATGTAAAATAAAATAAATAAAATAAATCTAGTTGGAATTTGGACTAGCTGCTGTCAGCCATGGAGAGCCCACCAAGACAAGAGTAATGGGCAGCAAAAAGTAAGTGTTACTTTACAAATCTGAACACTTTAACAAATTCCTGAGGTCTAATGGCTTACCAGCAAGCAGGATTCAATTGCTGAAGAGCACTTGTGTCCTGGTGAGAGATTAGTACTTTAAAGATGGTTCCATGCTCAGCAGGATTCTAATATAGACTTGGTATTGGGGGAGGGGATAGCACAAGGGGTGTAAACCAGGTCGAATGCAAAGAAACCAGCCAAACCAGACAGGAAATCAGTGGAAATCTATCCATGAAGGCCTCAGAGGGGGTAAGTAATAATTCTACCTGTAAAGTGAAGTAGAGAAGAGACAGCAAAGTTTATTAAGGTTGGGAGTGTGTCTTCACATTGACTTGCTTATTAGTAGCCAGTTTGTGCACAGATTAGAGTAGGGAGATACATTAGAAATGAAGGGGAATGTGTAGAGATACAAATAAACAGGTAGGGCTCAAGTGATACAAACTAAGGCAGAAAACACTGAGAGGGCTGCTTGATGGTTAATTTAATCACAGAGATCTGAAATAAATGTAGGCTGTCTATTGGACAGTTAGAATTACTGCACTAGCTGCGGAGGGACACAAGGCTAGAACATTCAGTTTTATTAGCATGCTGAGAACTACTAAGAAACACTGCCAATGTTATAGCTTCACTGTAATAACACATACAAGTAGAATGCCTGGGTGGGCTGACCCTGCTCTTGAGGCTCAAACTGTATAAACTTGTTTAGTTTTGCAGTACTGATTCCTTCTTAGATTGTATGGGTGGGGTGGAAGCCGCAGACAGCAGAGTTGCTTGAGTGTGCTCTGAAGAGAGAGAAAAAAAGAGAGGATGAAGATAGTAGAATGAGACAAAGATAGGTTAAAGGAAGTAAGGAGATAGGAGGGGTGTAAAAGATACAAGTCTGAGGATTGAGCAGGAGAATAGATGCTACTGCTACAGTTTGAGATTGCTTCAACAGTTACCACATCACAATGCCATAACTTAGTTTGGAAACAGGTTAATAAATCATGCACAATACATTTATTAGCCAATTATCCTGTGCATACAAGAAAAAGTAAAACAGCACAGAATAGCACTCACCCTTTCTTTCCTTTGAAAAGGCTGCAGCATTAACTCTTCTTTCTTTGATCTCCCGCCATTGTTGCCTTGCCTGGCAAGGTCTGACCCTCCTTTCTGCTATATACCTAAAACAATGCTTGTTCCCCTTCCTAATTCCTTCTGCCAGCCTTCTCTCACCTTGCATATTTGCTGCACTGACTACTATTGTTGCTTTTCTAATACTCTTCTCACTGGAGTGATTTCTTTTCTTGATTTTTTAATACTCTTCTCACTGTACTGATTACTTTTGTTGCATTTTTAGTACTCTTCTCACTGCACTGATTACTTTTGTTGCTTTTCTAATACTCTTCTCACTGGAGTGATTTCTTTTCTTGCTTTTTTAATACTCTTCTCACTGCACTGATTACTTTTGTTGCTTTTTTAATACTCTTCTCACTGCACTGATTACTTTTGTTGCTTTTCTAATACTCTTCTCACGGCACTGATTACTTTTGTTACTTTTTTAATACTCTTCTCACTGCACCAATTACTTTTGTTGCTTTTTTAATACTCTTCTCACTGCACTGATTTCTTTTCTTGCTTTTCTAATACCCTTCTCACTGCCCTGATTACTTTTGTTGCTTTTCTAATACTCCTTCTCATACAGTGCTGCTTCTCCATCCTGACAGCATTCTATCATTTTTTTTCCTGTTACTGCTAAGCTCACCCTTATTTGTAACTACATTGACCTTTTCTTCTTTGTCTCTTTCTCAGAAACTAATTTACAGTTGTACATGGTCCATCCCAACCTATGCTTACAGCTTGTTTAGTCTGTTTGTTCCCAGAATGCTATACGTTCCTTTGACCCTGTAACCCAGCTCTGCGTAATCCATGCTACCAAAATTTGACTCCATTCTTTGCCTTTTTGCTGTTATGCTTATCCCTTTTCTGAACCATACAGTGGATTGATTATTATTGACTAACAGTGATTTATTCTGGACGTTTCATGGGAGTGCTGTTTTTTTCCAGGGATAGCTCCCACAACCTTCCTGGACATGGGCATTCATTACTCGATGCAGTTCTGAGTATTGACTAGCGTATCTATGGTATTACATAGGGATAAAACAGCTAGGCTTGAAATGACCATATAGATACGGTCGATATCCTATTAAACTCCTCTGATCTTATGATCCTAAGATCCAACTGCAGTGCTTTGGACCATGCCCAGAGTTCTGTCCCTTTTGTTATAGCCTGCAGTAGTTAGCTGAAGCCAGCTTGGTCCAAGGCATCTGTCAATTCCTGTTCTTCCCTATCCTGGCACTTAGGATCTCCTGGTGTGTTGCTGACAGGTGCTGATTTCATTCCCCTTTTTACCCCCCATTCCTTTATTCTCTTCTCCAGCTTCTCATCCTTCTCCATTGATGTCTAGTGAACACATCACCAGCTTGACTTCTCTTCCTGAGCCTTAACTGGAAGGGTATGTACCCTAGGTTCTGATTCAGCCTAGTCCCTACCCCAATTTGATTTGGTGGTCTCCTTTCCTCTTATGTGTATCACTCTTCCATCTCTAGCCTTTTCTGTAAACCTCCTTGTGCAGTGCTCTTATTTATGTATTATTTATTTATTTATTGACATTTGTTAATCGGGTTTGTCCAACTGGGCTTGTGGCCCATTTTCAGTGGAGACCCGAGGAGAAAAGCTCCAGTAGTACATTTTAAAACAAGAACAATTTTAAACAATATTGATGTAATAGCAGTTATAGCAAAACGATTCACATATGTTGGGTTACATGCATAAAGTTAAAGTTGCATTAAAAAGAAGCTAAGTAACAATTTACATTGATATAGTTCACTAGGTCAACAATAAACATCTTTTGTTTGTATAAAATTATGCAAATGCATAGTAGACACATTGGAGAGAGAGGTGTAATGAGGTACTAAGTATGGTCCTTTTGAGGGTACATAAAGGAAAGGAAGACTTGGTAGGGTCATAGCAAGGGCAGGTTCTGGAATTGAGAAAATAAGCTTTTAGTTCATTTTTAAAGTGTGAGGTGTGGGAGATTGAATGTAAGGCAAGGGGAAGTTTGTTCCAAGCATGGGCAAGGGAGTGTTTGTAGAATAGTTTGCCTACTGGCCTTTTTGGTGGTAGATATCAAGTAATTGTTGGTTGGAAGTATGGAGACTAAGGAAGATAGAGATGGACAGAAGGAGGGTTTATACAGAATAGAGTGTAGCATATGAAATTGATAAGATAGCAGAAATTGGGGAAGTTCAAGCCATTGAAGAGAGTTTAAAGAAATGCAGTGGTGTGAGTTGTATGGGGAGTTAGTAATGAATCTGGCTATTTTATGGTAAGTCTGTTGGGGTTTGTTTAGAGTGGAGGCCTGGATATTGGTGAGAACTGGGCCGGCGTATAAGAGGGAGGGGAGGAGGAGTGCCTGGCCCAGGGTAAGTCTAGATTCAGGGGTTATGAATTTTTTGTTCCGATATAGCAGACCTAGATTCTGGTTTATTTTTTTTTATACATTGGAGTATGTGTAGGTTGAACTTGAGTTCGTCATCGATAATGAACCCTTGGAGTTTTGTGTGGGTGTCAGGTTGGATAGTTGTATTGTTAGAAGATGTGATAAAAAAGGAGGTTTTGTGATGAGAAAGAGAACGGGGAAGGAAAAGTAGGAGTTTGGTCTTTTTGGGATTTAGGATCAATAGGATGTGAGAGAGCCATTGTTCAGTGGATAGTAGGGCCTGCTGGGTCAGGGAGTGTAGTTCAGGAATGTTATTTGAGATGGATATAAGTGTGGAGTCGTCAGCATACTGAATAAGGGAGGATTCTTTGCATGAGGTGTAAAGATCATTGGTGAAGATGTTAAACAAAAGGGGTCCCAAGATATGGAGCCTTGGGGAACACCAGTGGAGATGGGAAGGAAAGGTGAGGAGGGTGAGAGCCATTTGACAGATTGTTCCCTGCCAGATTGGTAACTATTAAACCAGGCAAGTGCGGAGGGAGATAGGTGGAGATTTGCGAGTTTGGATAGTAGTAGAGGAAGAGAGACAGTATTGAAGGCTTTTGAGAGATCTAGGAAAAGACAGGAAATGAGTTTATTGTTGTCTAGGGCCTTTGCAATGATATGAGTGAAGGAGAGGAGGGCAGTGGTGGTGCTATGGTGAGGACAAAATCCATGTTGGGTAGGGGTAAGTAAGTGGTGTGTGAGGAGGTGATTGAGAAGCTGTGAGTGAATACATTTTTCTAATATCTTGGAGAGGGGGGAAAGAATGGTAATGGGTCAGTAGTTTGAGGGATCAGTGGAGTTTCCACCTTTATGAAGAGGGATAGTGAAGAAAGATTTCCAAAGGGGTGGGGACAGTTGATTCCAGAATAGATCGATTAATTAGTATAGATACAGGATAGGCCATTGAGTCAGCAGCAAGTTTGAGGAATGTAGGAGATAGATTGCCAGTGGAAGGAGAGCAAGGTTTTAGCTTGAGTAGTAGAGATTTGATGTAAGTAATGGGAACTGGCTCAAAAGAAAACAAAGTTGTGTTAGTGGGACTTGGAGAGGTGGGTGTCGAAGTAGAGTTTGGCTTAGCGGTTACCAAATTTTGGATGGAAGAGATAGTGTTTATTCAGGAGGGTAGCTGTTTCCTGAGAGGAAGAGTTAGGGTGTGGGGAGGGATTAGAGGACTTTCCAGGATAGAGGATGTTGTTGAGAGCTGGCCAAAATTTTCAAGGATTGGATTTGTTGTTAAGCTGAGCAGAGCTATAGTATGACTTTTTGTCATTAGTTGTGTGTTTTTTTGCAAGGTTCCTCAGTTGCTTGTATTTTTGAAGAAAAGGTGGTTGTTTAGTTTTAGTCCAGGTTTTCCAAGCACGATCTCTTTATTTCATAAGGGACCTAGTCTCTTTGGAGAGCCAGGGAGCATGGTTTGATTTTACTCTGTGACTGGTCCATTTTTTTCTGTAATACCAGCAGTGTCCACCTTCCCTCCCTGCAGCATTGCCTGCAGCTCTCCATCTTCCTATTACATTGCAGTATTAAGTAATGTCCACCCTTCCTTCCTGCATCACTGCCTGCAGCTCTCTATCTTATAGGTTCATAGATAGCACTAGCCTATTGGCCCAAGAGCCATTTTTAGCCTATCTAAGCTTACCCTAAGTTTATTGAAATATTGCTTTCATGTGTCAATGCCCCAAGAAATTTTGTGAGTTATGACATAGGCTTGTACACGAAGTGTTCACAGTCTGTTTCTTTCCATTACAGATATAGGTGCCAATCCAGAGGTAAATCTGGATTTCATCCATTTGTGAAATATACATTTGAGTATGATTAAGGATGAGCTTTGTTTTAGATGGATGGTAAGCCTTTTCCAGCAAAGCGTTAATGTTTGAGACATGCACTTGTCCCTCCAGCATATCCTGTTTATTTCTCAGATGAGGTTTAAGTTCCTAGAAGTATTTCTGATGGTATTTGTTTTGAGGATGTGCAAGAAATCCATCAGTGCAGGCTTGGAGGACGACTTGTAGGCTAGGCATAGCTCACGCCGCATCAGTCTGTAGGAGACACAGTACAGGGATAAGCCATTGAGATGGTTCACATAGGATTTGTTTACTCCCTGTATTTTATTTTTTGTGAGGAACCTCTGTAGTCTTGCAAGTTATTTCAAATGTCTGGTCAGGTACATGCTGAAGGGTGCTTTGTAGTCGATGACTGGTCTGATGAGAGCCGAGTACAGTGGAGCAATTACTTCCTCTCACCTGGATGCCATGCCCTTACTTAGAAGTTGAACAATGTAGAATTATTTTCTCACCACAGTAGATGTGGTGGCCAAAGTTCAGCTTACTGTCAACCTGTATAGGAGTAGACTGCATCGTTTTTGTTGTGTCTTTCGGCTTTTCCTGGTTAGGGGTCACCACAGCAGAACTCCAGTCCGCTAATGATTGGCAGTAGATTTTTACATGCCGAGTTGCTGGCCCTGACGCACAACCTTCAACGAAGGTACGCCCATTCACGCATGTCTCAACACAGAAGACGCTCTAGTTGAGAATCGAACAGGACAACGTCTTACTGTGAGGCGACAACGCTACCGCAGCACCACCACCGCAGTTAGTAGACTGCATCCTAAACATACTTTTAGAAATTTGATCAATGAACAAATGCTTAGGACAAGTCAGTTGACTACATATGATGGGATGGCCTGTGATGAAATGAAAAAGCTAATTAAAATTAGGGGGTATGACACTGGTCAACTGATTAGTTGTAAGAACAGTGTGTTCAAGGATAGAAATTCAAGTGCAAAATCTTAGTTTTCCACTATGGATATCATAGCACTAAAGTGAAAACAAATAATAATAATATGGTTTGGTTTGTTACAACTTGTAATAGACATTTCCCTTTAGTAAGGACTGTTTTGTAAAGGAACTGGTCCATCCTTCTTACGAACCAACTATGTAAATTTATCCCTGAATTGCCAGCATCTTCTTTTAAGAGTGCTGACAATCTGAAAATGCAACTCTGCTTTAAAGATAAATCAAAGTCTGACCTGATTGTGAAAACATCAAGGCAAGGGACATATAAATATCTGAATTGTTTCTCTTGTTCATATATTTTTACACAGATTGAATTTGAGCATCCAATGACGAAAATTGTGTTTTGCTGTCTGTAAAACAATGGGTATAGTTTATTTGGTTACTTGTACAAAATGTTTAACATTCTGTGTAGGTAAATTTACTAGGAATCTTATAAAGATAGAATAACTGAACATCTGTTTGATAAACAACTCTGCTATATGCAGAATGGTTAGGCAGAGTATATTAGTAAGAATGATCGTGGCAATCATTTTAGTTTTGGGGTGACTGAGCATCTATACACACACACATATATATATATATATATATATATATATATATATATATATATATATATATATATACACACATACACACATACAAGAACCCTCAGAGTATAGATTTTAATGCACATCTTGAATCACATGAATATTTTTTGATAACTATGCTTTGGGCTGATCAGGCTCCAGGCTTGAAACATGCTGGAGAGACAGATATACGTGTGTCTCGGAGATTGCCCCTTCTTTGGAACAGGCTTCCAATTCATATTAAGAAAAGCCCTTCCCTGGCACTCTTCAAATGCAGTTTGAATCAATGGATGGGGGAATTGCAAATTCACACCTAGGGTAGTGCCTACGTCCATTATGAACAGGGACAATCTGTAAGATACTCAATGTACAGGCAAAAATCCATGTCATCTTCTTACCCCTAGGGACCATATATTGGGTAAAATTGTGTTATATTGGCTAGGCTTGTAAGAATCCTTAACCCGTTATTCCAGTAATCTCCTATGACTACATTATATAGTTTGAAACCGATTTTAAAGAGAGGTAAATTGTGATTGGTTATTGTGGCCACGTGATTAATATTTAGGTGTTTGAATGAAATCAGGTATGGAGAAAGCATCTTTACCTTTGTGTTTCGACTTGAAAATTAAATTATTCCTTATATCCATGTTTCATGTGACTGATTTTTGTGACTTTATTGATTTGTTTTTATACAGTTGGCACAAATTTCTTTCAAGAGTGGTTTTTGCTTTGAGATGTCAGCAAGCATTCCCAGATTGCTGACCAATTAGCCTACATTTAGGGGTTTATTATCAGTGTGGCAATTTCCAGGGGTAGGCCATTTTTTCCAGAGGGTGCTATCGTGCATTAATTCACATTGCGTTTTAGTCAGTGGCTCTGGTACCAGTTTGTCTGCACCAGGCCTCCTTGAAGGGCATCTTTGTCTTTAGGCATAGTCATTGAATCCTCTAGTGTTCAGTTGTCTGCAAGCTTTGTCAGCTGGAGCACTTTGTTTGCCTGGACTTCAGAGAAGTAAATTCCAAAAAGGAGATGCCCCTGTGGAACTCTGTTTGTGAGTGGCCTCTTCATGGAGGTGGTTTCCCCCGTTTTAACTTCTTGTGTCCTATCAGTGAACCAGCTGGCTATCCATTTAGTGACATATGTTTTATGACTAATTTGTAAACTTATCTACACTACCCGAGTGAGGTTTTGTTGAACACTTTGGCCAGGTTGAAGTAGGCAGTGTGTACTGATTTGCCCTCATGCATAGCTTTAGTGACATTCTTGAAGAAGTCCACCAGGTTTAGAAGGCACGACCTCCGTTTGACAAAACCGAACAGGGTAGGGTCTAGTGTCTCTAGGTTTTCCGTGTCATTGTTTATCAGATTCCTGATCATTCTTTCCATGGCCTTGCATACGAGGCTAGTCAGTCTTCTGGGTCTCCTCTTACTACCCAATCTCCAGTGTAATACTAAGTAATGTCCTCCCTCCCCTCCTGCATCATTGCCTGCAGGTCCCCATCTCCTTACCCAGACTCCTTATATTTCATCGTTACATTGTAATACTAAGTAATGTTCACCCTCCCCTCCTGCATCACTGTCTGCAGTGCCCCATCTCCCTATTCAGACTCCTTATTATATTGTAATGTCCACCCTCCCCTCCTGCATCACAACCTTCACCTCTCCATCTTCTTTCCTTGAATCTGTGAAATGTTCATACTTGCCTGTTCCTAACGTGCATGCTGTGTCTCACTTTAGCTTTTACCTACTGACTAAATATCTACCACCTTCTTTCATTTTTGTTTAGAGATAGCCATTGAGCTGTACATTTGCAAACCAGCACTAATCACGTTGTCCATTTTGGCCTTAGATAGAAGCTCTCCCTTATGTATAGCTCTTTTCCCATTTATGCACCATGTTGTACATCAGGCAATGAGCACCTTTCAGTGCTCGTTGATTCTGTAACAATTATGGGTTTTATGGGCTCAGGTTGGTAGCCCAAGGCCCAGACCTCCTTGGAGGGTGCACCACCCACACACACACACACACCTGGGCCAATTTAGAGTGCCCAATCCACCTACTGCATGTCTTTGGAATGTGGGAGGAAACTATAGCACCAGGAGGAAACCCACGGGAATGCAGGGAGGACATGCAGAGTTCACACAGAAGGCACCCCAGCTGAGAGCTCAATCAGAGACCTCTTGCTGTGAGGCAATAACCCTAACCGCTGCACCACTGCACTGCCCGTGTAGCCCTCTTAATTGCCAGGTATCCCTGTCTTCTTATCTTCTTTGTCTTATCATTAAAAGCCAGTATACTATTCCACTGGTTTTTTGGTCATGTGTTTGTAGTGCACACCAGTTGAATCTGTTTCAGCAACTTTGAATGCAGCCTATAGCAAAAAATCTGTATTAACACTTGATTAGACTTTTCAGGAGAAATGTGTTATTGGAATGAGACAACCTTTTTATTCAGGACTGCCATAACATGAAATAAGCCCCATTCGTCATGTGTTGGGCAGTCTAGGAATGTAATTACTGTTAAAAGTACAAAGGGTTATTGAACCTGTACTCAAACAGTGCTCTCCATAAAAGCACTCTTCCTAATAGGGAATACAGCCTTCTGCATTTTGACTTAGTAAAATTTAGTTTTGCTGATGTCATCTTCAATTAATTATATTTTCCAGTAAGAAGTGTAACAGCATTATAGCTGCTAGGACAACTTGCTCTTGTTAAGATAAGTAAAGAACTGTAAATGATTACTCTGATTAAGGCGTGGCACTGGAGTTAGTCTAGAATATCCATGGTGGTGCAGCGGTAGCGTTGTTGCCTCACAGCAAGAGGTTCTCCCGTTCGATTCTCGGCTGAAGTGCAGGGAGTGCCTTCTGTGTGGAGTCTGCATGTACTCCCCACGGTTGGGTGGGCGATCGAAAGACATGCGTAAATGAGTGTGCCTTCGTTGAAGGTTGGGCGTCGAGCTGGCACCTCAGCATTCGTGAAAATCTACTGCCAATCATTAGCGGACCGGAGTTCCGCTGTGGCGACCCCTAACCGGGAAAAGCCGAAAGACACAACAACTGGAGTTATTCTAGGGTGAAATTATGAGTTAGAATTTTGACTGTCTGTAGTACTTGCCATACTAAATCTGTAAGGTTTAAAAAAATGAAGAATTCATTGCAACACAAAATAATACTTGTGTATTCAGAGTAATTTAGTGTTGTGCACCTTGCGCTGCTTTCTTTCATGTGGCTGTTATACATTCACTCCAGTTTTCTGGTTTTATTTATTTATTTGAAATCTGTCAAGTCCTCCAATCTGGCATTTGTTATTTATAAAGATATTGTGATGCGTTTGAAGACTTAAGCTATATGTATGTGGACTATGAATACTGACTTTAGGAATTTTGCTATACATGAGTTATTTACAGAGCTGCTATGAGAAGTTTTACAGACATGAAAAGTAACGTTTCTTAGCCAGTTGAATAGTCTAGTCTAACATGGATCCAATTTCAGCCACTGAGATGTTTGCAGTGTATGTTAAGGATTTAGAAAAGCTTCTGAGCATGTGTCCAACCTAGTGATAGGCAATAAAATTAGCACCATACTGTCTTTGGCCTTATAAAGTCATATTGGCAGCTAATTTAAACTTTATGGTGTGTGTGTGTGTGTGTGTGTGTGTGTGTGTGTGTGTGTGTGTGTGTGTGTGTGTGTGTGTGTGTGTTTCCTGATAATACATGCTACTTAAAAATGGAAAGCAACTGTCCACCAGTAACATTCAGGCGAGTCCTAGTTCAGTGCAGCTGGTGATAGGAGTACATGCTGAATTTTCCAGAACTACAGCGACTTCCCTCACAAGCATCCTTAAAGTGACAGTCACAACTGTACAAGCTGTTGCAGAGGGACGAGTTCCAAAGGGTCTGTTGCTAGAACTGATACCCAACATTGTTAATTTCAAGGTCTCTGTGGAAGCCTGGACGGGCTTATCAGAAAATGTTCTATATCCCTTGAGCTGAAAGAGGTATCAGTCTCCTTGAAATTGACTACGTGTAGGTCTGCAGTCATGGGGGATGCACATGGAGAGAAGTTTAACATGACATTTTTAGTGTAGGTCTACAGTCGTGGGATGCAGCATGGAGAGAAGTTTAACATGACATTTTTAGTGTAGGTCTGCAGTCATAGGATGGAGAAAAGTTTAACATGACATTTTTAGTGTAGGTCTGCAGTCATGGGATGCAGCGTGGAGAGAAGTTTAACGTGACATTTTTAGTGTAGGTCTGCAGTCATGGGATGCAGCGTGGAGAGAAGTTTAACGTGACATTTTTAGTGTAGGTCTGCAGTCATGGGATGCAGCATGGAGAGACGTTTAACATGACATTTTTAGTGTAGGTCTGCAGTCATGGGATGCAGCATGGAGAGAAGTTTAACATGACATTTTTAGTGTAGGTCTGCAGTCATGGGATGCAGCGTGGAGAGACGTTTAACTTGACATTTTTAGTGTAGGTCTGCAGTCATGGGATGCAGTGTGGAGAGAAGTTTAACATGGTATTTTTAGTGTAGGTCTGCAGTCATGGGATGCAGCGTGGAGAGAAGTTTAACATGACATTTTTAGTGTAGGTCTGCAGTCATGGGATGCAGCGTGGAGAGACGTTTAACGTGACATTTTTAGTGTAGGTCTGCAGTCATGGGATGCAGCGTGGAGAGAAGTTTAACATGGTATTTTTAGTGTAGGTCTGCAGTCATGGGATGCAGCGTGGAGAGAAGTTTAACATGACATTTTTAGTGTAGGTCTGCAGTCATGGGATGCAGCATGGAGAGAAGTTTAACATGACATTTTTAGTGTAGGTCTGCAGTCATGGGATGCAGCATGGAGAGACGTTTAACATGACATTTTTAGTGTAGGTCTGCAGTCATGGGATGCAGCTTGAAGAGAAGTTTAACATGACAGTTTTAGTGTAGGTCTGCACTCATGGGATGCAGCATGGAGAGAGGTTTAACATGACATTTTTAGTGTAGGTCTGCAGTCATGGGACGCAGCATGGAGGGAAGTTTAACATGACATTTTTAGTGTAGGTCTGCAGTCATGGGATGCAGCATGGAGAGAAGTTTAACATGACATTTTTAGTGTAGGTCTGCAGTCATGGGATGCAGCATGGAGAGAAGTTTAACATGACATTTTTAGTGTAGGTCTGCAGTCATGGGATGCAGCGTGGAGAGAAGTTTAACATGACATTTTTAGTGTAGGTCTGCAGTCATGGGATGCAGCATGGAGAGAAGTTTAACATGACATTTTTAGTGTAGGTCTGCAGTCATGGGATGGAGAGAAGTTTAACATGACATTTTTAGTGTAGGTCTGCAGTCATGGGATGCAGCATGGAGAGACGTTTAACGTGACATTTTTAGTGTAGGTCTGCAGTCATGGGATGCAGCATGGAGAGAAGTTTAACATGACATTTTTAGTGTAAGTCTGCAGTCATGGGATGCAGCGTGGAGAGAAGTTTAACATGACATTTTTAGTGTAGGTCTGCAGTCATGGGATGCAGCATGGAGAGAAGTTTAACATGACATTTTTAGTGTAGGTCTGCAGTCATGGGATGCAGCATGGAGAGAAGTTTAACATGACATTTTTAGTATAGGTCTGCAGTCATGAGATGCAGCGTGGAGAGACGTTTAACATGACATTTTTAGTGTAGGTCTGCAGTCATGGGATGCAGCATGGAGAGAAGTTTAACATGACATTTTTAGTGTAGGTCTGCAGTCATGGGATGCAGCATGGAGAGAAGTTTAACATGACATTTTTAGTGTAGGTCTGCAGTCATGGGATGCCGTGTGGAGAGAAGTTTAACATGACATTTTTAGTGTAGGTCTGCAGTCATGGGATGGAGAGAAGTTTAACATGACATTTTTAGTGTAGGTATGCAGTCATGGGATGCAGCATGGAGAGAAGTTTAACATGGTATTTTTAGTGTAGGTCTGCAGTCATGGGATGCAGCGTGGAGAGAAGTTTAACATGACATTTTCAGTGTAGGTCTGCAGTCATGGGATGCAGCGTGGAGAGAAGTTTAACATGACATTTTTAGTGTAGGTCTGCAGTCATGGGATGCAGCGTGGAGAGAAGTTTAACATGACATTTTTAGTGTAGGTCTGCAGTCATGGGATGCAGCATGGAGAGAAGTTTAACATGACATTTTTACTGTAGGTCTGCAGTCATGGGATGCAGCATGGAGAGAAGTTTAACATGACATTTTTAGTGTAGGTCTGCAGTCATGGGATGCAGCATGGAGAGACGTTTAACATGACATTTTTAGTGTAGGTCTGCAGTCATGAGATGCAGCGTGGAGAGAAGTTTAACATGACATTTTTAGTATAGGTCTGCAGTCATGGGATGCAGCATGGAGAGAAGTTTAACATGACATTTTTAGTGTAGGTCTGCAGTCATGGGATGCAGCATGGAGAGACGTTTAACATGACATTTTTAGTGTAGGTCTGCAGTCATGAGATGCAGCATGGAGAGAACTTTAACATGACATTTTTAGTATAGGTCTGCAGTCATGGGATGCAGCATGGAGAGAAGTTTAACATGACATTTTTAGTGTAGGTCTGCAGTCCTGGGATGCAGCATGGAGAGAAGTTTAACATGACATTTTTAGTGTAGGTCTGCAGTCATGGGATGCAGCATGGAGGGAAGTTTAACATGACATTTTTAGTGTAGGTCTGCAGTCATGGGATGCAGCAGGGAGAGAAGTTTAACATGACATTTTTAGTGTAGGTCTGCAGTCATGGGATGCAGCATGGAGAGAAGTTTAACATGACATTTTTAGTGTAGGTCTGCAGTCATGGGATGCAGCATGGAGAGAAGTTTAACATGACATTTTTAGTGTAGGTCTGCAGTCATGGGATGCAGCATGGAGGGAAGTTTAACGTGACATTTCTAGTGTAGGTCTGCAGTCATGGGATGCAGCGTGGAGAGAAGTTTAACATGACATTTTTAGTGTAGGTCTGCAGTCATGGGATGCAGCATGGAGAGACGTTTAACATGACATTTTTAGTGTAGGTCTGCAGTCATGAGATGCAGCGTGGAGAGAAGTTTAACATGACATTTTTAGTGTAGGTCTGCAGTCATGGGATGCAGCATGGAGAGAAGTTTAACATGACATTTTTAGTGTAGGTCTGCAGTCATGGGATGCAGCATGGAGAGACGTTTAACATGACATTTTTAGTGTAGGTCTGCAGTCATGGGATGCAGCATGGAGAGACGTTTAACAAGACATTTTTAGTATAGGTCTGCAGTCATGAGATGCAGCGTGGAGAGATGTTTAACATGACATTTTTAGTGTAGTTCTGCAGTCATGGGATGCAGCATGGAGAGAAGTTTAACATGACATTTTTAGTGTAGGTCTGCAGTCATGGGATGCAGTAGGTCTGCAGTCATGGGATGCAGCATGGAGAGAAGTTTAACATGACATTTTTAGTGTAGGTCTGCAGTCATGGGATGCAGCTTGGAGAGAAGTTTAACATGACATTTTTAGTGTAGGTCTGCAGTCATGGGATGCAGCATGGAGAGAAGTTTAACATGACATTTTTAGTGTAGGTCTGCAGTCATGGGATGCAGCATGGAGAGAAGTTTAACATGACATTTTTAGTGTAGGTCTGCAGTCATGGGATGCAGCATGGAGAGAAGTTTAACATGACATTTTTAGTGTAGGTCTGCAGTCATGGGATGCAGCATGGAGAGAAGTTTAACATGACATTTTTAGTGTAGGTCTGCAGTCATGGGATGCAGCATGGAGAGAAGTTTAACATGACATTTTTAGTGTAGGTCTGCAGTCATGGGATGCAGCATGGAGAGAAGTTTAACATGACATTTTTAGTGTAGGTCTGCAGTCATGGGATGCAGCATGGAGAGAAGTTTAACATGACATTTTAGTGTAGGTCTGCAGTCATGGGATGCAGCATGGAGAGAAGTTTAACATGACATTTTTAGTGTAGGTCTGCAGTCATGGGATGCAGCATGGAGAGAAGTTTAACATGACATTTTTAGTGTAGGTCTGCAGTCATGGGATGCAGCGTGGAGAGAAGTTTAACATGACATTTTTAGTGTAGGTCTGCAGTCATGGGATGCAGCGTGGAGAGAAGTTTAACATGACATTTTTAGTGTAGGTCTGCAGTCATGGGATGCAGCATGGAGAGAAGTTTAACATGACATTTTTAGTGTAGGTCTGCAGTCATGGGATGCAGCATGGAGAGAAGTTTAACATGACATTTTTAGTGTAGGTCTGCAGTCATGGGATGCAGCATGGAGAGAAGTTTAACATGACATTTTTAGTGTAGGTCTGCAGTCATGGGATGCAGCGTGGAGAGAAGTTTAACATGACATTTTTAGTGTAGGTCTGCAGTCATGGGATGCAGCGTGGAGAGAAGTTTAACATGACATTTTTAGTGTAGGTCTGCAGTCATGGGATGCAGCATGGAGAGAAGTTTAACATGACATTTTTAGTGTAGGTCTGCAGTCATGGGATGCAGCATGGAGAGAAGTTTAACATGACATTTTTAGTGTAGGTCTGCAGTCATGGGATGCAGCATGGAGAGAAGTTTAACATGACATTTTTAGTGTAGGTCTGCAGTCATGGGATGCAGCGTGGAGAGAAGTTTAACATGACATTTTTAGTGTAGGTCTGCAGTCATGGGATGCAGCGTGGAGAGAAGTTTAACATGACATTTTTAGTGTAGGTCTGCAGTCATGGGATGCAGCATGGAGAGAAGTTTAACATGACATTTTAGTGTAGGTCTGCAGTCATGGGATGCAGCATGGAGAGAAGTTTAACATGACATTTTTAGTGTAGGTCTGCAGTCATGGGATGCAGCATGGAGAGAAGTTTAACATGACAATTTTAGTATAGGTCTGCAGTCATGGGATGCAGCGTGGAGAGAAGTTTAACATGACATTTTTAGTGTAGGTCTGCAGTCATGGGATGCAGCATGGAGAGAAGTTTAACATGACATTTTAGTGTAGGTCTGCAGTCATGGGATGCAGCATGGAGAGAAGTTTAACATGACATTTTTAGTGTAGGTCTGCAGTCATGGGATGCAGCATGGAGAGAAGTTTAACATGACATTTTTAGTGTAGGTCTGCAGTCATGGGATGCAGCATGGAGAGAAGTTTAACATGACATTTTTAGTGTAGGTCTGCAGTCATGGGATGCAGCATGGAGAGAAGTTTAACATGACATTTTTAGTGTAGGTCTGCAGTCATGGGATGCAGCATGGAGAGAAGTTTAACATGACATTTTTAGTGTAGGTCTGCAGTCATGGGATGCAGCATGGAGAGAAGTTTAACATGACATTTTTAGTGTAGGTCTGCAGTCATGGGATGCAGCATGGAGAGAAGTTTAACATGACATTTTTAGTGTAGGTCTGCAGTCATGGGATGCAGCGTGGAGAGAAGTTTAACATGACATTTTTAGTGTAGGTCTGCAGTCATGGGATGCAGCATGGAGAGAAGTTTAACATGACATTTTAGTGTAGGTCTGCAGTCATGGGATGCAGCATGGAGAGAAGTTTAACATGACATTTTTAGTGTAGGTCTGCAGTCATGGGATGCAGCATGGAGAGAAGTTTAACATGACATTTTTAGTGTAGGTCTGCAGTCATGGGATGCAGCGTGGAGAGAAGTTTAACATGACATTTTTAGTGTAGGTCTGCAGTCATGGGATGCAGCATGGAGAGAAGTTTAACATGACATTTTTAGTGTAGGTCTGCAGTCATGGGATGCAGCATGGAGAGAAGTTTAACATGACATTTTAGTGTAGGTCTGCAGTCATGGGATGCAGCATGGAGAGAAGTTTAACATGACATTTTTAGTGTAGGTCTGCAGTCATGGGATGCAGCATGGAGAGAAGTTTAACATGACATTTTTAGTGTAGGTCTGCAGTCATGGGATGCAGCGTGGAGAGAAGTTTAACATGACATTTTTAGTGTAGGTCTGCAGTCATGGGATGCAGCATGGAGAGAAGTTTAACATGACATTTTTAGTGTAGGTCTGCAGTCATGGGATGCAGCGTGGAGAGAAGTTTAACATGACATTTTTAGTGTAGGTCTGCAGTCATGGGATGCAGCATGGAGAGAAGTTTAACATGACATTTTTAGTGTAGGTCTGCAGTCATGGGATGCAGCATGGAGAGAAGTTTAACATGACATTTTAGTGTAGGTCTGCAGTCATGGGATGCAGCATGGAGAGAAGTTTAACATGACATTTTTAGTGTAGGTCTGCAGTCATGGGATGCAGCATGGAGAGAAGTTTAACATGACATTTTTAGTGTAGGTCTGCAGTCATGGGATGCAGCATGGAGAGAAGTTTAACATGACATTTTTAGTGTAGGTCTGCAGTCATGGGATGCAGCATGGAGAGAAGTTTAACATGACATTTTTAGTGTAGGTCTGCAGTCATGGGATGCAGCATGGAGAGAAGTTTAACATGACATTTTTAGTGTAGGTCTGCAGTCATGGGATGCAGCATGGAGAGAAGTTTAACATGACATTTTAGTGTAGGTCTGCAGTCATGGGATGCAGCATGGAGAGAAGTTTAACATGACATTTTTAGTGTAGGTCTGCAGTCATGGGATGCAGCATGGAGAGAAGTTTAACATGACATTTTTAGTGTAGGTCTGCAGTCATGGGATGCAGCATGGAGAGAAGTTTAACATGACATTTTTAGTGTAGGTCTGCAGTCATGGGATGCAGCGTGGAGAGAAGTTTAGCATGACATTTTTAGTGTAGGTCTGCAGTCATGGGATGCAGCGTGGAGAGAAGTTTATCGTGACATTTTTCTGCAGTCATGGGATGCAGCGTGGAGAGAAGTTTAACATGACATTTTTAGTGTAGGTCTGCAGTCATGGGATGCAGCATGGAGAGAAGTTTAACATGACATTTTTAGTGTAGGTCTGCAGTCATGGGATGCAGCATGGAGAGAAGTTTAACATGACATTTTTAGTGTAGGTCTGCAGTCATGGGATGCAGCATGGAGAGAAGTTTAACATGACATTTTTAGTGTAGGTCTGCAGTCATGGGATGCAGCGTGGAGAGAAGTTTAACATGACATTTTTAGTGTAGGTCTGCAGTCATGGGATGCAGCGTGGAGAGAAGTTTAACATGACATTTTTAGTGTAGGTCTGCAGTCATGGGATGCAGCATGGAGAGAAGTTTAACATGACATTTTTAGTGTAGGTCTGCAGTCATGGGATGCAGCATGGAGAGAAGTTTAACATGACATTTTTAGTGTAGGTCTGCAGTCATGGGATGCAGCATGGAGAGAAGTTTAACATGACATTTTTAGTGTAGGTCTGCAGTCATGGGATGCAGCGTGGAGAGAAGTTTAACATGACATTTTTAGTGTAGGTCTGCAGTCATGGGATGCAGCATGGAGAGAAGTTTAACATGACATTTTTAGTGTAGGTCTGCAGTCATGGGATGCAGCATGGAGAGAAGTTTAACATGACATTTTTAGTGTAGGTCTGCAGTCATGGGATGCAGCGTGGAGAGAAGTTTAACATGACATTTTTAGTGTAGGTCTGCAGTCATGGGATGCAGCGTGGAGAGAAGTTTAACATGACATTTTTAGTGTAGGTCTGCAGTCATGGGATGCAGCGTGGAGAGAAGTTTAACATGACATTTTTAGTGTAGGTCTGCAGTCATGGGATGCAGCATGGAGAGAAGTTTAACATGACATTTTTAGTGTAGGTCTGCAGTCATGGGATGCAGCATGGAGAGAAGTTTAACATGACATTTTTAGTGTAGGTCTGCAGTCATGGGATGCAGCATGGAGAGAAGTTTAACATGACATTTTTAGTGTAGGTCTGCAGTCATGGGATGCAGCATGGAGAGAAGTTTAACATGACATTTTTAGTGTAGGTCTGCAGTCATGGGATGCAGCGTGGAGAGAAGTTTAACATGACATTTTTAGTGTAGGTCTGCAGTCATGGGATGCAGCATGGAGAGAAGTTTAACATGACATTTTTAGTGTAGGTCTGCAGTCATGGGATGCAGCATGGAGAGAAGTTTAACATGACATTTTTAGTGTAGGTCTGCAGTCATGGGATGCAGCGTGGAGAGAAGTTTAACATGACATTTTAGTGTAGGTCTGCAGTCATGGGATGCAGCATGGAGAGAAGTTTAACATGACATTTTTAGTGTAGGTCTGCAGTCATGGGATGCAGCATGGAGAGAAGTTTAACATGACATTTTTAGTGTAGGTCTGCAGTCATGGGATGCAGCATGGAGAGAAGTTTAACATGACATTTTTAGTGTAGGTCTGCAGTCATGGGATGCAGCGTGGAGAGAAGTTTAACATGACATTTTTAGTGTAGGTCTGCAGTCATGGGATGCAGCATGGAGAGAAGTTTAACATGACATTTTTAGTGTAGGTCTGCAGTCATGGGATGCAGCATGGAGAGAAGTTTAACATGACATTTTTAGTGTAGGTCTGCAGTCATGGGATGCAGCGTGGAGAGAAGTTTAACATGACATTTTTAGTGTAGGTCTGCAGTCATGGGATGCAGCGTGGAGAGAAGTTTAACATGACATTTTTAGTGTAGGTCTGCAGTCATGGGATGCAGCATGGAGAGAAGTTTAACATGACATTTTTAGTGTAGGTCTGCAGTCATGGGATGCAGCATGGAGAGAAGTTTAACATGACATTTTTAGTGTAGGTCTGCAGTCATGGGATGCAGCGTGGAGAGAAGTTTAACATGACATTTTTGTGTAGGTCTGCAGTCATGGGATGCAGCATGGAGAGAAGTTTAACATGACATTTTAGTGTAGGTCTGCAGTCATGGGATGCAGCATGGAGAGAAGTTTAACATGACATTTTTAGTGTAGGTCTGCAGTCATGGGATGCAGCATGGAGAGAAGTTTAACATGACATTTTTAGTGTAGGTCTGCAGTCATGGGATGCAGCATGGAGAGAAGTTTAACATGACATTTTTAGTGTAGGTCTGCAGTCATGGGATGCAGCATGGAGAGAAGTTTAACATGACATTTTTAGTGTAGGTCTGCAGTCATGGGATGCAGCATGGAGAGAAGTTTAACATGACATTTTTAGTGTAGGTCTGCAGTCATGGGATGCAGCGTGGAGAGAAGTTTAACATGACATTTTTAGTGTAGGTCTGCAGTCATGGGATGCAGCATGGAGAGAAGTTTAACATGACATTTTTAGTGTAGGTCTGCAGTCATGGGATGCAGCATGGAGAGAAGTTTAACATGACATTTTTAGTGTAGGTCTGCAGTCATGGGATGCAGCGTGGAGAGAAGTTTAACATGACATTTTTAGTGTAGGTCTGCAGTCATGGGATGCAGCATGGAGAGAAGTTTAACATGACATTTTTAGTGTAGGTCTGCAGTCATGGGATGCAGCATGGAGAGAAGTTTAACATGACATTTTTAGTGTAGGTCTGCAGTCATGGGATGCAGCGTGGAGAGAAGTTTAACATGACATTTCTAGTGTAGGTCTGCAGTCATGGGATGCAGCGTGGAGAGAAGTTTAACATGACATTTTTAGTGTAGGTCTGCAGTCATGGGATGCAGCGTGGAGAGAAGTTTAACATGACATTTTTAGTGTAGGTCTGCAGTCATGGGATGCAGCATGGAGAGAAGTTTAACATGACATTTTTAGTGTAGGTCTGCAGTCATGGGATGCAGCATGGAGAGAAGTTTAACATGACATTTTTAGTGTAGGTCTGCAGTCATGGGATGCAGCATGGAGAGAAGTTTAACATGACATTTTTAGTGTAGGTCTGCAGTCATGGGATGCAGCGGGAAGAGAAGTTTATCGTGACATTTTTCTGCAGTCATGGGATGCAGCGTGGAGAGAAGTTTAACATGACATTTTTAGTGTAGGTCTGCAGTCATGGGATGCAGCATGGAGAGAAGTTTAACATGACATTTTTAGTGTAGGTCTGCAGTCATGGGATGCAGCGTGGAGAGAAGTTTAACATGACATTTTTAGTGTAGGTCTGCAGTCATGGGATGCAGCATGGAGAGAAGTTTAACATGACATTTTTAGTGTAGGTCTGCAGTCATGGGATGCAGCGTGGAGAGAAGTTTAACATGACATTTTTAGTGTAGGTCTGCAGTCATGGGATGCAGCATGGAGAGAAGTTTAACATGACATTTTTAGTGTAGGTCTGCAGTCATGGGATGCAGCGTGGAGAGAAGTTTAACATGACATTTTTAGTGTAGGTCTGCAGTCATGGGATGCAGCATGGAGAGAAGTTTAACATGACATTTTTAGTGTAGGTCTGCAGTCATGGGATGCAGCATGGAGAGAAGTTTAACATGACATTTTTAGTGTAGGTCTGCAGTCATGGGATGCAGCGTGGAGAGAAGTTTAACATGACATTTTTAGTGTAGGTCTGCAGTCATGGGATGCAGCGTGGAGAGAAGTTTAACATGACATTTTTAGTGTAGGTCTGCAGTCATGGGATGCAGCATGGAGAGAAGTTTAACATGACATTTTAGTGTAGGTCTGCAGTCATGGGATGCAGCATGGAGAGAAGTTTAACATGACATTTTTAGTGTAGGTCTGCAGTCATGGGATGCAGCATGGAGAGAAGTTTAACATGACATTTTTAGTGTAGGTCTGCAGTCATGGGATGCAGCATGGAGAGAAGTTTAACATGACATTTTTAGTGTAGGTCTGCAGTCATGGGATGCAGCGTGGAGAGAAGTTTAACATGACATTTTTAGTGTAGGTCTGCAGTCATGGGATGCAGCGTGGAGAGAAGTTTAACATGACATTTTTAGTGTAGGTCTGCAGTCATGGGATGCAGCGTGGAGAGAAGTTTAACATGACATTTTTAGTGTAGGTCTGCAGTCATGGGATGCAGCATGGAGAGAAGTTTAACATGACATTTTTAGTGTAGGTCTGCAGTCATGGGATGCAGCATGGAGAGAAGTTTAACATGACATTTTTAGTGTAGGTCTGCAGTCATGGGATGCAGCGTGGAGAGAAGTTTAACATGACATTTTTAGTGTAGGTCTGCAGTCATGGGATGCAGCGTGGAGAGAAGTTTAACATGACATTTTTAGTGTAGGTCTGCAGTCATGGGATGCAGCGTGGAGAGAAGTTTAACATGACATTTTTAGTGTAGGTCTGCAGTCATGGGATGCAGCGTGGAGAGAAGTTTAACATGACATTTTTAGTGTAGGTCTGCAGTCATGGGATGCAGCATGGAGAGAAGTTTAACATGACATTTTTAGTGTAGGTCTGCAGTCATGGGATGCAGCATGGAGAGAAGTTTAACATGACATTTTTAGTGTAGGTCTGCAGTCATGGGATGCAGCGTGGAGAGAAGTTTAACATGACATTTTTAGTGTAGGTCTGCAGTCATGGGATGCAGCGTGGAGAGAAGTTTAACATGACATTTTTAGTGTAGGTCTGCAGTCATGGGATGCAGCATGGAGAGAAGTTTAACATGACATTTTAGTGTAGGTCTGCAGTCATGGGATGCAGCGTGGAGAGAAGTTTAACATGACATTTTTAGTGTAGGTCTGCAGTCATGGGATGCAGCGTGGAGAGAAGTTTAACATGACATTTTTAGTGTAGGTCTGCAGTCATGGGATGCAGCGTGGAGAGAAGTTTAACATGACATTTTTGTGTAGGTCTGCAGTCATGGGATGCAGCGTGGAGAGAAGTTTAACATGACATTTTTAGTGTAGGTCTGCAGTCATGGGATGCAGCGTGGAGAGAAGTTTAACATGACATTTTTAGTGTAGGTCTGCAGTCATGGGATGCAGCGTGGAGAGAAGTTTAACATGACATTTTTAGTGTAGGTCTGCAGTCATGGGATGCAGCATGGAGAGAAGTTTAACATGACATTTTTGGTGTAGGTCTGCAGTCATGGGATGCAGCATGGAGAGAAGTTTAACATGACATTTTAGTGTAGGTCTGCAGTCATGGGATGCAGCATGGAGAGAAGTTTAACATGACATTTTTAGTGTAGGTCTGCAGTCATGGGATGCAGCATGGAGAGAAGTTTAACATTACATTTTAGTGTAGGTCTGCAGTCATGGGATGCAGCGTGGAGAGAAGTTTAACATGACATTTTTAGTGTAGGTCTGCAGTCATGGGATGCAGCATGGAGAGAAGTTTAACATGACATTTTTAGTGTAGGTCTGCAGTCATGGGATGCAGCGTGGAGAGAAGTTTAACATGACATTTTTAGTGTAGGTCTGCAGTCATGGGATGCAGCATGGAGAGAAGTTTAACATGACATTTTTAGTGTAGGTCTGCAGTCATGGGATGCAGCATGGAGAGAAGTTTAACATGACATTTTTAGTGTAGGTCTGCAGTCATGGGATGGAGAGAAGTTTAACATGACATTTTTAGTGTAGGTCTGCAGTCATGGGATGCAGCATGGAGAGAAGTTTAACATGACATTTTTAGTGTAGGTCTGCAGTCATGGGATGCAGCGTGGAGAGAAGTTTAACATGACATTTTTAGTGTAGGTCTGCAGTCATGGGATGCAGCGTGGAGAGAAGTTTAACATGACATTTTTAGTGTAGGTCTGCAGTCATGGGATGCAGCATGGAGAGAAGTTTAACATGACATTTTTAGTGTAGGTCTGCAGTCATGGGATGCAGCATGGAGAGAAGTTTAACATGACATTTTTAGTGTAGGTCTGCAGTCATGGGATGCAGCATGGAGAGAAGTTTAACATGACATTTTTAGTGTAGGTCTGCAGTCATGGGATGCAGCATGGAGAGAAGTTTAACATGACATTTTTAGTGTAGGTCTGCAGTCATGGGATGCAGCGTGGAGAGAAGTTTAACATGACATTTTTAGTGTAGGTCTGCAGTCATGGGATGCAGCGTGGAGAGAAGTTTAACATGACATTTTTAGTGTAGGTCTGCAGTCATGGGATGCAGCATGGAGAGAAGTTTAACATGACATTTTTAGTGTAGGTCTGCAGTCATGGGATGCAGCGTGGAGAGAAGTTTAACATGACATTTTTAGTGTAGGTCTGCAGTCATGGGATGCAGCGTGGAGAGAAGTTTAACATGACATTTTTAGTGTAGGTCTGCAGTCATGGGATGCAGCGTGGAGAGAAGTTTAACATGACATTTTTAGTGTAGGTCTGCAGTCATGGGATGCAGCGTGGAGAGAAGTTTAACATGACATTTTTAGTGTAGGTCTGCAGTCATGGGATGCAGCGTGGAGAGAAGTTTAACATGACATTTTTAGTGTAGGTCTGCAGTCATGGGATGCAGCGTGGAGAGAAGTTTAACATGACATTTTTGTGTAGGTCTGCAGTCATGGGATGCAGCGTGGAGAGAAGTTTAACATGACATTTTTAGTGTAGGTCTGCAGTCATGGGATTCAGCATGGAGAGACGTTTAACGTGACATCTTTAGTGTAGGTCTGCAGTCATGGGATGCAGCGCGGAGAGAAGTTTAACATGACATTTTTAGTATAGGTCTGCAGTCATGGGATGCAGCGTGGAGAGAAGTTTAACATGACATTTTCAGTGTAGGTCTGCAGTCATGGGATGCAGCGTGGAGAGAAGTTTAACATGACATTTTTAGTGTAGGTCTGCAGTCATGGGATGCAGCGTGGAGAGAAGTTTAACATGACATTTTTAGTGTAGGTCTGCAGTCATGGGATGCTGCATGGAGAGAAGTTTAACATGACATTTTTAGTGTAGGTCTGCAGTCATGGGATGCAGCGTGGAGAGAAGTTTAACATGACATTTTTAGTGTAGGTCTGCAGTCATGGGATGCAGCGTGGAGAGAAGTTTAACATGACATTTTTAGTGTAGGTCTGCAGTCATGGGATGCAGCATGGAGAGAAGTTTAACATGACATTTTAGTGTAGGTCTGCAGTCATGGGATGCAGCGTGGAGAGAAGTTTAACATGACATTTTTAGTGTAGGTCTGCAGTCATGGGATGCAGCGTGGAGAGAAGTTTAACATGACATTTTTAGTGTAGGTCTGCAGTCATGGGATGCAGCATGGAGAGAAGTTTAACATGACATTTTTAGTGTAGGTCTGCAGTCATGGGATGCAGCATGGAGAGAAGTTTAACATGACATTTTTAGTGTAGGTCTGCAGTCATGGGATGCAGCATGGAGAGAAGTTTAACATGACATTTTTAGTGTAGGTCTGCAGTCATGGGATGCAGCGTGGAGAGAAGTTTAACATGACATTTTTAGTGTAGGTCTGCAGTCATGGGATGCAGCGTGGAGAGAAGTTTAACGTGACATTTTAGTGTAGGTCTGCAGTCATGGGATGCAGCGTGGAGAGAAGTTTAACATGACATTTTTAGTGTAGGTCTGCAGTCATGGGATGCAGCATGGAGAGAAGTTTAACATGACATTTTTAGTGTAGGTCTGCAGTCATGGGATGCAGCATGGAGAGAAGTTTAACATGACATTTTTAGTGTAGGTCTGCAGTCATGGGATGCAGCATGGAGAGAAGTTTAACATGACATTTTTAGTGTAGGTCTGCAGTCATGGGATGCAGCATGGAGAGAAGTTTAACATGACATTTTTAGTGTAGGTCTGCAGTCATGGGATGCAGCGTGGAGAGAAGTTTAACATGACATTTTTAGTGTAGGTCTGCAGTCATGGGATGCAGCGTGGAGAGAAGTTTAACATGACATTTTTAGTGTAGGTCTGCAGTCATGGGATGCAGCGTGGAGAGAAGTTTAACATGACATTTTTAGTGTAGGTCTGCAGTCATGGGATGCAGCGTGGAGAGAAGTTTAACATGACATTTTTGTGTAGGTCTGCAGTCATGGGATGCAGCGTGGAGAGAAGTTTAACATGACATTTTTAGTGTAGGTCTGCAGTCATGGGATGCAGCATGGAGAGAAGTTTAACATGACATTTTTAGTGTAGGTCTGCAGTCATGGGATGCAGCATGGAGAGAAGTTTAACATGACATTTTTAGTGTAGGTCTGCAGTCATGGGATGCAGCGTGGAGAGAAGTTTAACATGACATTTTTAGTGTAGGTCTGCAGTCATGGGATGCAGCGTGGAGAGAAGTTTAACATGACATTTTTAGTGTAGGTCTGCAGTCATGGGATGCAGCGTGGAGAGAAGTTTAACATGACATTTTTAGTGTAGGTCTGCAGTCATGGGATGCAGCATGGAGAGAAGTTTAACATGACATTTTTAGTGTAGGTCTGCAGTCATGGGATGCAGCATGGAGAGAAGTTTAACATGACATTTTTAGTGTAGGTCTGCAGTCATGGGATGCAGCATGGAGAGAAGTTTAACATGACATTTTTAGTGTAGGTCTGCAGTCATGGGATGCAGCATGGAGAGAAGTTTAACATGACATTTTTAGTGTAGGTCTGCAGTCATGGGATGCAGCATGGAGAGAAGTTTAACATGACATTTTTAGTGTAGGTCTGCAGTCATGGGATGGAGAGAAGTTTAACATGACATTTTTAGTGTAGGTCTGCAGTCATGGGATGCAGCGTGGAGAGAAGTTTAACATGACATTTTTAGTGTAGGTCTGCAGTCATGGGATGCAGCGTGGAGAGAAGTTTAACATGACATTTTAGTGTAGGTCTGCAGTCATGGGATGCAGCATGGAGAGAAGTTTAACATGACATTTTTAGTGTAGGTCTGCAGTCATGGGATGCAGCATGGAGAGAAGTTTAACATGACATTTTTAGTGTAGGTCTGCAGTCATGGGATGCAGCGTGGAGAGAAGTTTAACATGACATTTTTAGTGTAGGTCTGCAGTCATGGGATGCAGCGTGGAGAGAAGTTTAACATGACATTTTTAGTGTAGGTCTGCAGTCATGGGATGCAGCGTGGAGAGAAGTTTAACATGACATTTTTAGTGTAGGTCTGCAGTCATGGGATGCAGCATGGAGAGAAGTTTAACATGACATTTTTAGTGTAGGTCTGCAGTCATGGGATGCAGCATGGAGAGAAGTTTAACATGACATTTTTAGTGTAGGTCTGCAGTCATGGGATGCAGCATGGAGAGAAGTTTAACATGACATTTTTAGTGTAGGTCTGCAGTCATGGGATGCAGCGTGGAGAGAAGTTTAACATGACATTTTTAGTGTAGGTCTGCAGTCATGGGATGCAGCGTGGAGAGAAGTTTAACATGACATTTTTAGTGTAGGTCTGCAGTCATGGGATGCAGCATGGAGAGAAGTTTAACATGACATTTTTAGTGTAGGTCTGCAGTCATGGGATGCAGCATGGAGAGAAGTTTAACATGACATTTTTAGTGTAGGTCTGCAGTCATGGGATGCAGCATGGAGAGAAGTTTAACATGACATTTTTAGTGTAGGTCTGCAGTCATGGGATGCAGCATGGAGAGAAGTTTAACATGACATTTTAGTGTAGGTCTGCAGTCATGGGATGCAGCATGGAGAGAAGTTTAACATGACATTTTTAGTGTAGGTCTGCAGTCATGGGATGCAGCGTGGAGAGAAGTTTAACATGACATTTTTAGTGTAGGTCTGCAGTCATGGGATGCAGCGTGGAGAGAAGTTTAACATGACATTTTTAGTGTAGGTCTGCAGTCATGGGATGCAGCATGGAGAGAAGTTTAACATGACATTTTTAGTGTAGGTCTGCAGTCATGGGATGCAGCGTGGAGAGAAGTTTAACATGACATTTTTAGTGTAGGTCTGCAGTCATGGGATGCAGCATGGAGAGAAGTTTAACATGACATTTTTAGTGTAGGTCTGCAGTCATGGGATGCAGCATGGAGAGAAGTTTAACATGACATTTTTAGTGTAGGTCTGCAGTCATGGGATGCAGCATGGAGAGAAGTTTAACATGACATTTTTAGTGTAGGTCTGCAGTCATGGGATGCAGCATGGAGAGAAGTTTAACATGACATTTTTAGTGTAGGTCTGCAGTCATGGGATGCAGCATGGAGAGAAGTTTAACATGACATTTTTAGTGTAGGTCTGCAGTCATGGGATGCAGCATGGAGAGAAGTTTAACATGACATTTTTAGTGTAGGTCTGCAGTCATGGGATGCAGCATGGAGAGAAGTTTAACATGACATTTTTAGTGTAGGTCTGCAGTCATGGGATGCAGCATGGAGAGAAGTTTAACATGACATTTTTAGTGTAGGTCTGCAGTCATGGGATGCAGCGTGGAGAGAAGTTTAACATGACATTTTTAGTGTAGGTCTGCAGTCATGGGATGCAGCGTGGAGAGAAGTTTAACATGACATTTTTAGTGTAGGTCTGCAGTCATGGGATGCAGCGTGGAGAGAAGTTTAACATGACATTTTTAGTGTAGGTCTGCAGTCATGGGATGCAGCATGGAGAGAAGTTTAACATGACATTTTTAGTGTAGGTCTGCAGTCATGGGATGCAGCATGGAGAGAAGTTTAACATGACATTTTTAGTGTAGGTCTGCAGTCATGGGATGCAGCATGGAGAGAAGTTTAACATGACATTTTTAGTGTAGGTCTGCAGTCATGGGATGCAGCATGGAGAGAAGTTTAACATGACATTTTTAGTGTAGGTCTGCAGTCATGGGATGCAGCATGGAGAGAAGTTTAACATGACATTTTTAGTGTAGGTCTGCAGTCATGGGATGCAGCATGGAGAGAAGTTTAACATGACATTTTTAGTGTAGGTCTGCAGTCATGGGATGCAGCATGGAGAGAAGTTTAACATGACATTTTTAGTGTAGGTCTGCAGTCATGGGATGCAGCATGGAGAGAAGTTTAACATGACATTTTTAGTGTAGGTCTGCAGTCATGGGATGCAGCATGGAGAGAAGTTTAACATGACATTTTTAGTGTAGGTCTGCAGTCATGGGATGCAGCATGGAGAGAAGTTTAACATGACATTTTTAGTGTAGGTCTGCAGTCATGGGATGCAGCATGGAGAGAAGTTTAACATGACATTTTTAGTGTAGGTCTGCAGTCATGGGATGCAGCATGGAGAGAAGTTTAACATGACATTTTTAGTGTAGGTCTGCAGTCATGGGATGCAGCATGGAGAGAAGTTTAACATGACATTTTAGTGTAGGTCTGCAGTCATGGGATGCAGCATGGAGAGAAGTTTAACATGACATTTTTAGTGTAGGTCTGCAGTCATGGGATGCAGCATGGAGAGAAGTTTAACATGACATTTTTAGTGTAGGTCTGCAGTCATGGGATGCAGCATGGAGAGAAGTTTAACATGACATTTTTAGTGTAGGTCTGCAGTCATGGGATGCAGCATGGAGAGAAGTTTAACATGACATTTTTAGTGTAGGTCTGCAGTCATGGGATGCAGCATGGAGAGAAGTTTAACATGACATTTTAGTGTAGGTCTGCAGTCATGGGATGCAGCATGGAGAGAAGTTTAACATGACATTTTTAGTGTAGGTCTGCAGTCATGGGATGCAGCATGGAGAGAAGTTTAACATGACATTTTTAGTGTAGGTCTGCAGTCATGGGATGCAGCATGGAGAGAAGTTTAACATGACATTTTTAGTGTAGGTCTGCAGTCATGGGATGCAGCGTGGAGAGAAGTTTAACATGACATTTTTAGTGTAGGTCTGCAGTCATGGGATGCAGCATGGAGAGAAGTTTAACATGACATTTTTAGTGTAGGTCTGCAGTCATGGGATGCAGCATGGAGAGAAGTTTAACATGACATTTTTAGTGTAGGTCTGCAGTCATGGGATGCAGCATGGAGAGAAGTTTAACATGACATTTTTAGTGTAGGTCTGCAGTCATGGGATGCAGCATGGAGAGAAGTTTAACATGACATTTTTAGTGTAGGTCTGCAGTCATGGGATGCAGCATGGAGAGAAGTTTAACATGACATTTTTAGTGTAGGTCTGCAGTCATGGGATGCAGCATGGAGAGAAGTTTAACATGACATTTTTAGTGTAGGTCTGCAGTCATGGGATGCAGCGTGGAGAGAAGTTTAACATGACATTTTTAGTGTAGGTCTGCAGTCATGGGATGCAGCATGGAGAGAAGTTTAACATGACATTTTTAGTGTAGGTCTGCAGTCATGGGATGCAGCATGGAGAGAAGTTTAACATGACATTTTAGTGTAGGTCTGCAGTCATGGGATGCAGCATGGAGAGAAGTTTAACATGACATTTTTAGTGTAGGTCTGCAGTCATGGGATGCAGCATGGAGAGAAGTTTAACATGACATTTTTAGTGTAGGTCTGCAGTCATGGGATGCAGCATGGAGAGAAGTTTAACATGACATTTTTAGTGTAGGTCTGCAGTCATGGGATGCAGCATGGAGAGAAGTTTAACATGACATTTTTAGTGTAGGTCTGCAGTCATGGGATGCAGCATGGAGAGAAGTTTAACATGACATTTTTAGTGTAGGTCTGCAGTCATGGGATGCAGCATGGAGAGAAGTTTAACATGACATTTTTAGTGTAGGTCTGCAGTCATGGGATGCAGCATGGAGAGAAGTTTAACATGACATTTTTAGTGTAGGTCTGCAGTCATGGGATGCAGCATGGAGAGAAGTTTAACATGACATTTTTAGTGTAGGTCTGCAGTCATGGGATGCAGCATGGAGAGAAGTTTAACATGACATTTTTAGTGTAGGTCTGCAGTCATGGGATGCAGCATGGAGAGAAGTTTAACATGACATTTTTAGTGTAGGTCTGCAGTCATGGGATGCAGCATGGAGAGAAGTTTAACATGACATTTTTAGTGTAGGTCTGCAGTCATGGGATGCAGCATGGAGAGAAGTTTAACATGACATTTTTAGTGTAGGTCTGCAGTCATGGGATGCAGCATGGAGAGAAGTTTAACGTGACATTTTTAGTGTAGGTCTGCAGTCATGGCATGCAGCATGAAGAGAAGTTTAACATGACATTTTAGTGTAGGTCTGCAGTCATGGGATGCAGCATGAAGAGAAGTTTAACATGACATTTTTAGTGTAGGTCTGCAGTCATGGGATGCAGCATGGAGAGAAGTTTAACATGACATTTTTAGTGTAGGTCTGCAGTCATGGGATGCAGCATGGAGAGAAGTTTAACATGACATTTTTAGTGTAGGTCTGCAGTCATGGCATGCAGCATGAAGAGAAGTTTAACATGACATTTTAGTGTAGGTCTGCAGTCATGGGATGCAGCATGAAGAGAAGTTTAGCATGACATTTTTAGTGTAGGTCTGCAGTCATGGGATGCAGCATGAAGAGAAGTTTAACATGACATTTTAGTGTAGGTCTGCAGTCATGGGATGCAGCATGAAGAGAAGTTTAACATGACATTTTTAGTGTAGGTCTGCAGTCATGGGATGCAGCATGGAGAGAAGTTTAACATGACATTTTTAGTGTAGGTCTGCAGTCATGGGATGCAGCATGGAGAGAAGTTTAACATGACATTTTTAGTGTAGGTCTGCAGTCATGGGATGCAGCATGGAGAGAAGTTTAACATGACATTTTTAGTGTAGGTCTGCAGTCATGGGATGCAGCATGGAGAGAAGTTTAACATGACATTTTTAGTGTAGGTCTGCAGTCATGGGATGCAGCATGGAGAGAAGTTTAACATGACATTTTTAGTGTAGGTCTGCAGTCATGGGATGCAGCATGGAGAGAAGTTTAACATGACATTTTTAGTGTAGGTCTGCAGTCATGGGATGCAGCATGGAGAGAAGTTTAACATGACATTTTTAGTGTAGGTCTGCAGTCATGGGATGCAGCATGGAGAGAAGTTTAACATGACATTTTTAGTGTAGGTCTGCAGTCATGGGATGCAGCATGGAGAGAAGTTTAACATGACATTTTTAGTGTAGGTCTGCAGTCATGGGATGCAGCATGGAGAGAAGTTTAACATGACATTTTTAGTGTAGGTCTGCAGTCATGGGATGCAGCATGGAGAGAAGTTTAACATGACATTTTTAGTGTAGGTCTGCAGTCATGGGATGCAGCGTGGAGAGAAGTTTAACATGACATTTTTAGTGTAGGTCTGCAGTCATGGGATGCAGCGTGGAGAGAAGTTTAACATGACATTTTTAGTGTAGGTCTGCAGTCATGGGATGCAGCATGGAGAGAAGTTTAACATGACATTTTAGTGTAGGTCTGCAGTCATGGGATGCAGCATGGAGAGAAGTTTAACATGACATTTTTAGTGTAGGTCTGCAGTCATGGGATGCAGCATGGAGAGAAGTTTAACATGACATTTTTAGTGTAGGTCTGCAGTCATGGGATGCAGCGTGGAGAGAAGTTTAACATGACATTTTTAGTGTAGGTCTGCAGTCATGGGATGCAGCATGGAGAGAAGTTTAACATGACATTTTTAGTGTAGGTCTGCAGTCATGGGATGCAGCATGGAGAGAAGTTTAACATGACATTTTTAGTGTAGGTCTGCAGTCATGGGATGCAGCGTGGAGAGAAGTTTAACATGACATTTTTAGTGTAGGTCTGCAGTCATGGGATGCAGCGTGGAGAGAAGTTTAACATGACATTTTTAGTGTAGGTCTGCAGTCATGGGATGCAGCATGGAGAGAAGTTTAACATGACATTTTTAGTGTAGGTCTGCAGTCATGGGATGCAGCATGGAGAGAAGTTTAACATGACATTTTTAGTGTAGGTCTGCAGTCATGGGATGCAGCATGGAGAGAAGTTTAACATGACATTTTTAGTGTAGGTCTGCAGTCATGGGATGCAGCATGGAGAGAAGTTTAACATGACATTTTAGTGTAGGTCTGCAGTCATGGGATGCAGCGTGGAGAGAAGTTTAACATGACATTTTTAGTGTAGGTCTGCAGTCATGGGATGCAGCATGGAGAGAAGTTTAACATGACATTTTTAGTGTAGGTCTGCAGTCATGGGATGCAGCATGGAGAGAAGTTTAACATGACATTTTTAGTGTAGGTCTGCAGTCATGGGATGCAGCATGGAGAGAAGTTTAACATGACATTTTTAGTGTAGGTCTGCAGTCATGGGATGCAGCATGGAGAGAAGTTTAACATGACATTTTTAGTGTAGGTCTGCAGTCATGGGATGCAGCATGGAGAGAAGTTTAACATGACATTTTTAGTGTAGGTCTGCAGTCATGGGATGCAGTATGGAGAGAAGTTTAACATGACATTTTAGTGTAGGTCTGCAGTCATGGGATGCAGCGTGGAGAGAAGTTTAACATGACATTTTAGTGTAGGTCTGCAGTCATGGGATGCAGCAGGGAGAGAAGTTTAACATGACATTTTTAGTGTAGGTCTGCAGTCATGGGATGCAGCATGGAGAGAAGTTTAACATGACATTTTTAGTGTAGGTCTGCAGTCATGGGATGCAGCATGGAGAGAAGTTTAACATGACATTTTTAGTGTAGGTCTGCAGTCATGGGATGCAGCATGGAGAGAAGTTTAACATGACATTTTAGTGTAGGTCTGCAGTCATGGGATGCAGCGTGGAGAGAAGTTTAACATGACATTTTTAGTGTAGGTCTGCAGTCATGGGATGCAGCATGGAGAGAAGTTTAACATGACATTTTTAGTGTAGGTCTGCAGTCATGGGATGCAGCATGGAGAGAAGTTTAACATGACATTTTTAGTGTAGGTCTGCAGTCATGGGATGCAGCATGGAGAGAAGTTTAACATGACATTTTTAGTGTAGGTCTGCAGTCATGGGATGCAGCGTGGAGAGAAGTTTAACATGACATTTTTAGTGTAGGTCTGCAGTCATGGGATGCAGCATGGAGAGAAGTTTAACATGACATTTTTAGTGTAGGTCTGCAGTCATGGGATGCAGCATGGAGAGAAGTTTAACATGACATTTTTAGTGTAGGTCTGCAGTCATGGGATGCAGCATGGAGAGAAGTTTAACATGACATTTTTAGTGTAGGTCTGCAGTCATGGGATGCAGCATGGAGAGAAGTTTAACATGACATTTTAGTGTAGGTCTGCAGTCATGGGATGCAGCATGGAGAGAAGTTTAACATGACATTTTTAGTGTAGGTCTGCAGTCATGGGATGCAGCATGGAGAGAAGTTTAACATGACATTTTTAGTGTAGGTCTGCAGTCATGGGATGCAGCATGGAGAGAAGTTTAACATGACATTTTTAGTGTAGGTCTGCAGTCATGGGATGCAGCATGGAGAGAAGTTTAACATGACATTTTTAGTGTAGGTCTGCAGTCATGGGATGCAGCATGGAGAGAAGTTTAACATGACATTTTTAGTGTAGGTCTGCAGTCATGGGATGCAGCGTGGAGAGAAGTTTAACATGACATTTTTAGTGTAGGTCTGCAGTCATGGGATGCAGCATGGAGAGAAGTTTAACATGACATTTTAAGTGTAGGTCTGCAGTCATGGGATGCAGCATGGAGAGAAGTTTAACATGACATTTTTAGTGTAGGTCTGCAGTCATGGGATGCAGCATGGAGAGAAGTTTAACATGACATTTTTAGTGTAGGTCTGCAGTCATGGGATGCAGCATGGAGAGAAGTTTAACATGACATTTTTAGTGTAGGTCTGCAGTCATGGGATGCAGCGTGGAGAGAAGTTTAACATGACATTTTTAGTGTAGGTCTGCAGTCATGGGATGCAGCATGGAGAGAAGTTTAACATGACATTTTTAGTGTAGGTCTGCAGTCATGGGATGCAGCATGGAGAGAAGTTTAACATGACATTTTTAGTGTAGGTCTGCAGTCATGGGATGCAGCATGGAGAGAAGTTTAACATGACATTTTTAGTGTAGGTCTGCAGTCATGGGATGCAGCATGGAGAGAAGTTTAACATGACATTTTTAGTGTAGGTCTGCAGTCATGGGATGCTGCATGGAGAGAAGTTTAACATGACATTTTTAGTGTAGGTCTGCAGTCATGGGATGCTGCATGGAGAGAAGTTTAACATGACATTTTTAGTGTAGGTCTGCAGTCATGGGATGCTGCATGGAGAGAAGTTTAACATTTCATTTTTAGTGTAGGTCTGCAGTCATGGGATGCAGCATGGAGAGAAGTTTAACATGACATTTTTAGTGTAGGTCTGCAGTCATGGGATGCAGCATGGAGAGAAGTTTAACATGACATTTTTAGTGTAGGTCTGCAGTCATGGGATGCAGCGTGGAGAGAAGTTTAACATGACATTTTTAGTGTAGGTCTGCAGTCATGGGATGCAGCATAGAGGGAAGTTTAACATGACATTTTTAGTGTAGGTATGCAGTCATGGGATGCAGCATGGAGAGAAGTTTAACATGGTATTTTTAGTGTAGGTCTGCAGTCATGGGATGCAGCGTGGAGAGAAGTTTAACATGACATTTTTAGTGTAGGTCTGCAGTCATGGGATGCAGCGTGGAGAGAAGTTTAACATGACATTTTTAGTGTAGGTCTGCAGTCATGGGATGCAGCAGGGAGAGAAGTTTAACAGGACATTTTTAGTGTAGGTCTGCAGTCATGGGATGCAGCGTGGAGAGAAGTTTAATATGACATTTTTAGTGTAGGTCTGCAGTCATGGGATGCAGCATGGAGAGAAGTTTAACGTGACATTTTTAGTGTAGGTCTGCAGTCATGGGATGCAGCAGGGAGAGAAGTTTAACAGGACATTTTTAGTGTAGGTCTGCAGTCATGGGATGCAGCGTGGAGAGAAGTTTAATATGACATTTTTAGTGTAGGTCTGCAGTCATGGGATGCAGCGTGGAGAGAAGTTTAATATGACATTTTTAGTGTAGGTCTGCAGTCATGGGATGCAGCATGGAGAGAAGTTTAACGTGACATTTTTAGTGTAGGTCTGCAGTCGTTGGATGCAGCATGGAGAGAAGTTTAACATGACATTTTTAGTATAACAGAAGCATTTCACAAAGGAATGGGAATGGAAATCAAACCAGAAGGTAATGAGAATCGGACCACAGCTTAAAGTGACAAAAACAAAGGAAAATACAATGATAATAAAATTGGAAAGCCCATAAAATCAATGGCAAGTACAGAGAACTCATACAACTACCACATCAAGCAAGATTTGACACAGGAATGGTTAAAGAGAGGTGAAATTAAACCAAAAGACAAAAGGCTAATAATGGTGACCCAAGATAGTTGGGTACAGATGTAATTATGTACAAAGTCTATAGAAAAAGTGAGAGAAACAGACAAATGCAGATTCTGTAAAATAAAACTGGAAAGAGTTGCAGATCTTGCTAGCTGTGTTATACTTTTGCCTGAGGGTTTGTATACTGAAAGGCACAATAATGTGAACCATAAAGCACTGTCATATCAGTACCAACAGTTAATAAAATTGATACAAGAAAACCAGGTATACTAGTACAAAAAAAGGACAAAAGTAACATTAATCATTGAAATAGCTACAGCCAATGATTCTAGTGTCCTATATACCAAGAGACATGCAGCCATAAAATACCAGGATGTGCAAACAGAAACTAGAGCAATTGGTAAGAGAGACCCAGACAGTTCCAACAGTAGCTGGAACAACCGCACTAATAAAGTTTGTGCTTGCTTAAATATGCTACCAATAGATGCAACATCATGTAAACAGCAGAAGGAAGGAACTGTGTGTATATTGGAAGTGCTAAGAAGAGCGTTCTTCGCGAGCATCAAACACTGTTGTATGCTGAGTTTTGAAAGGGGTCCATTCCTGTCACAATATTAGAAAACTAAAGTGTTTGGGGAAATTAAAAAAGAGAAACTTGGGTACAGTTTTTATCATAGCACAGATTACTGCTACTACTTCATCTTTTGGCTGCTCCTATTAGGGGTTGCCACAGTGGATCATCTGTTTCCATTTCTTCCTGTCCTCTGCATCTTGTTCTGTCACGCCAACCACCTGCATGTCCTCTCTCACCACATCTGTGAGCCTTATCTTAGGCCTTCCTCTTTTCCTCTTACCTGGCAGCTCCATCCTTAGATCCTTTTCCCAATATACCCAGCATTCCTGTCAGCACATGTCCAAACCAACGCAGTCTCACCTCTCTGGCTTTGTCACAAAACAGTCTAACCTGAGCTGACTTGCTAATATACTGATTCCTAATCCTGTCCATCCTCGTCACACCCAATGCAAATCTTAACATCTTTAACTCTACCACCTCCAGCTCTGACTCCTGCCTTTTTGTCAATGCCACTGTCTCCAACCCATATAACATAGCTGGTCTCACTACCCTCTTGTGGACCTACCGTTTCACTCTTACTAGTACCAGTCTGTCACAAATCACTTTAGACACTCTTCTCCATCCACTCCGCCCTGCCTGCACTCTCCTCCACACTTACCATTACTTTGAACGGTTGATACCAAGTATTTAACCTTATTCATCTTTGCCAGCGGTACTCCTTGCATCCTCACCATTCCTCTAGCCTCCTTCTCATTCACACACACATATTCTGTCTTAGTCCTGCTGACCTTCATTCCTCTCCTCTCTAGAGCATATCTTCACCTCTCCATGGTCTCCTCAACCTGTTCCCTACTCTCACTACAAATCATAATGTCATCTGCAGACATAGTCTGTGGGGACTCCTGTCTGATCTCATCTGTCAACCTGTCCATCACCACTGCAAAGAAGGGGCTCAGAGCTAATCCTTGATGTAATCCCGCCTCCACCATAAACACATCCATCACTCCTACCGCAGATCTCACCATTGTCACACTACCCTTGTACATATCTTGTACCACTCTTACATACTTCTCTGCCACTCCTGACTTCCTCATACAATACCACAACTCCTCTCTAGGCACCCTGTCATATGCTTTCTCTAAGTCCACAAAGACACAATGCAACTCCTTCTGGCCTTCTCTATACTTATCCATCAACACTCTCAGAGCAAACATCGCATCGGTAGTGCTCTTTCCTGGCATGAAACCGTACTGCTGCTCACTAATCATCACCTCCCTTCTTAACCTAGCTTCCACTACTCTTTCCCATAACTTCATGCTGTGACTGATCAGTTTTAACCCTCAGTAGTTACTACAGCTCTGCACATCACCCTTATTCTTAAAAATCGGTACCAAAACACTCCTCAGGCATCCTGTCACTTTCCAAGATTTTAGGTATGTCATCTGGAACAACAGCCTTTCCATTCTTCATCCTCTTCATACCTATGTTTACTTCTTCCTTGTAAATCCGATGCACTTCCTGATTCACTATCCCCACATCATACAACCTTCTTTTTCTCTCATTGTCTTCATTCAGCAGCCCCTCAAAGTGCTCTTTCCATCTGCTCAACACACTCTCCTCACTTGTAAGTATGCTTCCCTCATTACGCTTTATCACCCTTACATGCTGCATATCTTTCCCAGCTTGGTCCCTCTGTCTAGCCCATCGGTACAGGTCCTTTTCCCCTTCTTGGTTTCCAACCTTTCATACAACTCACCATACACCTTATCCTTAGCCTTCACCACCTCTCTCTTTGCCATACACCTTATCTCCTTATACGCCTGTCTAGTCTCTTCATTTCTCTGACAATCCCACTTCTTCTTTGCCAAACTCTTTCTCTGTATACTCTCCTGTACTACTTTGTTCCACCACCAAGTCTCCTTGTCCTCCGTCCAGATGTCACACCAAGCACTTTTCTAGCTGTCCCCCTTACCAGCTCTGCTGTAGCTACCCAACTGTTTGGTAACTCTTCACTGCCACCCAGTGCCTGTCTTAACTCTTCCCTGAACTCCACCTCCCAATCACCCTTTTTCAACTTCTACCATTTGATCCTTGGCACTGCCCTTACACTCCTCCTCCTCTTCTTGATCACCAGCGTCATCCTACAGACGACCATCTTATCTGCCTAACTACACTTTCCCCTGCCACCACTTTACAGTCTGCAATCTCCTTCAAACTGGCTCCCCTATATAGGATATAATCCACCTGTGTGATCTCCCTCCACTCTTGCCCATCACCCTATGCTCCTCCCTCTTCTTAAAATAAGTATTCACCACAGCCATGTCCATCCTTTTCGCAAAATCCACTACCATCTGACCTACTTACCCATCACTTTTTCATCCCCTCTGTTCCTTTCACCAACATGCCCATTGAAACCTTCTCCAATCACCACTCTCTCACCCTTGGGTACACTTGTCACCACTTCATCCAACTCGCTCCAAAAATTTTCTTTCCCATCTATCGCACAAACAACTTGCAGAACATATGCACAAGCAACATTCATCATCACATCATCAATCTCCAGCTTCATAAACATCACTCTACCTGGCACTCTTTTCACCTCAAAAACACTGTTGGCATACTGTTCCTTCAGGATCACCGCTATCCTATTTCTCCTCCCATTTACACCATGATACAACAATTTGAACCCGCCTCTGATACACCTGGCCTTACTCCCCTTCCATCTGGTCTCTTGCATGCCCAATATATCAACCTTCCTTTTCTCCATCATATCAGCTAGCTCTCTCCCTATATCAGTCATACTGCCAACTTTAAATGTTCCTACCCTCGCTACCACACTCCTAACCTTCCTCCTCACCTTCTTCCTCTCTTCCTGCCTTTGGACATGCCTTCCCCCTCTTCTTCTTTTGGCCAACAGTAGCCCAGTTTCCAGCAACACCGTGTTGGCTAACAGTACTGGTGGCAGTTGTCGTTAACCTGAGCTTTCGACCGATCCAGTATGGAAATCTGTATTGTTGTCCGAATATATCAGTTGGCAAAAGTTTTACACCAGATCCTCTTCCTGACGTACCCCTCCCCATTTATCTGGGCTTGGGACCAGCACGAAGAAATGCACTGCCTTGTGCATCCCCAGTGTCTGGGTTGTAGCACAGATAACTGTCCTTTGTGAAAAGCTGGATGATCAGATAAGCTGCATGCGGTGTCATAACTTCGGGATTTATGGTGGGCCTTGCACAATTACTCACCCCTTGGCTATGTGCATGCTTGAAGATCCAGCACTGGAACACCTGCATATGGAAAGGTGCCACACAGTCATTCATGCTGAACCCAAAGTCTCAGGTGGCAGATACAGTCAGATGGATTGCGTTTCCCATGTTTTGTTAGAATGGATAGGATTCTAAAGTTGTCTTAGATGTTTGCACCTGTGCAGTGTAATGTCACTGTAATCTGCTTTGTCTGTGATTACTCTGTCCAGCTGTTAAAACTAGTGGCATAGTTACTAGCCACTACTGAAGCTACTAATGCTTAAAAAAATTAAGGTCAGGATGTAGTACCACAATAATCTGAAGCTTTGAACACTCCCACTTCATAATTTTCTAGAGTTGGAGGAATACATTGGTTTCTCATTCACTTTTAGATACCTACCCATGCAAAACTTTCTAACACTGTGTCTGCCTCAGAGCAACAACCCCATTGCACAGAAGGAATAAAACCATCACTGCAACACAGCCCCACATGTGCTAGAGCAGGGGAGTAAGCAGCCAATGTTGTCCCTCCTATCCTGGGGTGAGGGGGGCAGCCTAGATTTGGTGCAGTATATCAGCATTATGAGCCTGGCAAGCACTGAACTGCAAATCAGGTGTATCACATGGGTGGAGGTTGAGCTTGTGCAAAATTGAGCGTGCAGCTACCAATGTAATGAGTAAGTGGTGCCTACTAAGTTGTCAAGGGGCGGGAGAGGTTAGGACACACTCGATAGCAATATAATGCTGCGCCAGTCTCTTCTATCTCTTCTCCAGTCCTGGACGTTGCTTAGCTTGAGCCCAGCAGAGGCTAAGGTGTGTCCAGTATACAATATGAACAAATAAAGAAACTGCTGACAGCTGATGATCAGCTGCAGATAGGGGGGGAGGAGGCAAAGTGGGCCTACCATAGACAAATAACGTTTTCTTGGTTTCTGGAATATGGCTTCTCACTTAAGTAAGAAATTGAGAAGACACATTTGAGATATGAAGAAGGGTGAAATCATAATAAGACAGTGCTCTGAATGACTTGGGGCATTTATTACTATGATCTAAAATCCTAAGACTTGGAAGTTCCCTCATCCTTGCTTCTGCTTGATGGCCTTTTTCTGGCATCTGTTGGAATCTCACGTAGAAGCCATTTTAAACTTGCTCCAGTTTAGCATTTTTCTCTCCTCCTGTCTGTGCTGCTTATTTCTATCTGTAGGTAACACTGACTCATATCTGGTAAGGGAGACTGGATGTTATAATTCCCTGATGTTGGTCTAGTGACATTTACTTCCATTCATGCCAGTGGAACAATTGCAGCCATTACTGGTGAGATAGGTGGGTGCCGTGGTAGAGCACTGCACTTCATACCCTGCAATTTTTCTTTCTCTGATACTAGATGTTTCTTGTACTGTTTCTTTGTCCTCCTCCCTCCCTTCTGCCCATTTCATTTATTTTTATACAAAACATCTCTGAAGATTGAAAGGAGTTCTTGAACGTACAGGAAGCACATCTGGCTGGTTCATGTGCCACTGGTTTAGATAAGTAACGCTGGAGAGAATGGAATTTTATTAGGTTGGAAGAGCATGGTGGTGGTTTTGTGGAGGGTTAGGCAGAGTTTATTATTGGTTAGCCAACACCAGAGCTAATTAAAGTCAGATAAGAGGGGTTTTTTTTCCTATACAATAGGTAGTTGTACAGTACAATATCATCTTAGAAGATTATAACAGAGAAGAGTGATTGAGCAGATTGCCTTTAATGAAAATAGAGGGAAAATGTTTGGAACTACTAGAGATCCCTATGGATTTCCAGAACTTAAGGTGCCTGTAACTGAGAGTTTAGATTAGCTAGTGACAGTGGATGGCGTAAGGTTAAAAGAATTAGAAAAACAGTTAAGAGAATGTGACTGAAATATTTCAAAAGACAATATAAAAGATATGGAGATAAATACAGCCTTGTCTAGTACCTGAATCAGTCTAATAGGAAGTACAGTAAAACATTTATTGTTACAGTGACTACAGTAAAACATTTATTGAAATAGAAGTGGATGCCATACTCTATACATTGTCAGAATAAACAGCAGAAGGAAAGTATCATTTGGCGAAAAGCTGACTTATACAAGGTATGCACACCTTATATAATGCCTTATGGGCATTGAGTGCAAAGACAGCATCATTATTATATACTATCGTCCTATGATGCGTTATTAGTTTCTACATTGTTGTCCATTTGTATTTGTCTTCCTTTCTTGAACTCACAATAAATACCTGAAATAGTGCCAATGACTGATTTTAGTCTGATAGCCGTGGGCTTGATCATTATCGTAATATTTTAATTAGCCGTGGGCTTGATCATTATCATAATATTTTAATTAGCTGTGGGCTTGATCATTATCGTAATATTTTAATTAGCCGTGGGCTTGATCATTATCGTAATATTTTAATTAGCCGTGGGCTTGATCATTATTGTAATATTTTAATTAGCCGTGGGCTTGATCATTATCGTAATATTTTAATTAGCCGTGGGCTTGATCATTACTGTAATATTTTAATCAGCCGTGGGCTTGATCATTATCGTAATATTTTAATTAGCCGTGGGCTTGATCATTATCGTAATATTTTAATTAGCCGTGGGCTTGATCATTATCGTAATATTTTAATCAAGGAATTCAGGTAATAGTTCATATAAGAGATCAGCAGTAGGTTTAGAAAGGAAAGTATTTTTGACTGGTTAAGATACTCTTTGTTTCCAGTGATAAGAACCTAGATCTCCTTCCATATCACTGTTGCAGTATTCTTCACTGAAGAGATCTCCTGCTAAGGATAGCCCACCATCCAGCCAGTATACAAAAGCCTTTGGATTTTATTGGGCACTGTACATCACATAATCACATATATCCTCCCTACCTAGGGGTGTAGGCATAAAAGTGATGTAGGGATGCAAATACTCACAACAACTTTGCCACCAGTCTGAACACCATTATCAAATGTCAGTCTGAATGCCATTCTGTTGTGCTGGTTACCAAGCCGTCTTCAGATAAGTGTCCTGTTTGGGTTTCTTCTCTATATTTTTCCTCAATATTGCTGCTACTTGTGTTCATGTCATTCAAGAAGGGAAAATGTCAATGTGGGAGGCAGATTCCCCATAAAGATCTTCACTACCAGCCTTTTTTTGCCTAGGTGCTTCTCATGACCATTGCTTAGTGCTCTACCTGTTGAGCGTTTGTCTCGAAGGCTCTCCGTAGTCGCTTATCTTTTTTCTCCATTGACCTCAAAAGACAGTGTCTTAAATTGTTGGCTTAGCATGCTATGGCAGAACTTCACATCCCAAGGGACAGCTGTCTTCCAAGAAGGCCAAAATGTCTGGGCCTGATCCAGTTGCTGTCCAGCCTCCACCAGACATCTCTCTAGAAGGTAGTGAAAGCCGTGAAGAACATCTGGTGCTTACATCGGATTCCTCTGCCACCCTCATTGGAGGCTGGCTTGGATCAGTTTTCTTCTAAGTCCCCTGAGGCTTTTCAGACATCTGCTCCAGCTGTTGAGGAACCACAACTGATTATTTCCAAGGGGTCAAGGGAGATTCCTCATATCTTATTCCAGAAGGAGATTCCTACAATGATTATTGCATCCCGCCAAGAGACTGAGCCACGGCGGGTTGTTAAGGTGGATGTCCTACTTAAGAAAAAACAAAAAAACAAGCATGCTAACCCTATTGCTAAAGATACAGAATGCGAATAGCAGGAGCCTACTTAAGACTTGTTCAGTGACTTGGTGACCATGAAGCCTCCTTAAGGGGGTATTAGTCCTACTCCTCTCTGGTTTTCCACACTTGTTAAGAGGACAAGGGAATGGTATTTCTCAGCTGAGGACCTAGATTCTGGTGAGGAATCCCTTGCATACTCCTCTTAAATTCCTTCTCCTCTAGACTATGGTTCAGAGGAAGAGGATTCTTTGAGTCCAGATTCCCCCTTTGAAGACTTATCCTTTGGAAATACTATTCATCATATGATGGAGTACTTTAAATGAGATTGCTCTCAGGTCTACAAATGGAGTCTCCTAAGCCGTCTGCAATTCCTCCTGTGCTGACAGTACTTCTGGACACCTTTTCTGCTGCTTCTGTAGCTCCTAAATCTCAGCCATCGGCTCCTAAGAAACCTGACAGGTTCTACAACGTACCGGAGGACTGCAAGTTCTCACTTAACTGTCCTTCTGCTGACCCTCGTGTGTTTTCAGTCTCAACTGATATGCCTTCTAAACTTTCACCTTTTATAAGTTCATAGATTGGTACTAGGCTATCGGCCCTAGGGCCTATACAAGCCTAGCTGTAACAATTCCCTGGCTATTTCTTCCCACAATATTTACTTTTTCTAAGCTCCTTCCTTCTGATAAGGATAGTAGAGTTATGGAAAGCTTGGGTTAAAAAGTCTATACTGCAGCCACCTTGTCATTATCAAACCCACATGACCAGGTGCATCTTGGCTGTCCTTCCTCAGGTAGCTAAGGCTGTGTCTGATCAGCCTGATTCAGAAGGGAAAGCTTCAGCTGTGATGCTGCTGATGCTTCTCGCAGGGCTGTTGCTTTTAGTTCTGTGATGAGGCATTACTCTTGGCTTTGTCTTCAGGCCTTGCCTAATGATATTAAGGCCAAACCTTTGAATGCTTCTCTGGATAATACAAATCTTTTTGGGACAGCTGCTGTTGATCTTTTCAAGTCAGTCCAGGATAAGAATAAGGCCATGCAGGATCGCTAACATATTTTCATCTCCACTGTATCCAACTTTCTGAGGAATTACCTTTGTTCATAGGCAAACTTGTCAACCTTCCACAGGTAGGAAGGGGTCCAGGTGTATTCATCCTTCTACTCCTCAGAAGTCTTCATTCAGACAGGCCTGTGTCTGGATGACATTTTCCCTCCTCTTCCCCTCGGCCAGGCCCCCTTGGCTCTCCACCTTTCCCAAACTGACAACAGATCACCTCAGACTCGAGTGCCATCTATCATTCATCAGGGGTATTTCAGGATATGGAGCCCTCCCTTGTCCACAGCCCCCTCCAGACCAACTCTCTTTTCCCAGAGGTTTTGCACTCCATTTTGGATTAGGGCAAAATTCAGCCTGTTCCACCTACCTAAGTAGGAAAAGGTTTTTGCTCCAGGATCTTTTTGATTCTTCGGAAAGAGGCAACTTGGAGACCAGTTCCGGACCGCTCTCCCCTTAACAGGTTTCACAAGGTTCCTTCTTTCAGGATGTTGTCTCTTCAGACTTTGTTTCCTCTTCTTCTCCCCAGATCTTCTTGGTCTCTCCAGATCTCAGGGATACCCATCCTCACATCCCTATTCACTCTCACTTTCAGTTCTCTGCTTTGCTCTTTGGCCTTTCTACTGTTCTGAGCAGACATTTGAAAAGCCTCAGGAATGTGTGAGAACTCCGATCCATTGCCTTTTGTAGGCTTTGAATGAGACAGATATTTCCTTATCTAGATGACCTGCTTATTCAGGCTCCTTCTCCCAGCAGTCTTCTACAAGATGTTCACTTTATCACTTGCCTTTTACAAAGTTTGGGGTTCAGTATCAGTCTCAAGAAATGCTTATGCCCTCCCAGGATCATATTTTTCTAGGTTGCAGGATTTAGACCATTTCACAGTTGGCCACTTCTTGCTCCCAAGGTTTTGTCTCTGATAATGTTCTTCCAGTCATCTCTTCCTCTGTCCTGTCTACCAGCCTTGGAATTTCTCAGGGTTTTAGGGTTTATGGTCTCCACCATTTCCATGCTTTCTCTGGCCAGGATCCATATGAGGAATTTCCAATGGTACCTCAGATCAGTGTGGCTTCAACATTGCCACCCACTGGAGTTCCATGTTCCTTTGCTTCCGTGTCTTGAAATCAAGATCCAGTCAGATATTTAGCAAATTTCTGTTAGTCTGGGACTGCCCTTTCAAGCTCCAGTTCCTTCCCAAGAACTGTTCACATACATGTCAAATCTCGGGTGGGGTGCTTCTTGTGGCACTCTGAAACTTCAGGCTCTCTGGCCTCTTCATCAGAGGTCAGACCATATCAACATAAAAGAGATGAGGGCTCTGCTTCTGGCTGTACAGGCCTTTTATTGCCTTTTTCTTCCTGGCTCCCTGAAACTCTTCACTGGCAATACTACTGCTATTATGTGGTATGTCAACAAGCAGGAGGTACAATTTCTTACCCCCTTTGCAGATCAGCTCTTCAAGCCTGGGATCTGGTCATCAGTTATCAGGTGTCTGTTCAGGCAGTTTACATTCCTTCAGATCACAATCTAGTGGCGGACTGCCCAAACAGGTCCAGTACACAGGCTTACAAATTAATGCTTCACAGAGATGTGTTTCTGGACAGGCCATTAGTGGGGTATTCCTCAGGCAGACCTTTTTATCTCCCCTCTGAACAGACAACATCCTCTATTCTGTTTGAGAGTACCAGCACCTCTGACTTGGAAAGTGCATGCTGTGCCTTTTCCTTGGAAGGGAATGTTTCTGTATGCCTTTCCTCCCCTTTTTCTGCCCAGACAGTACTGGTTCCCCTACTTTTTCATCTGGCCAGGAGCAATCACCACAAGTAATCTCACCGGGTGGAGTGTCTCAAATAAGGCAAGGGATCTCTTATCCATACTCACCTATTCCGTCTTCAAATGACACTGTGGGTGAAAGAGTTTTGATCCTTTTTAGGCATCTGTTTTCTGAGGATGTGTTTTGGGTTCTGCAGGAGGCTAGGAAACCCATTACTAGAAAACCATGCAAGTCTAGATGGAAAAGATTTAACATGTATATGAATTTCTTCAAATGAAAAGATCTTTGCAGTTCTGTGTCCAAAACCAGGATTTTTTTTTTTTTTTTTTGGTCAAGAGGCAGTATTCACTTGGCCCTGGGTCTTTTGTATGGAAAGTAAACTAATTAATGTTCATTTTAATTTAATCTTCAGTGCTGCCCATCTGATGTTGAACAGTGAATGATTACCCACTTGTGATTCCAATTTCCTGAACTCCAGCCTGGTTGCTTCACCCACCATTTCACTGTTGACAATATTTAGTTTCAACCTTCTATTAATCTTAGTTAATGATAATTTAAAAAAGTAGAGAACAATTTAGGAGTGATAACAGAAACAGCTGTGTGCCTTTTAGCACATCTTTAATTGAACAAATTAAAGATCTGGAGGTTAGAAAATAGCTTAATCCTGCCCAGGAGTTATGTGCATCTAAAAAATGTTTACTTGGCTCTTTGGGGGGAATTTTCTTATATTTCAAATTATGTAGGCCATAGCCATCATATATTTTTGTAATATGCCAAACTATCAGCTTTGTGAAAGTAGTCTAGAACCTAGTTGTCTAATAGCAGTCTTAAACTGAAGTTCCAGACACCCATGATAATAAAGAGATGGTTCTTCAACTGTGCAAAAGGCATAATAAATCTTGAAAAAAGTACTTTGTTTTGACAAATGAGCACAATCAGAAACAACGCTAAAGGATGAATCACATTCAGCATTTTACATTGTGATATAACAAAACATCCACTTGGGTGTTGTATAGTATTATATATTTTAACAAGAGTTCTCTTTAATGATTAAATTCAAAACTACAGCTAGAACTATTGGTACCAGCTGCAAATGGATCCGGGGTCCCTCAGAGTCTGAATGAGAGCCAGTCGTGTTTCCAAAATACAGACACTGAACATCAATATTATACAGTACATGCCAAAATAATGATATCCGAGATGGAATTTCAATTCCATTAAAGCACTATGAATTAATCCTGATGGGCAAGGTCATTGAAATTGTCAACTGCAACCTCCATCATTAAAGGAGCATTACATTTTTTAAAGTACAATTTAGTATTATCTAACGGTCTTGACCTTTTGTTTTGCAATGCTAGAAAGATCACCTAATCAGCCCATGTAGTTTGTAGACAGAACTGTTGTCACATTGGTATAAATTTTACAATGACCAGTTCCTTGCTAAAATAGCTAAGGCAGCACCCACTCCAGGACTGGATCCTGATATCCCTGTTATCTACCATTAGTTTGTAAATAAATCCTACAGTAATTCTCAAATATCTATCTAAAATAAACACACTGAAAAAATTAATCAAATAACCAAAGTATGTACACAGAGAAAACATTTTGTGTCTAGCACCTGGCAAATAAAGCATATCAGCCCTGCTTATTTAGTGAGAAATGCCTATTATTACTACTGCAGTAACTTTCTAAACACTGAAACTGAGGGGTAGCCATTGAGCCTAAGTTAAAGTGTATACCTTAGGCAGGATATGGAAGAGAGAGAAGAGCGGAATCCACTAAATGAGCAAACAAGAACTGGAAATACTTAGACTGTATTTATATTTAACTATAAGAATTGCTCTTTTTGTTCCTTGGCTTGAGAGAGGACTTCTTTTTTCCGTAGCTTTAGACTGAGGGCCACCAATTAAAGGAAGTCAAAGATGATATATGAAAAAAGTATTCCTATAGGTAGTTTAAATATAACTGTAGCTTGAAAAGACCACTAATATGTTTTAAGGATACTACTAACACTGATATGACTAGGGCATCAGTGCTAATGAATAAAATGTTGCAGTAAGATATTAAAAACAAAGTCATAACTTGTAATACTGACAAATATAAAGAGCTCAAGAGTGTCTTGTGTTGGAAAATTAAATGTGGCTACTAATCTTAACTGTCAAATTTGGCAGATTCATCAAGTTAACAGTTTAACATTTTTGTCATCTTGTTCTGCGTAGGTTACTGTTAATTACTGACGGTCAATGAAGCACATTACTGATGATAAAAAATAACCACTTTATCAACAGAAGGAATGACACACACAGTTTATAGGCCTGCAAGTGTGACCTGTTAAGTCCAGCAATAATAACCAGATCCATACAGACTGTGAGTGTGAATTTATAAGTGCAGTAGTGATAGCCAAATCCATAGGGGCAGTATGTGGGAACTGAAGAGGCCAGCAGTAATAGTCAGATCTCTAGGACTATATTTGTAAACTGGTAAGTTGCCAAAGTAATACGCAGCTTTATGTGACTGTTTGTGGGACCAGATGAGGCTGGCATTTAATAGACAGATCTTCCAAAGGTATTACTAGGTTAGTAAGTAAGCTTTTAAACCCACATTCCATGGATAAAAGCCTGTTTAATTCATGTAACAATCATAACTAACGGATCCAAACAAATAACTAATATAAAAACTTAAATATTGGCTATAACTAGAACCATTTCATATGTTGGTCACTTTCTAACCCAGACTACAGTTGAATGGGTAAGAATTAGACTTGCATGGGGCCACAAGACCGCTGACATGTACTTACCAGTCGGGCAAACTTCAAGAGATAATTCAAAGTTCGGCTGCTTACACTGTATTGAGGAGAAGCAATAGAGAAAAAAATGAAATGGCTCCAGTACTTTATTTGTGTAGAAGTCATAGTACTTTATTTGTGTAGAAGTCATTGTACTTTATTTGTGTAGAAGTCATAGTACTTTATTTGTGTAGAAGTCATTGTACTTTGTGTAGAAGTCATTGTACTTTATTTGTGTAGAAGTCATAGTACTTTGTGTAGAAGTCATTGTACTTTGTGTAGAAGTCATTGTACTTTATTTGTGTAGAAGTCATAGTACTTTATTTGTGTAGAAGTCACTGTACTTTATTTTGTAGAAGTCATAGTACTTTATTTGTGTAGAAGTCACTGTACTTTGTGTAGAAGTCACTGTACTTTATTTGTGTAGAAGTAATTGTACTTTATTTGTGTAGAAGTCATAGTACTTATTTGTGTAGAAGTCCTAGTACTTTATTTGTGTAGAAGTCATTGTACTTTATTTGTGTAGAAGTCATAGTACTTTATTTGTGTAGAAGTCATGGTACTTTATTTGTGTAGAAGTCATTGTACTTTATTTGTGTAGAAGTCCTAGTACTTTATTTGTGTAGAAGTCATTGTACTTTATTTGTGTAGAAGTCATAGTACTTTGTTTGTGTAGAAGTCATTGTACTTTATTTGTGTAGAAGTCATAGTACTTTATTTGTGTAGAAGTCATTGTACTTTGTGTAGAAGTCATTGTACTTTATTTGTGTAGAAGTCATAGTACTTTGTGTAGAAGTCATTGTACTTTGTGTAGAAGTCATTGTACTTTATTTGTGTAGAAGTCACTGTACTTTATTTGTGTAGAAGTCACTGTACTTTATTTGTGTAGAAGTCATAGTACTTTATTTGTGTAGAAGTCACTGTACTTTGTGTAGAAGTCACTGTACTTTATTTGTGTAGAAGTAATTGTACTTTATTTGTGTAGAAGTCATAGTACTTATTTGTGTAGAAGTCCTAGTACTTTATTTGTGTAGAAGTCATTGTACTTTATTTGTGTAGAAGTCATGGTACTTTATTTGTGTAGAAGTCATTGTACTTTATTTGTGTAGAAGTCATTGTACTTTATTTGTGTAGAAGTCCTAGTACTTTATTTGTGTAGAAGTCATTGTACTTTATTTGTGTAGAAGTCATTGGATTATTCCTATGCAAGCCACCCTTGTTCTTAAAAGAAGTCCTAGAGCTGCAGCCAACACAATAACAATTAACAAAATGAACCTGTCAGTGTATTGAATGCGGTGGGAGATTTGGACACTTCACCAACACATTTTGAGGTTCCTTCCAGTGTTGTATCTACATCAACAATCAATCGCTAACAAACGTATATTTAGTAAGTAATATTTTTAATGGCCTCGTGATGCATTAGAGGAAAGTAAGAAATCAGAAAAGACATTGAAGGAGGAAATGACTGCAAGAAGTGAAACCTGGCACTTTAATGACCGTTTGTAAATTTAAGTAAAACTTAATGAGTTTTACAGGAGTCTCATGTTATCCCAGACAGCAATAACTTACAGTATAAACACAGGTTTTCTTTGTCTGGGTAGTTACCTAAGATTTAATGAATACATTTCCTTGCAGATAAACTTTCCTCACCTGAAGTATTTAAATCATAAGCATCACTTCCTGTAAAGTAAGATTAGGGAAATAGGCATAACGATGGGGTTTAACCTCTACTCCCTATGTTAAGTCAAGGTGCATAACTTCTGCCTTATAAACAAGCTGTGTATCATGCCAGTAAGGTCTGTATGTCAGTTCTTAGCGTTGTTTTCAGATTGCCTTGCACTGTTGTGTCGCTGCTTCAAATGCATTTTATTTTAATGTACAAAGTCGTCACTTCTGCAGTAGCTACAGTTTATTTTCATGCTTCGGCTCAACCACATTTAGATTCATTTACACTTTGTACAATACATTTTTGTAGAATAGATATTGCATGCATATCTGCTGCCAGTCTTAATGATAATGCATAGTCTAGCCTTTTTCAGGATCTCCACATGACTGTTTTCATAGAAATTACTTAACATATTCAGTCTTCACTGATCATTTTTTCTTATTTGACTCCTACATTGCCTTGCTTTTTCTCACTTCCTTTAACAGCTTTAGTAATTTCACTTCCTCTGCAAACATCCACAGCTTTGATAAGGTCATGTTTGTTTGTCTTAAAAACCTTTCCCTGATTTCATTGTCCATTATACCTCCTCTTATTAATGTCTTATCAGACGATCACAAAGAGCACTGAATCCATGGTCGTTGACATTATTATTCAGCTCAGTAACAGGCCTGTATTGTCTCTGCTTAGGCTTGTATTCATGAAAAGAATACAGCTAATGGCAATATTTACAGGTTGGCAGTGGTTACTGACTTCATCTTTTAAATCTGTCTCTTATTTTTCTCTCCAGTATGAAAGGTAGAACTGGTGAATACTTGTACGGCTTCTTCCATAGCACAGTGCAGGGCTAAATAACAGTTCTGGATCCAAAGTGTATGGTTTTTAAGTAAGTCACCTTTTTTTAGCACTACTTCCTCTGTGATGCAGCGGTAGCGTTGTTGCCTCACAACAAGAGGTTCTCCTGTTCGATTCCCGGCTGGAGCGCGTGGAGTGTCTTCTGTGTGGAGTCTGCATGCCTTCCCCGCTGTTGGGTGGGCGTTCGAAAGACATGCGTAAATGGGCATGCCTTTGTTGAAGGTTGAACGTCGAGCTGGCACCTTGGCGTTCGTAAAAATCTACTGCCAATCATTAGCAGTCCAGAGTTCTGCTGTGGTGACCCCTAACCGGGAAAAGCCGAAAGACAACATAAACCTTCTTTTAGCACAGGTATTTCAGAATGATCCGACTGAACCATATTTCCACTATTTATTTATTTATTTAACATTTGTTTACCAGGAAGGTCCGACTTGGAATGAGCCAATTTTCAGGAGAGGCCCATGGAGAAATGCTCCAGACACATGTCTTTGTAATGTGGGAGGAAACCAGAGTACCCAGAGGAGACCTACATGAACGCATGAAGGACATTCAGACTCCACACAAAAGGCACCCCCGCTGAGAATTTAACCAAAGAACCTCTTGTTGTGAGGTGACAACATTACCCGCTGCACCACTGCGCCATCCTGTTATACTGATGTACATCTAAACACTGAGAAGCTCGACGGTAAATATATTTCTAAATGTCAGCAGATATTTTTCTTGTTCTGAAACATAATATACTGCACTGACACTGTGTCATATAAGGGCACTTTTAATAACACAGAAATAAGTGTGGCCTAACCTCCAAAAAGGCTATATTCAGTTGACTTATCTAGCACATCTGTGTACCACATGACATTTGGATCGCTGTAGCTCACTCAACATTTAAAGGTATAAACATGAAAGGCTACATATTTTACAAGAGTGACAGATGATCCATGAGTGAGGGCTGTGATAACCACTTTTCCTAAGGCGTGTATATAGCAGTTTATCTGAAACAGGGTACATTAAAGATCCTGCCATGCAAGCAGTAAGGAGGAAGTCAAGGAAGCCATAGCTGCAGTGCAGAAATTAGAGAACTGAACAAAAATGAATGAATGAATGAACTCCTGCTTGACTCTTGTTCCAGGGCAGAATGAATAGGCTAGTGGGTTCTTACTCTTGGGGGAATTGTTGGCTTATATAGAAACGCTAGGGTGGGGGGCTTCATTGTTAAAGTTAGTCATATGTACTTATGACACTTTTTTTTAATTTTCTTATATCTTTCATTATCTACCCTTTTGCAACCTGCTTTCTTGTTTATCCCTCTGTGATCTGAAATTCTCCTCTTTCTCCTCTCTTCCACTTATACCCCTAACTCTTCACCCAAAGAAAGCATAACAAAAACCTCACCACAACAATAAATAGGACGTGCTGGAGGGATACATTCCTGTCCCAGGGACTTCCCATGTTTTGGAACAAGATTCCAATCTACATTAGGCAGAGCTCGTCGCTAACGCTCTTTAAGAGAAACCTTGACGAGTAGACGGGAAACAGAAAGTTTACCTCGGGGATCACTTCAGTGGCTCTGCTGGACAGAGGCACAGGGAACTAATCTAAGGGGGCAGCGAAAGCCAACATTCTGGCTAGGCTTATAAATGCCTTCGGGCAGATAGCCTAGTACCTACTTTTAAATAAATCACCTTCTAAATGGCCCCCACTTCAGCCTGTCCTCCATGTGTAAATAATCTGTCTCCTCACACTTCCAAAACTCAGTCCTACTGGCCACCCTCCCATAGCCTTTTTGGAGTTCTGTACTATCTATGAATTAATTGCAAATGAAGATCCCTTACCAACATGAATAGCCTGAACCACCTACTCGTATTACAGATTTCCTGCCACGCTGTACCCCCTCCACATCTTTCTATTTCTCCCCCACCCTCCCATTAACTTCCTCATGGCACCTTTTCCTTCTTCCTCACCTAAGTGCCTTTAGATCTCACCTATTCACCCTTTGTTGATCCTGCCCCAGTCCTTAGAAAATACACTTACCCCATCTGCTTAATTCTTATCTTCTATTATGCTAACCCTTGGTCTCCTTATTATCTTATGGTGCAACAACAAATCTCCTATTACACAGACAAATTCCTACCCAGGCATTCAAAGGTAACGTATTCCTCTGCTTGTCCTGCTTCCTGTAGATCCACACAGATGTGTAGCTATGGTGGGGTGAAGAGGTGTAAGGTGTTGGGGGGGGGGGGCACACTTGTCAGATGCTAATTGCTTGATAGCACAGTACCAGCATTTATTTCTGTATTGACATTTCTGAATTCAGATCAGTAGTGCGTTTGTTGCCTGGAATGAAGTACTCTCTTCAGTGCTCTGTGTGTGCTATAACTTGTAACAAGCTGCTTGCTACAAATGTGACAAGTGGTCTGCTACATTTTTTTAAAAGTACAAAAGACTTTTTGTTTTTAGCTTCTCAAGTTGGATTTGAGGGGAAGATCTAGGTAAGAATGCTAAATTGCTAGAATGGGGAATGGACCTTTTTTTACTTTTTTTTTTTATTCTTCAGCTTAAAGTTGAGGGGTGACAGATTGTGTACAGGCACTATGTGCTAGATGACCCAGCTATGGCAGTGGATCCAAACTATAATATACTTCTCTTTCTCCCCACTTCCTCAATTATGTTTTAAAAACATTCCTGTTTTAGTCATTTATCGTATTTTTGTGTCCTCACTTCTCTACCCCCCCAATAACACCTCCTTCCCATATAATTACTAACTGCCAAGCAGGTGACTCTGTCTACCAAACTACATGCCCCATAGCTCCTGCTCTGTACCTCATACCTCACCCTGTCATACTTTCCATATTAATAATTTTCTACATTTTTAACCATTAGGCTATACTAATTGCATGTCTTTTTGAAAAATAGCATTTCCCAACCTCCATCATCCCTACATGCTGTTATCTTGTCTTTCTTTAGTCTACTCTTTTTTTTCACTGCACACACAGCAAAATTGCCTAATCCCTCTTTATAGCCTGACTGTCTCAGAGATGTCCCCATTAACCTTGAGCCACACTCAAGAATCCTTTTAAATTGCCTCTACTCCCTTTAACAGAACCCCCCCCCCCCTTTATCTAACTGAAGGTCCAGAACATAAAATCTCCTGATAAATGAGTTAAAAGCTTTTTGGATATCGACCCTTACCAGTTCCTCTCCCCACCATCATACAAAATTCATTAATGAGCTCTTCTTGTTCTGTTGTGGAACCTGTCTAGGAAGCTTTCACTGCTTTAAGTAAATTCACATCTAACCTTTCTGCCAGGTATTTTACATGTATTTTCATTTTAATGCTACACAAAGAAATGTGTTTGTAGTTCATTGGGTTACCCACCTCCTTCTCTGCCTGTCGTATGAAGACTGAATGGCCTGTATCCTCACTCTGTACACTGTTAAGCAACTGAACCATTTTCTCCCCAAGCCGTACTGACACCACTTTATAGAAACTAGTGTGGCTCCACCTAGTCCCATCTGCTTTCCCTTTCTTCATACGACTCCTCACCAACCCTTCTTACCATACTCCTATCGGACCCTCCCATTCTGTGATCATGCGCCTCTCTCCTTCCCACTTCCTGTACAGATCCTTGCAAAAACTTCTAAACTCTCTCATTATTTCCTTTGTATTAAAAAATGTCTTAACTCTCTTTGTAGCTCCAAATCAAGTGTCTGTCTGCCTTGTCCAATCTTTTAACTTCCACACCAATAACATAACCCCTACCCATTTATCTGTGCTGCTGTTCTCTCTTGTTGATTTCTGTCCACAATTTGGTTTCCTCTAGCTGCTGTTAATCTTCTCATATCCTGAATTCAGATCTCTCTCTTCTCCATCTGTCTTCCATTATTCAGTGTTCTGTTTTCTCATTGTGAGAACCTACTTCAGTCTTATACAAAACAAAGATGAAGGAAGTTCCATGACCGAGTAGTCTGTCTTTATTTACAAATGCAGACTTTTCTTTGAAGGCATAGTTTAAAAAGCCTGCCACAACAAAGCCCTCTTGAAGTTAAGGAGACTAGTTTTTCTGCCAAAAACTAATAGAGGTGTACTTGTGAAGTGATTGCAGTCATTCACTACAAAGAGCTACATTTTCTCATTCTGTTACAGTTTGTCTTCTTAAATGCTTAAACCAAAATTTCTCATCAACAGCAGTGAGTAGTAGTACGTTGGCAAGTTTGAAAACATTATAGATCAATGCATAAAAGTATAGCTGTTTCATTTTCACTTTATAATGGATACATGCAAGGGGCGTAACCGCCAAAAGTGTCTCTCTCTGCATTTTTATTTTATTTTGAAGTTGTTAACCAGGGTGGAACACTGGTCCATTGGGGCAAACACAACAGACACGACAGTAGAGAATGACAAAATGCAATATGCCTAGGTTATATACAAAGCAAATATCATAGTTGACTTGAGGTATAAAGGCAATAAATAAATGACATATACAGAATGTCTGAAAAATTCGATGCATACATGAATTATATATGGAGTGGAAATAAGAGTTGCCACGCTGAAAGAATCACAGTCAGAAATAGAGTCAGAGCGATGCACAGTGACAGAAGTTATATGACCAGAGAGACACAGTCAGAAATAGAGTCAGAGCGATGCACAGTGACAGAAGAAGGGAATGAAGATGTTAAGTTATATGACCAGAGAGATACAGTCAGAAATAGTCAGAGTGATGCACAGTGACAGAAGAAGGGAATGAAGATGTTAAGTTATATGTCCAGAGAGACACAGTCAGAAATAGAGTCAGAGCGATGCACAGTGACAGAGCAAGGGAATGAAGATGTTAAGTTATATGACCAGAGAGATAGCAGTCAGAAATAGAGTCAGAGCGATGCACAGTGACAGAAGAAGGGAATGAAGATGTTAAGTTATATGACCAGAGAGATAGCAGTCAGAAATAGAGTCAGAGCGATGCACAGTGACAGAAGAAGGGAATGAAGATGTTAAGTTATATGACCAAAGAGACACATTCAAAAATAGAGTCAGAGCGATGCACAGTGACAGAAGAAGGGAATGAAGATGGTAAGTTATATGACCAGAGAGACACAGTCAGAAATAGTCAGAGCGATGTACAGTGACAGAAGAAGGGAATGAAGATGTTAAGTTATATGACCAGAGAGACACATTCAAAAATAGAGTCAGAGCGATGCACAGTGACAGAAGAAGGGAATGAAGATGGTAAGTTATATGACCAGAGAGACACAGTCAGAAATAGAGTCAGAGCGATGCACAGTGACAGAAGAAGGGAATGAAGATGTTAAGTTATATGACCAGAGAGATACAGTCAGAAATAGAGTCAGAGCGATGCACAGTGACCGAAGAAGGGAATGAAGATGTTAAGTTATATGACCAGAGAGATAGCAGCTGCCTTTTCCTGGAGTCTTGAAATGTGCTTTTATTTGTAAATGGAAAATGGGGTAAGAGGAATGATCTTTAAGAAAAGAATGGATAAATTCCCACAGTTTGGGACCAAGGACTGAAAAAGCAAGTATGGTCTGTGCAGTGAAACCTAGTTTGGGGGGGTTTGGAGGACAGGATATGAGTGGAAATTAATCAATTACATTAGTCCAAGCCCATGATAAACATCTTGTTTGAAATGACTTTTGAATTATGAAGTCTCAAAAAACTGTCTGGCATCTGTAATGGCATACCTCTGTCCAGATTTTCACATTATATCCAGATTTTTGCCTCTTATTTTTGGTCTGTTCCTCATAAAATTTGTGGTTTTCTGGAGTCACTAAATAATACTAAGTTATGACAGACATTTGCGTTTCAGATATCATATCCTTCAGAAAATATATAATTCAAAATCTGTCATTCTACCAATGTTCTAAGTATATAGGAACAATATTTAAAATCTGTCCCTATTTTGGGGCCTCTTTCTGTCTTTGTCCAGATTTCTTGCACTGAGAGGTTAAGAGGTGTGCCTGATGGATCTCTCGGAAGGACGGGCTATCAGGTGGAGGCTGCGACTATGACGGAGATTGAACAGGGACAAAGAAATAAGCAGCAGTAAACTGAGAGAGCCTGAAAAGGATAAGTAACTGACCATGACATTATGGTGGTCATTCACACATTAATGCCAAAAGATACTCCGCTGCAAAATGTGACTTTGTTTGGGCACAATCATGTGACAAGCCACTCACCTGGGTTTTGTTCTGTAAGGAATTTCACAAACCAGTGACTTGTAATGTTACACACGTGCACACAAAATTCTTACTTTAAATTACTTGTTTAATTAACTGTTTTTGGATGAGATGGTAAAATGAGGTCCTACCTGCCTCAGTTGGAGTAACTCAGGTGGATGCAAAATATCCAGAAATATTTTTGATACATGCAGGGTAGTTTCCCTGGCACGCTGACTAGATTTCCCCAAGTCAATATGAGTATCGTGTCAGGTCTCCCCTGAAAAGAGGCTGCTGATTTAGTGGGACTAACCTGGTTAACAAAGCATAATAAATTAACCAAAATATTTAAATTGTCTCTCTGTATTTCTACCAGAGCCATATTTTTGGTGGTACCCAGCTCATAGTTCCCATCTAAGTGGATGACATGGTTCCCCTCAACTATTGCTATTGCTGTCCTGTAATATAACTTTACATCTATTTCCGCACCCTTTCCATTTCATTGCACTGTGTGGGAATATCCCCAAACCTGCTGATAAAGGCTATAGTTGCTGTTACTGGGGTAATTTCCATACTGCTGATGGTCTGCAGAGTTGCAAAGTTTATGTCAGGGCGAGCATGATTACACCAAAGTTTCTAGCTGTAATTCCTTGATTAACGTTTGTAATACATGGAGCACCATGGTTAGGCACCGAGTTAAAAAAGACAAGCTTGTAGGATAGCGATTCCACTCCAATATCCAGAAAAAGTAAAATCACTTAAGTGCTACGATAGTGTGATCTGATCTTAACAAATTTTAAGTAATCCCTGCTTAACTTGTTAGGGTTAAGTCTCATGCCAGGCAGTCAAATCTGCCTCTACTGACCAGCAAATGATAGCAGCAGAATAAAAAACAGGTTTGTTTCTGTCTGCCATCTGTACCAATAACATGGCCCTGAGTTGCTCTTATTAACCTAGAAATTCATTAGAATAACAGGATCTGTGTTGCTGTGTATTTTCTGGAAGATACAAAGTCTGAAACTGAAATATACATCATTATTTAGTCACTTCAATTCTCCCATGATTTGTCAAAAAAAAAAAAAGTTTTATAAGGAACAGACCAAACATGTGAGGCAAAAATCTGGGCAGTTACGAGGCATGGCAAAGTGAGTGTGAACATAAGAAGCTGTGCTACGCTGTCTTTTCTGACAGGATTAACTAAGTGCAGTACAGATTTAAAAGCTTGCAAACCACTTTGTGTTTTTTCTGTAACCAGTAGTACAAGGAATAGTTAAAGCTCCATTCACTACAAAGAAGTGCAATTGGGTCTCTGATAATAACCCTTTATTACATGTTATTGACATGGATGAATTGGGTCTCTGATAACCCTTTATTACATGTTATTGACATGGATGAATTGGGTCTCTGATAATAACCCTTTATTACATGTTATTGACATGGATGAATTGGGTCTCTGATAATAACCCTTTATTACATGTTATTGACATGGATGAATTGGGTCTCTGATAATAACCCTTTATTACATGTTATTGACATGGATGCATTGGGTCTCTGATAATAACCCTTTATTACATGTTATTGACATGGATGCATTGGGTCTCTGATAACCCTTTATTACATGTTATTGACATGGATGCATTGGGTCTCTGATAATAACCCTTTATTACATGTTATTGACATGGATGAATTGGGTCTCTGATAATAACCCTTTATTACATGTTATTGACATGGATGAATTGGGTCTCTGATAACCCTTTATTACATGTTATTGACATGGATGAATTGGGTCTCTGATAATAACCCTTTATTACATGTTATTGACATGGATGAATTGGGTCTCTGATAATGACCCTTTATTACATGTTATTGACATGGATGAATTGGGTCTCTGATAATGACCCTTTATTACATGTTATTGACATGGATGAATTGGGTCTCTGATAATGACCCTTTATTACATGTTATTGACATGGATGAATTGGGTCTCTGATAATGACCCTTTATTACATGTTATTGACATGGATGAATTGGGTCTCTGATAATGACCCTTTATTACATGTTATTGACATGGATGAATTGGGTCTCTGATAATGACCCTTTATTACATGTTATTGACATGGATGAATTGGGTCTCTGATAATGACCCTTTATTACATGTTATTGACATGGATGAATTGGGTCTCTGATAATGACCCTTTATTACATGTTATTGACATGGATGAATTGGGTCTCTGATAATGACCCTTTATTACAGGTTATTGACATGGATGAATTGGGTCTCTGATAATGACCCTTTATTACATGTTATTGACATGGATGAATTGGGTCTCTGATAATGACCCTTTATTACATGTTATTGACATGGATGAATTGGGTCTCTGATAATGACCCTTTATTACATGTTATTGACATGGATGAATTGGGTCTCTGATAATGACCCTTTATTACATGTTATTGACATGGATGAATTGGGTCTCTGATAATGACCCTTTATTACATGTTATTGACATGGATGAATTGGGTCTCTGATAATGACCCTTTATTACATGTTATTGACATGGATGAATTGGGTCTCTGATAATAACCCTTTATTACATGTTATTGACATGGATGAATTGGGTCTCTGATAATAACCCTCTATTACATGTTATTGACATGGATGAATTGGGTCTCTGATAATAACCCTCTATTACATGTTATTGACATGGATGAATTGGGTCTCTGATAATAACCCTTTATTACATGTTATTGACATGGATGAATTGGGTCTCTGATAATAACCCTTTATTACATGTTATTGACATGGATGAATTGGGTCTCTGATAATAACCCTTTATTACATGTTATTGACATGGATGAATTGGGTCTCTGATAATAACCCTTTATTACATGTTATTGACATGGATGCATTGGGTCTCTGATAGTAACCCTTTATTACATGTTATTGACATGGATGCAAGAGTCAAATCTCAAGATGAATTTCTTGGCATCCATGTCTCAAACACATAATAGGGTTATGATAATCAACCCGCTCATAATCCTCAGTGTTAAGCACCTTACAGCACTCTTATGCTCTTCTTCCACTAGAATATTGCCAGTGGGAAGAAGCAAAGACAACTTTATAAATGCTCAGCTGTTTTCATAGCTATTCATTCGTCAGAGCAAAACTTATGTGATAATGCACAATAACTGTGGTAATGCTGTTAAAGCTATAAAACACCTTGCATGCCATCCTAAACTTTTCATAACTAGTAGTACATTTGGGAAGCTAAAGTTCCATATACTATTAAAACAAACAAAAAAAAAACTATGATCAGGTCACTCCAATCACAACACATTAGCTGTGTTCTCAAAATGGATTCCAAGATTCAACTCTCAAGCTTTGCTTCATTCTGCTCTGTGAGTGAGTTTCTTAACATTCGTGTCACACGCACATAAGATGGCTATGTTTGGAGATCCATTCATTCTATATATATGCAGCTGGTGGAGAATTAGTCTTTCTTTGAGTCTGAACCTAAAACATCATTTCTCTGCCCAGCTTACTGTTTTTGGAGTTATTTCTGTACTTGGGAAGGTCTCCATCTTTTTACTTCTTGTTGATCACTCTAATCTATTGAAATGAACTTTACAGTGATTGTATCACTGCTTAAAACTGTCATTTGGTACTAATGGGTTTGCTGATAAGTTCATAGGTTATTGCTAGGCTATCATCCTTAGGGGCCTTTCTAAGCCTAGCCATGCTTCCATTTTAAGGGTTGGATAGAGGCAATGACAATGGGTGATCAAGCAGTCTGTCAGAGGTGTCAGACCAGGGTTAAATTTCAAATCCTCATCCACTGATCCAAATTATCCTTGAATTTGGTTAGGGTAGAACTGTGCTTCACATGCTGGGAAGCCTGTTCTAGAGGAGTACTAGTCAGAGAGACGCATACCTGTCCCTCCAATATGTGCTATTTATGTTGCAGAAATATAAGTCACTGGGTTGGGTTTTTCTGTTTTTTTTTTTTTTTTTGCTGATGCACAACGAGCCTATCAGCCCTGGATCAGATGTTGCTTTGTAGCCCAGACATTCACTGCCAACAGCAGTCTGTAGTATAACAATTACTGGAATAGGGCTTTGAGGCTGTCCATGTAGGAAATGTTTAAAGCCTGTGTCTTTTTGTGAGAAACTTCTATAAATGCTCCAGTGCTTGCAAATATCTAGGCAGATACATATAGGGTGTGCTACACTCAATAATTGGCCTGATGAGGGCAGAGTACAAAGCAGCAATGACATCCTTGGACCTAGATGTCATACCCCTGCTTATAAATTGTGCAAAGTAGAATGATTTTCTCACTGCCATAGACATGTGATTGTCAAAGGCCAGATGACTGCCTACATGTGTTTCCAAATCCCTGACCACTGGGTCTACTCTTATGGATGAGTTATCAATGCCATAATTTCCAGGGAGTGGATGTCTTTACAAAGCATACTATTACGCATTTCTTTGCTTTGCAGTTTACATCATGGCTCTGACACCTGTGTCATGCCTTTTTGAATATATTTTTCTCTTCGTGGGATTTGATTGCTCTAACTAGTTTGCACTCAACTGCAAACTTGGTCAGCTGGAGGCCCTTGACTTCCAAGAAGTAGAACTGGATAACAAGCAAAATGGAGTAACCAAAGTGGTATCAAATGGCTAAAACCAAAATAAAAATGTCACCACTGAATACAGGAAATACCACATAGAACCATCCACGTGAAGTTGTTCTATCTTGCCGTTCATTCTTACTGATGAGTTCGGAGCCGATCCTCTGCTGCTTCTCAGCCAACTGCAAAAGTTCGAGGTCTTCAACCACCTCGAGGCCAACCCCCTATCCCATGATGCACCTTTATCTTCCCTCAGATTTCGTTTGCCGCTGCAACTTGATCGGATGATCACCAGCTCTAGTCAGTGAAAGTTATTGCTTTTTTCTCTTTAAAAATTTGCTACATAGCTTAAATTAGATAGTTTAATAATAAATTTCCTTTCCTTATAGTAATTAGCCTTCTTATAAGTGTATTCCTGGTATTGGCTAGTTTTTTCTTAGGTAGTTTAAATAACTTACATTAGTGGGCTCTCTTTAGGCCTTTAGTTCTCCCTATCTCATTTTCCGCTTACATAGTTGTGTGGTGTTAGTCAGAGCCCTTTTAGTTACAGGGCATTGTGTATTTTTGGTAAATTGCTAGTTATTTAGAGATTTAAATAACTTAGATAAGTGGCCATGTTTTTAGGCCTTTAGCTTTCCTTATCCTATATTTCTTCTCACATAGTTGTGTGGTGTTAGAGCCTTTTTTTTTTTTTTTTTTTACAGGGCAAGTAATTGTTTAGAGATCTTGCATTATTAAGAGTAGTGTGCTGTGTTGATATATATATATATATATATATATATATATATATATGGGTCACCTTCATTTCATCGACAGTTCATTTCACCGGCAACCAAGTCAGCAGGCCCAATTCACTGACGCTTCATTTCACCGACACTCATTTAGTCGAAAATGATATATGGCCTATTTCCCACTGTAGAGTGACCCTGGAGTTAGAATATATAGTATGGGGGGTGTATATCATAGACGTTTTACAGTATAAAGATGCATTCTTACAAGTGCAATGAATAACTATTACCAACAAACCATTATCGGATACCAGAACTTCCATTGTGGGGGGCTGTGACCCCCACCCCCTTACTATTTATATAAAAAATATATATATATATATATATATATATATATATATATATATATATATATATATATTAGTGAGAGAGAGAGATTTTTTCTCTGTTGTCTGATAGGATGTCTCATCAAGAGAAAGAGAAATCCAAGTCTAGATTTAAAAAATGCCCAAGATGTGGGCAAAAGATGTCCATCACTGATGGACATACCCGACTGTGTGCATTGTTTGGGTGAAGTGCACCTGCAAGAAATTTGTTCAATATGCCACTCTTTTAGTGCTAGAGTGTTGCATGTGAGAAAAAGAAAACTTATGGATAGAGGTCTTTTAAAATCCTCCTTCCAAGATGCACTGGGTAAGGATGAACAGACCCTCTAAGACGTCTTCTAGTTCTTCGGAGCCAAGAAAAAGTCCATCTACTCCAAAAATCATATTGAGTAAAGCTTCAACATTGGCTCCATAGCCAACGGAGCCGACTGTTGTTTGGGTTAGGAGCCGGTCCCCGACATTGGAGCCGGTATCTCCTACATTTAAATCCCCCATCTTACAGTTGGTGGCTTCATCCACACATTCTTCTCAGGCCTCAAGTAGACTTTCTGATATGGATGTGGACCATGTGGTGAAGAGGCTTTTGTAGATACCGGCGCTTGCAAAAATGTTATCTGTACCGACCCCTTGGACTTTAGAGCTGACACAAGTTCCCCCACCGTCTTCTGTTCCTCCTCCGATCTGCCTCAAAGTTTCAGAGCCGGACAGCCTGGAACTGATGATCGTGGAGCCCAACACCTACCTTAGGTTTCTCGGGCCTGACTGCCCTGATATCTTTGGTGCCGACCAAGGGATCTTGGAGTCAACGCTGTCCGGTCAGGTCCGGGGAGGATAATTGGACCGACTTGTCGGTTCTGACTTTGCCTCTCGGGGCTTCGGCTCAAGTGAGCTCAGCTCCGACCTTGGGCTCGGAGCCCTCTGTTCTGGTGCCAGGAGAGTCCCTTGTATCAGGGGAATTCCTCTCTTTGGGACCGAGAGGCTTTTGAGGCCATGGGAGTATTGTCCATGCTGTCAACCACACCGTCAGTACCAGCAGCTCCCTCCATTAAAGCACTGGTGTCTGCCTCTACAACACACACTTCATTAAAAGGTTAGAGACCCTGAGCCTCAGGGAATCCTATCGGGTGAACCATGCTCTTCTGAGACCTCTCCAGAAGCTCCCACTGAAGAGGTTCCCAGGAAGAGACTTTGCAAGAGGAAGCATCTGGACTCCCCACAGGAATTCATCACTTCGGATACTGACTTAGATGAGTCAGAAGGGTCCCCACGGTCCCCCTCAGAGGATATCTCATTCACAGATATCCTAGAAATCCTTAAACAGAGGGGTGGCTAGAAATCCCTAAACCCTATCGATGATGAGTCAGTCCTCTTGAAGGCTTTTGGGTCTCAACCCTCCACCTCTTGGGTGTCTCCACCCTTCGATGAGTTGATTGAGTTACTCTCTCGGAGGGCATGGGAGTCCCCAGATACCACGGAGCCTGTTCCCAGGAGGCCTAATAAATTTATAACCTGCCCTCAAGACAAAACCTTTCTAACTATAGGAGTGCCTGTTGACACCATGGTTGTGACAGTGGCCACTAAGAGGGAACTATCAGAAACTTCTACATCTGCTCATCTTCCTAATAGAGAGTCCAGGATTATAGACAGGTATGGGAAGCGTATGTTTAGTTCAGCAGCTTTTGTCCTTTGATTGCTGAGCTATCTCACACATTTCACTAGGTTGCAAAGGGATCTCCTGAAGGAGCTAGTAGGTACCCTACAGGGTTCAGTAGCTGCAGGGGTTTCTGACAAGGTAACTTCCCAGCTCTCTACTCTTGATTCTATTGTGAACTCTTCCATCGTCTGGTGTGATATGCAGCTGATGGAATGAGCAGAGCAGCTGGTACAGGAATTGCACTTAGGAGACATTCCTGGATGTGCCTATGTTCCTTTGTGGAACCCTTTAAGTCTTCCTTTAGTAACACCCCTTTTGACGGCTCATCCCTTTTTGGACGAAAAGTGAAGGAAACACTTTACCAGGAGTGAGAAAGATGGAAAAACTTTGTCTACCGTTGGAGTACATTTTTCTACCCTGATTAGACCCTACCCCAAAGGGAGGGGAGGTGGAAAGATGTGGTTCCGTAAATCTTAAGGATCTTTCCAGGACGCTCATGATGAAATCCCCTCTAGAGGCAGAGGAGGGGGAAATAATGGAAGACGCATCCACGTGGCAGAGGGGGTCCGCAGAATTAGGGTGACAGAGATCAGTTCTTTGGAAAGCTCTAATGTCCATCTCTGGAGGCAGTTGGGGGACACTTTTCTTTGTACCCAGATGCCTGGCTAAAAATAACAGAAGACAGCTGGGTACAAAGTATCATATCCAGAGGATACTCAATTCTCTTTGCCACACCACCCCCTCTTGTGAAAAAAATGCCAGACGTTCCACCCAGTCTCAGGGAACAAACAGCCATAGAGTTCAAAAGGTTGCTGGAAAAAAAGAGTCATCCAACCAGTCCCAGCAGACCAGAGAGGATTCAGAACTTACTCAAGGTTCTTTTTAGTTCCAAAGAAAACAGGGGACTGGAAACCTGTTCTAGACCTCAGCAGACTAAACAAGTCAGTAAAAAAGACAAAGTTCCGGATGGTCATGCTGCAGTCGATACTCCCCTTTCTGGGGAAAGGCAATTGGATGTGCTCGATAGATCTCCAGGATGTGTACTACCACATAAAAATGGACAGGCCATCCAGGGATCATCTACGCTTCCGGGTAGGAGCCAGTCATTACCAATTTCTCACTCTGCCCTTTGGACTCACTACAGCCCCCAGTGTGTTCACCAAATGCATGGCAGTAGTCACAGCTCACCTGAGATGTTTGGGATTCCAGATGTTTCCATATCTAGACAACTGGCTCCTCACTGCCACCACCAGGCATCAACTCATACATGCAAGGGACACAACTTTAAATCTCAGCAATCAATTGGGGATTACCATAAACTCAGAAAAATCTGCCTTGTTGCCATCATAACGGACCGTTTTTATAGGAGCAGAACTAAATACAATCACAATGACATTAAACCTTCTTCCAGAAAGAATTTGTCTTTTATGAAAACAAATCCTAAACCTGCTTCCAAAGACAAAATCCCCAGTCTCAATGGTACTCAAATTGCTAGGAATGATGGCGGCAGCGATCATAGCCATTCCTCTGGGTTGGATGCACATGCGAGTACTACAGTGGCTCCAGTTCTCTCAATGGTCCTTTCAGGAATTTCCGGTGTGTCACAAAATCATAATAACGAATACCTGCAAGAAGGACCTTCAGTGGTGGCTGACATCCCAACAAGTATCTCTAGGCCACCCATTTGTTCTAACCACTCTTATAGCCACAGTGACCATGGACGCTTCCTTGATAGGGTGGAGGGGGGGCATGATCAGGGAAGAACAGCCCAAGGCACGTGGAAGAAGCACGAGGCTCATCTGCATATAAATGTCCTGGAGATGAGAGCGGTACTCCTAGTGTTTCAGTCCTTTCAAGACTCTCTCCCTCTGGGAACAATTGCAATTCAGACAGACAATTTGTCAGTGGTCTGGTACATAAACAAAAAAGGAGGAACCAGATCTTATCCCCTGTGCCAAGAGGCCCTGAGAGTATGGCAGTGGGCAACCTCCACCCAGCGCTTTCTGATAGCAATGCACATCCCGGGGAAATCCAATCTGATAGCCGACAAGCTAAGCAGGGCAATTCTCTTGCCTCACGAGTGGTCCCTGAAGAAACAGGTAGTGGAAAGCATCTTCCGCAGGTGGGGCCAGCCTTTCTGCGATCTCTTTGCAACCCCTACAAACATGAAATGCAGCAGCTATTGTGCCCTAATCCCCCCGCTGGGGGATGCCCCAAGGGATGCACTGGTGCACAATTGGCCCCTGGGTCTCCTTTATGCTTTTCCTCCTTTCTCTCTTATACCCAAAGTATTACAGAAAGCAAAGCCTCTGTGAAGGACCATAATCTTAATAGCCCCTTACTGGCCTCGTCAGATTTGGTTTCCCTTCTTCAGCATCATCTGTTGGAAGAGCCTTGGATCCTGGACCCAGTTCCAGATCTTCTGACCCATTCATCGGGGGCTTTTCTATATGGGCATCTCAGAATGATATTGATCCTTACCTAGCTTCAATTTCATCTATTCTGGAGTTTGTGACTAAACTTTTCAGTGAAGGAGCCGCTACCATTAGAGTTCAATTAGCAGCAATCTCAAACTTTCATCTTGGTGTCCAAGGTTCTAATGTCATGTCACATCGACTCTAAAGTTTTTCTCAAGGGTACTATTCATTTGAGACCACCCGTCAAAACTCCAGCCATGCCATTGAATCTAAATTTTGTTCTTTCCTGAATTATATTACCTCCTTTCGAGACAGCCTCATCCTGTGATTTGAAATATCTCTCATGGAAGACCATATTCCTAAAAGCTATCATTTCTGCTCGGAGGATTTCTGAGTTACAGGCCTTGACCATCAAGACTCCTTATCTGATTTTCCATAATGACAGTCACTCATTTTTACCCAAAGTTTGTTCAGAGACAAATCTCAACCAATTTATTGAATTGCCAGTTTTCTTCCTTAAATATACAAATAAGATGGAACTCATGCTGCCCAAACTTGATGCTCATAGGCAACTCCGATTTTATATGGACAGAACCAAACAATTCAGGAAAACAGAACAGCTCTTTGTCTCCTTTTCGGAATCAAAAAAAGGTGCTGCAGTGACAAATGTCACCTTGTCGAGATGGTTATCAGATTGTATTTCTTTCACTTACAGTTCAGTGAATGCTCCATTACAATAAAAAATAAAGGCCCACTTTACTAGAGCTGTATCTACCTCATCAGCCTTCTCTGCTAAGTTACCATTAGATACTATTTGTGCAGCAGTCACCTGGTCAAGGCTTCATACCTTCATCACTTATTACAAAGTAGACAAGGCCTCCAGGGACAGGGCTTCCTTTGGTTCCATTTTCCTGAAGAACATTCTCCCATGAGCCACCCAAGAAAGCTGGTGCTTGGGATGCTACCCATCAGTAAGAATGAATGGCAAGATAGAACAACTTCATAATGAAGTTATCTACTCACCATAACGTTCCATGTGAGTTGTTCCTCTTGCCTTCATTATTATGCCCCAATCTCCAACCCCCATACAGTCTACTTGACCGCTCTTATTTATGGGCATTGTCTCTTATCCAGTTCTTAGAGTGGCATATTTATACTTAAAGGTAGCCATTTGGCAGCAAACAAGATCTGAGGGAAGATCAAGTTACATCATGGGATAGGGAGTTGGCCTCGAGCTGGTTGAAGACCTCGAGCTTTTGCAGTTGGCCGAGTTGGAGCCGAGGATCGGCTCCGAACCCATCACTAAGAATGAAGGCAAGAGGAAAAACTCACATGGAACGTTATGGTGAGTACATAACTTCTTTTTATATTACTTGTGCAATTCTTCATATTCAGTAGTGAAAATACCACATGGAACCATGGGGTCTGAATGGAGAGATTTAAAGTCAGCAAGCAAGGGAGAGTAGTAGTGCTGAAACTGAATTCATCCTCAAGTCTTGATGAGTACCTTCGCGAGGTGGACGTTGTTTTCACAAAATCTCACCAAGGCGACACTGATATATAGACCATATTTATGTAGGATCTATCATGGACAGAAGTAGGTCAAAAATTAAAAGAGATAGCTGGGTGCACAAGACCCAGGATAAAAAAAGTCCCCAATCCTGGTAGGCACACTGATGCCAGGACTGGAAAAAATGACAATGTAGAATACCGAAAATACAGAAACATTCCTACAATGGGGCCAGACCAGGCCCAGGGGGGAGGATGCCCCCCCCCCCATTGTAGAAGGAAGTAGCAATTCACAAAAGTCACAAAAACTGATAGGCCAAAGAAGCCATAAAGGTGATAGAGTGGACTATTGAGGATAAGAAAGAAATTATGTATTACTATTATGCAAAAAGCCCAGAATTTCCAGACACAAGATATACAAAACAATTAAGAGAGAAATTAGAGGAAAGAAAAATACTTCTGCAAGAAGAACTGTCAGAAGCTTCAAATGAAAATGTGTTCATACACTTGTATATAAATATAATTGCATATCACTGTAATAAGCACCTATTGCAATCAACAGATTTTGTACCTAAATGTAATTGTTTAATCACTTTATTTTCTTCTTAATGAATGCCTGCTTTTGCATTTTTTCCATTTTTGATATTACTATATTATCTATTGTTATAATTTGCTTTTCTTCCCATTGAAAATGGGCTCCTTGTGGACCAGTGGACCATCTTGGCAACAAACTGCAAATAAATAAATAATATACAGCAGATTTGTGAAAAACAGTATATAGATCAAGAAAATTTGATCTGTTTGGAAGAAGCTTCTGAGGAAGTGTGAAAATATAAACAAGAAAACCTAGAGATATTTTAAAAATATAAAAAAGAAATATGGACATGGGAAAGAAACAGAGATTTGATATGGCACAATATTTATGCAAAGGAGAAAGATAAATTAATCAGTATAAAGACGGCAGCCCCAAAGATATTCAAAGAGAAGTACAGGCAAAGGCATCCAGATATGGAAAATTTTACAATAAAAAAATAATATTACAAAGATGAACCGTAGAAAAGAAGATTAGTAAGGTAGAAGTTAAAAAAATAATAGTTGAAGTTATGGAGTGCCTGCAAAGTGAAGGATTTGGTGTAGGTCTAATACAGATTACATCACAGCATGACGGAGTGAGTCCCCAAAGTAAGGAGAAACAGGAAGATCAGGAAACATTTGAAGAAGAAACATGGACAAGGGAAAGAAAGATTTAATATGGTGTAATATTTATGCAAAGGAGAAAGCAAAACTAACCAATACAAAAAGAGCAGCACCAAAGATATTTGAAGAGAAATACAAGCAAAGGAATCTGGACATGGAAAACTTTACTCTGTCTTATTTTTTGTATTGTAAAGTAGAAAAGGATATTAGTAATGGAGAAGTTAAAGAAACAGAAACCGAGGTTAAGGAGTACCTGCAAAGTGAAGGATTCAATGTAAAAAATCGAATGCAGAAAGCATCACAACAGGGATAGAGCAATGAGGATCCAAATTAAGGGCAAACCACTGGAACAGGAAGAAATTGGTCAGTTGCCCTATCAAGATATTTTGGAGCCCACAGGAAACCAGTATAAATGTTCATTTGAAGTTAGACAGCATGGGAAGGAACAGGAAATTCTGATGCAGTCAATATTGAGGAGTGATAGGCCAGTGAGTTCTGATATGACAGAGCAACGGATGGCACAGGATGAAATTGAAGAGAATGTGCCACAGGAAGATGCTATAGAACTTTCTATAGAATGCCCGCAGGAAACGGAAAACAAGGGAAGAAAATGAGCTAAGAGAAGAGTTGCTTGATTTAATAGACATGGATAGATATATTAAGATCAATGAAAGAAATAGACCACAGAAGGTCAATAAAACCCAAAAAGTCAGAAGTCTGATAAAACAAATGAATGCAGTAATTAGGACTGCCATGGGAATCCATGTGATATAACAGAAGTAAACAGGATATATTACTGTGCTGCTAAATTAATAACTGATAAAGTTCTACCACAAGAACACAGGGTAGAGAGGGAAAGGAAGGGGCAAAATCGAATACTAGCATAGAAGTACCAAATAGAGAAAAACTATAAAGCAATTAAGACAAGAAGTGTCACTCTTAGAAGAGTATAGAAGAGGGAATAGATCAACAAAAATGCTAAGAAAGATGATTAAAGCAATGCACCATATTAGAACAAACCAGGATCTATTATGCACTATCGCAAATAAAATAAAACATTTCAGCACAGGCGGAAAAACTTAGAAGATACATAGATAAATATAAAGGAAAAGTACAAAATAAGCAACTTATTGATGACCCAAAAAAGTTTTATAGAGAACTGGGAAATAAGGGACGGTGGGAGGTTGGCATAATGGTTAAGATGTTTGCTTACAAACGCAAGGTGCAGGGTTTGATTCTCACATGGGTAATTGGCTTAGGCTTACAATGGCCCACAAGGGCAGTTAGCCTAGTATTAATCTGTGAAACTGTGAACCTATGAATTGAAAGACTGCCAAAAAAAGCAGAAGGAGATACATTTTGGAGAAGTATCTATAAACATCCTGTGGAACATAACTGAGATGATAAATGGATAGAAGAAATAAAAGAAAGAATAAGAAGTTTAAAGGTGCAGGATATGAAATGGGATGAAGTAAGCCAGAGAGACTGAAACAAAATAAAGAAAAGCCTTTCATTGGAAACACCAAGCCCAGATGCAGTACCTAACCTTTGGTTAAAAGTATTAATATCTTTGCACGAGGATTTAGCCATGAGTAAGAACTATTTATATGCGCACCCCGAACAGACACCAACCTGGCTAACAATAGGCAAAACAATGCTCCTACTTAAGAGTGAACCTGCAAGCTACCCTAAGAATTATAGATCAATAACTTGCCTTCTGACGATGTATTAACTATACACGGGAATTGATGCTGACAGGGTTTATAGTCATTTAGAAGACTCAATGCCTGTACCCCATTTTCTATGATTTCCTGATTCTTGCAGAAAGTCAATGATTGGGCCAAGATCATTTTTATAAATATTTTAACCTCGGCATGTGCGGGTCTCCTTGATTTGGCTTCACCTTCTTCAGAATCGCATCAGACTGAGGCCCTTCAGTCTCTCCTATCTGGCAAGACTCACTTGGACCCTCTCTCCATCAGGTTGATTGCATAATTCTGTTGATGCCCAGTGATGATTTTTCTCCCTTTCTCTGATGGCTAGGGATGATGCCTACTGCCCCAGGGCTGAAGAAATCCTAATTTTTACTCAGAAGCCTAACACTTAAAACATGAGTGAGTCTACACCGTTTTCAGTCTGGGACACCTTGCACAGGCTGTACTCCTTTTCTACTCCTGAACCAACACTTCTGGACTACCTTGTTCAGGTTTTTGAGGCTATTAATTACACTTCCATTAAGGTCGATCTGTCAGCCTTCTCAGTGCATCATGAAGGATTATATAACTGTTCTTTGGCATCTCTGAAAGTGAGCTGGTTATTCCTCAAAGGTACACTTTAATTAGATCTCCATTGAAAGAGACATTAACTCTTGGCACTTATGTTTTCTTTTAGAAAAATTAACTCTCTGTCTCCTTTCAAAACAGCTTTCAAGGTAAAATTGAAATACCTTTCTTGGAAAGTTGTCTTTCTGGTAGCCATTTCCGCTGCTGGGTGGAATTTGGAGCTCAAGGCCTTGTATGGTCAACCTCACATCTGGTCTTCCATTAATATATACTTGTCTTGCATATAATCCCTGTTTTATACAAGTAGCATTCAGTGAATCAGTCTACAATGAATATTCCTGTTTTGTTTTTTTTTGCCAAAAGACTTCAATAAACCAAAATGTTTTATTTGTTGCATAGATGTGTATAGGCAGTTAAGATTTTATTTAGAGTGGACAAAGTAAAAATTGTCTCCTATCTTAGTAGTCTTTGGTACCAAAATTGTAAATTCATGCTATCATAGTGCCTGTCAGAGTTTAAGTTTTGCTATACTATCCTTCCCTAATACGTAGGGGCTATATTCTTGTGTTCAGCACCCTTGTACTGGTGAGAATATCCTTCCTTAATAAGTAGGGGCTATATTCTCATGTGTGGCACCCTTGTACTGGTGGGAATATCCTTCATTAATACATAGGGGCTATATTCTCATGTATGGCACCCTTGTACTGGTGAGAATATCATTCCTTAATAAGTAGGGGCTATATTCTCATGTGTGGCACCCTTGTACTGGTGAGAATATCCTTCCTTAATAGGTAGGGGCTATATTCTCATGTGTGGCACCCTTGTACTGGTGGGAATATCCTTCATTAATACGTAGGGGCTATATTCTCATGTGTGACACCCTTGTACTGGTGAGAATATCCTTCCTTAATAAGTAGGGGCTATATTCTCATTTGTGGCACCCTTGTACTGGTGAGAATATCCTTCCTTAATAAGTAGGGGCTATATTCTCATGTGTGGCACCCTTGTACTAGTGAGAATATCCTTCCTTAATAAGTAGGGGCTATATTCTCATGTGTGGCACCCTTGTACTGGTGAGAATATCCTTCCTTAATAAGTAGGGGCTATATTCTCATGTGTGGCACCCTTGTACTGGTGAGAATATGTAGGGACAATATTTTCATGTTTGACACACTTGTACTGGTGAGAATATCCTTCATTAATACGTAGGAACTATATTCTCTTGTTTCACACCCTTTTACTGGCGAGAATATCCTTCCTTAATATGTAGGGACAATATTTTCATGTTTGACACCCTTGTACTGGTGAGAATATCCTTTATTAATACGTAGGGGCTATATTCTCGTGTTCGACACCCTTGTACTGGTGAGAATATCCTTCATTAATATGTAGGTATTCATAGATTCATAGATTCATAGATTAGTACTAGGCTAGCTGCCCTCATGGACTATTTTTAAGCCTAGCCAATTACCCCCTGTGAGAATCAAACCCTGCACCCTGTGCTTCTAAGGTAAACACATTAACCATTATGCCACCCTCCCACCCTTGTAGGTGCTATATTCTCGTGTCTGACACCCTTGTACTGCTGAGCATATCCTTCATTAATAAGTAGGGGCTATATTCTCATGTTCAACACCCTTGTACTGGTGAGAATATCCTTCATTAATACGTAGGGGCTATATTCTCATGTTTGGCACCCTTGTACTGCTGAGAATATCCTTCATTAATATGTAGGGACAATATTCTCATGTTCAACACCCTTGTACTGGTGAGAATATCCTTCATTTATACGTAGGGGCTATATTCTCATGTGTGGCACACTTGTACTGTGGAGAATATCCTTCATTAATATGTAGGGACAATATTCTCATGTTCAACACCCTTGTACTGGTGAGAATATCCTTCATTAATACATAGGGGCTATATTCTCATGTTCGACACCCTTGTACTGATGAGAATATCCTTCATTAATACGTAGGGGCTATATTCTCATGTTTGGCATACTTGTACTGGTGAGAATATCCTTCATTAATACGTAGGGGCTATATTCTCATGTGTGGCACCCTTGTACTGGTGAGAATATCCTTCATTAATACGTAGGGGCTATATTGTCATGTTTGGCACACTTGTACTGGCGAGAATATCCTTCATTAATACGTAGGGACAATATTATCGTGTCTGACACCCTTGTACTGCTGAGAATATCCTTCATTAATACATAAGGATTATATTCTCATGTTCGGCACCCTTGTAGTGGTGAGAAAATCTTTCCTTAATATGTAGGGGCTATATTCTCATGCTTGGCACCCTTGTACTGGTGATGCTTGTTACATTGTTTCAGGTTTTAACAGGTGGGAGATTCTGTGGCTGGTACAGAGGAATTTCTGTAGTCAAGCAGTCATATAACTGAGGTGAAGATGATGTGTTGTAAATAGAAACCTTAGTATTTAAAATGCTACATACAAGACTCCCTTTTCCCATTTTTGCACATGGGTCTGGGGTATCATTTCAACAGTGACCATCATCTAGAGCCAAGGTTTACACTACCCGGTGGCAAACCGTGCAACAGTAGTTTTTCCACATCACACAATTGTATGCAGATTCACACCTGTGATCAGTTCAGTGTGTCCAGTCCACCTACTGCATGTGTACTGCATGTGTTTGGAATGTGGGAGGAATCTGGAACACCTGGAGGAAACACATGTGAACACAGGGTGGACATGCAAACATCACACAGAAGGCACCCTGACCGAGAATAGAACTGGGAAACCTCCTGCTTTGAGGTGACATTTAGTGTTAAATCTAATGAAATGTACCAAGAGTGAATTACCCTCAAGTCGTTTTCAAATGTGAAGCTACTGGAAAAATAGGAGTTATCATTTGCTGTTTATTGGATAAAGTTGAAGCTGTATTCAGAAAGTTCTTAAACACGTTTAAATAGTGAAAAAGACAGGTTAACAGGAAAGGAGCTTCATAACTCACAGTGCATCCTTTTTAAGCCTTTTGTACTCGTATGGCCCTATTACAATGTGCACTCTAATGCACACTGCTTGCCATGTAGAATTTGGCAGCAGAATATTACAGTAATAGAGATCCTTCAGGGGATGTAAATACTAATGACATCAGAGCATGCTTACAAGGAAGAAGGATATATTTTGTTATGGCTTACCAGAAACAAGATGAAGGACTATGCTTATTTTTAGCAAACTATATTACAGTCATGTTTCTTTGAGGCAATTTAAAGAATAGTAGAATTTCCTCAATCATATATAGAAATGTTAAAGACAAATAATGTTATTGATTTTCTATATTTTAAGTAGAAAATGTAATTTTTATGTGATTTTTGGGGCTGTTACATAGATGTAATCCTTTGCATGTCAATTGCTTTGAGGATAGCAGACGTATCACATCAAGATACTTTTTATTTTTTTATTTATAAATTATTTCTGTCATTTGAATGCATTTGTGTTTTGTGCACCCAAGGTAGCTGCATTTATTGATGAGTGTTTCCTGTTATTTTACTTTATTTCATTTATAAACTGGATAGGTGGACTGGCCTGAAGACCTTTCCCAGCCTTGAGCTTGACCAAAGGTAGCAAACTGGTGTACTGTGGTGAAGGATGTTCTGGGTTGTGGCTGAAAAGGATATTTTGAACATCCCAGTTAACATAAGTATGAAAACATTATTTTGAAGAACAGTGTTATAGAAATGACTGGGTTATTTGTGATTAGATATACAGTAAGGAAACTAAACAGTGATTCAAGGAATATTTAAAAAAAATTAGCACAGTTATTGATACTGAATATTTCTATATTAAAGAAATTTACTAGTCAGCAAAGACAGGAAATTGTTTACAGTTATGCACACGATAGTGTTCATAAGGATCTTTCAAAAGAGCTCAAGCATAACAACATGAAAATTGTTCAGGCTTTGGGGCAGAATACTGAACTGGATTTCTAGAATACAGGTGTCATACTTTTAAATAGCCTCTGATATAAGATATTCTTGGAAAAATGTGAGAGTTAGAATATCTACTTTATAATGTATTTATTTATTTTTACATTAATATTAATAAAAGATGTTAGGAAGAATTTGGCACTTAAGCGTGATGTCATAAACACATCTGTGCGGTCTGTGCACTAGTTACTGCAAAGTGTGATGTCATAAACACAGCTGTGCAGTCTGTGCACTAGTTACTGCAAAGCGTGATGTCATCAACAGCTGTGCGGTCTGTGCACTAGTTACTGTAAAGCGTGATGTCATAAACACAGCTGTGCACTAGTTACTGCAAAGCGTGATGTCATAAACACAGCTGTGCAGTCTGTGCACTAGTTACTGCAAAGTGTGATATCATAAACAGTTGTGCGGACTATGCATTAGTTACTGTGAAGCGTGATATCATAAGCAAAGCTATGCGGTCTGTGCACTACTTCCTGTAAAGCATGATGTCAAACACGTCTGTGCGGTCTGTGCACTAGTTGCTAATTATGCTTTTGCATGCAGCAGTGTTCTGGAAATTAGATCATCCTCAAGCACAATTAAGTCACATGATTCAGTCTTAAATTGAAATTGCATTCATTTCCTTATTTATATCTCATGATGTAATTAACAAAAACTGTTTCTTCCCTCAAGTGATTAGACTCTTGAACTCTAGTATTAATCTCAGGGATGACACATCTTGTGATAACCAAACAATAGTGCAACAAAAATAAGACAACACAACCAACCTATCAGTTTACAAGAAAATCATGTGCAATACAACCGCTAGATATTCTCATAATATAGAGAACATGAGAGTTACACTGGTTCCTTATTGCACCTGTACTTATTGCACAATCAGTTGCTATAGAATAATATAGAATAATTGTAGTAATGATATAACTAAGAGAAAGTTTAATGTTAGGACTGATACGCATATTGCTGTATGTATGCATATCTCTCTTCTAAGCATGTGTACTGTATGTATGTATTTGTCTTCTCAGTTTGAGCATGATGCACATAATGTTGTTTAGACTTCACTTGAGGCGTCTAAATAACAATAACAATAATATCGTTTACTTTGACTTGACTTATAGCTTGATAATTAGATGTCGCCACTGAAACAGCATTGAGAGCCCAGGAGAGATTACACCTCCAAATAAAGTACTGCAGCAGGAATAATGCAAAAAACATAACAGTCAAAGAGTAAGGAAATTATAAGGGTCAAGAGGAAATCAGGCAAAACATGTTAGAGCTGATATACAATTACATTACAGAATATCCAGAGTAAAAACAGACATAACAAACCAAATCTCAACAAAATTCAAGAAGCAGCAATGCTTGGCATTTTGTTAGATGCAGGTTAAAAGTTTACAGAATGCACAGCCCAACAGGTACTGATGATGTAACTGTGAATGAAGTAATATAAAACCATCATAGTGTCTTGAAGACGCAGTAGCAGTAGTCCTTTTTCAGATCCCAATATCTGGGTTCCTCCTTAGAGTGAAAGAAAAATAATGTTCAGTATTACACAATAATGTATAAGCGTAATCTTGTTTAAAAATGGTTTATTTTCAGAGCATCTGCTGCAGAGAAAGGTTTGTTTAAATCGTTTACGTTTTCAGTGTACACACACCTAGTTGTTTCTGTATTGATGGTTATACTAATGCAAACCTCTCTATACCGACTTCACCTTTCTACTGTCATTTTCAGACTGCAAAATAAATAAATATCTGTCAGTGTAGAACATTAAGGCTCTGAGTGTATAGCAAGCTGCTTTATGTAGTCCAGGATACAGGGTTTGATTCCCTGCATCTCTGTCTGTCTACTGTGTGACTGAGCAAGTCACTTAAACAGATGATGCCCTGGATTGCCCCTGGAAAGTAATTCACATGTCCAGTGGGCTTAACTAGATGATAGTGAATAGAAAATGCGTATCTTATTTGATGCAAGAAATGCAGAATCACTTTGGCTTCAGATTTAACATACATTGCACACAGCAGAATGAGAACTGATATTTTACTGACTTCAGACACTTTGTAACATCACAGTAATTATGAAGTTATGCTTCTGTCGTCCTGGAAAAAAAGAAAGCTGCTTTATGATAAGTTTTCATTCCTTTTGTCATTTGTCCAGCTTTCAAAATCATACTGTTAACAGTGCCTCGTTAAACATTTCATCACCTGTCATGCAATGTAAAGTGTAGTTTCTGATGACTAACTCAGATCTGAGTCTTTTTATCATGAAGCTTGTCTGGTAACAGACTGCATCAAGAAACACGCTCCCAGAGTAATGTGCTATCATTACACGCTCCCAGAGTAATATGCTATCATTACACGCTCCCAGAGTAATGTGCTATCATTACACGCTCCCAGAGTAATGTGCTATCATTACACGCTCCCAGAGTAATGTGCTATCATTACACGCTCCCAGAGTAATGTGCTATCATTACACGCTCCCAGAGTAATGTGCTATCATTACACGCTCCCAGAGTAATGTGCTATCATTACACGCTCCCAGAGTAATGTGCTATCATTACACGCTCCCAGAGTAATGTGCCATCATTACACGCTCCCAGAGTAATGTGCCATCATTACACGCTCCCAGAGTAATGTGCCATCATTACACGCTCCCAGAGTAATGTGCCATCATTACACACTCCCAGAGTAATGTGCCATCATTACACGCTCCCAGAGTAATGTGCCATCATTACACGCTCCCAGAGTAATGTGCCATCATTACACGCTCCCAGAGTAATGTGCTATCATTACACGCTCCCAGAGTAATGTGCTATCATTACACGCTCCCAGAGTAATGTGCCATCATTACACGCTCCCAGAGTAATGTGCCATCATTACACGCTCCCAGAGTAATGTGCCATCATTACACGCTCCCAGAGTAATGTGCCATCATTACACGCTCCCAGAGTAATGTGCCATCATTACACGCTCCCAGAGTAATGTGCCATCATTACACGCTCCCAGAGTAATGTGCCATCATTACACGCTCCCAGAGTAATGTGCCATCATTACACGCTCCCAGAGTAATGTGCCATCATTACACGCTCCCAGAGTAATGTGCTATCATTACACGCTCCCAGAGTAATGTGCTATCATTACACGCTCCCAGAGTAATGTGCTACCATTACACGCTCCCAGCGTAATGTGCTATCATTACACGCTCCCAGAGTAATGTGCTATCATTACACGCTCCCAGAGTAATGTGCTATCATTACACGCTCCCAGAGTAATGTGCTATCATTACACGCTCCCAGAGTAATGTGCTATCATTACACGCTCCCAGAGTAATGTGCTATCATTACACGCTCCCAGAGTAATGTGCTATCATTACACGCTCCCAGAGTAATATGCTATCATTACACGCTCCCAGAGTAATGTGCTATCATTACACGCTCCCAGAGTAATGTGCTATCATTACACGCTCCCAGAGTAATGTGCTATCATTTGACCCTTGACTTTGGATGTGTCTTGCTGTGAAGAACTCATGGTTCCCAGGTCTGCATATTTTTCTGTGATGACCAGTCATACGTAAACTGCATGTCTGTACCTTTCACACTTTTGAATTGTATATATTATATTAATAGTCCTTGACCACATTTTAGCTATTTTTACAAAACAATTAGTGTAGCTCTAGTTGGTCAGCCCACCATAGGATATAGGGTGGTGTATTTGTACCTTGCATTCTATATGTACTGTGCACACAGCTTTACAGAACAAGATGACCCTATATATTTTAAACAGAGAATTTAATCTGCATTTGTGACTTGTACCTTTTGCTTCAGCATGTCACTGTACTCTGTCTATGATGTCATTGTTCTTGATTCTGCTACTTAACTTTGCCCAGGATCTTTCTCCTAGCTTGCCATACCAGATGACATAACTTATATTATTATTAATAGTTATAGACCTAATATGAAATAGGTTCCTGCATTGTACTACATCTTACAATGCCAACTTTGCCATGGTTATCCCTCAGTTTATATAGAGAGACTGCATTTTGCTTATTTAGTATGATGTGGTTCTTAATTTCCAAGCATCCCTTACAAAAGGGCTCCATGTTTACTGGGATTATGCAGCCAACAGCTCAGATAATTAAATAAATGCATAAATAGAAAAAACTAAGCAGCACAACAAACTGCAGAACTGTAATCCAAGCCAGATGGCTAAAAAGAAGAGACCAGCAGAACTTTTAAAGGTTTATTTCGTGACAAAGTAAACCTTTAAAAGTTCTGCTGGTTTCTTCTTTTTAGCCATCTGGCTTGGATCACAAATACAAAAATAGGTGGTACAGAGCTGCTTCCTCACAGAGACTGTACGTGTGTGCATGTGTACGACTGTATGGACTGATAGGCATCCCATTCGGTACCGGTTCTTTGTCGTACACTCTTGTTCTAACTTTTTCGATCCTGAATATGATAAACCAGGTATCAGCAAATTAAGCCATGTGAAATACTTGAATCATAAATGTGATGATATCCACAATTTAGAAGGATTTTTAGGGTTCCTATTATGTTGTCCAAATTTTACAACTTCGAAAACCATATGGTCGAACCCATATGTTCAAAGTTGTAAAACTTCGAAAAGATTTAAAAAAAAAACTTTCCTGACTGTTTTAAGCAGGGGGGCAAGCCCCCCACCCCCCACACTTTAAATATACCAACTCCAAGACTGCACTATAATGCAGTACAGTGCAGAAAGGGAAGATTCCCTTTACTACACTGTACTTAGAACTGACCCTTGTGAAACACTAATACGGACATGAAGGAGGAGTAGGTCTTTGATACGGACATGAAGGAGGAGTAGGTCTTTGATACGGACATGAAGGAGGAGTATGTCTTTGATACGGACATGAAGGAGGAGTATGTGGTCTTTGATACGGACATGAAGGAGGACTAGGACTTTTACCAGTTTTACAGATTGTTGATAATGGTAGTTGATCCTTTTTTATGAGTATTTGATGTGACATGGTGTCAAACACTTTAGACAAGTCCGGAAAAGGTGATTAATATTAAGTTTCCCCTCCTTGCTTTGTTAGTTTTTTGTATATTGGACAATATGTTGTACTGTTTCAGTTCTGTATTCTTGTTAGATGCCATACTGACTGGGAGAAAGTAGATTATTTTTAATTAGGTGATTTGTACTGGTTATGTATATGTTTTCTGAGGGCCATTAATGAGGAAATATAGCACCAACCCTGAAATTCCATATGTCAGCTGAGACTTCTTTTTTATGAAGGTATATAATGTAGGCTTGTTTCCAAATTTTAGGTACATATATTGCTTCACTGAGTCCTTCAAGTAGCACTAGAAAGGGCTGTTAGATTAAATATTTGCTTAGCATTTTTCAGTTGAACATTTTGCAATCCAGGAATGAAGCACAAATGTTTGCTAACTGCCCCTAACCAAGAAAAAAACATAAAGTAAACCAGGGTGCACTAAAGCAATAGAAAAAGATAAGAAATTATGTATAGACAAGAAACCAAGAAATCCAAAATAGTCATACAGTAGCTTTAGCTGGCTAGTTTCAAAGATTATACTCCATCTCATTCCACTTTTTTGAAATAAAAATGTTACTACTTGACTCTTCCCACAAATCAGATAAGGCTAATCCTTTTGCAGTCTTTAAAAACTCAAAGAAAACCAAATGAAAGGTAAAACCAACTGCAATAAAACAGGATAAAAAGTCAAGAAAAAAATGCAAGTATGTAAACTATAAACCAAGAAATCCAAAATGGTCAAAGGCACCTTAGCTGGCAGGTTTCAGTGCTGAAACATTATTTTGTATTGCTTAAGTAAAAATGTTACTTCTCAACTTCAGGAATTCATATAGTGATAAGCCTTTAGTTGGTTAAGAATACAGTTGTGTTTGCAAACAGACCCTAAACAAAATCTTTCTTTTAAATCATCAAGTCAGAAGCAAATTATAGATAAAACAAATGTCTGTAAAACAACATGAAAAGGAAAGAAACAATGTAAGTAAGCAAGCTCTAAAGCAAGAACTGAAAACAACCACGGGGTAGCTTTGGGCAGCAGGTCTCCTAGATTAATCCTTGTTCTGTTCTGCTTACATAAAATACACTCGGAAATCTAAAATAGTTGCAGAACGGCTTTAATTGCTAGATCTGTCCATTAGCCAGTAATGAAGAGTAATATAAAATATAGAAAACAAAATGTTCACTTTATTTGCACGATATGAATATCATTGGAGGTGTAGTAAAACAAAACATATAGAGGCTGTATTATTTTTATTGTTTACTGCACTTGTTAACAAAGCTGATCATGGAGACATGGTGCTGATTGTTCATCAGGTTGTATTGTGTGATTAACAATCAAGGTCATGTTAATGTACAGCTGAAGTAAGATGGCCTCAGGTAAGGTGCTCTGTTTGATTATATTACTACAACCTCCACATATAAGCTAAAGTATGCTGAAAGAGTTAATGCAGCCCACAAATGCTAGCTTGTGAAAAGTAGAATTAATATAGCCAGGAGACAGGAATGTAGTTTTATGTGAGATAAGATGAAACATTTTCTAGTGTATTTTATGATCATGGGACGCATCATACAGCATTCTAAAATAATAGTGGAAAAACAACATTATACTGATATGTAGAGAAAGGGTGTATGCAGTAGTTGTATACATGTGGGTAAAGTGCTTTGTGAATGGTTAAATTAATACAGCCACCAGCCAATAACCAGTATTATATGCAGTTAAATTGATACTGCCTCCAGATGTTGTTCTGTATGTGGTAGAATTAATACAGTTGAGTATATAAACTAGTTTTACCCAAGTTTGGCTGAAATACTTTGCACCTTGTGATGGTAAGGAAACAGTATATATCGCATTTAAAATCATTGCAGGAGTGGGAAATAGCCCACTGCACTTTAAAAAAAAATGATGGGTCAGCATTGCTGTGAAAAGGTAAAATATCCTCAAATAAATTGTTCTACGTATAACTGAATTATTATAGTCTTAGTGTTATTGTGTAAGTGGTCAAAGTAATACAGTTGTTGAATGGGAAATTTATTATAATAGAGCAATGATGGCGAGTCTTTTGGGTTTCTCATGTCAAAAGCTCCTGGCACAAAATAATTCAGTACACTTCACACGAGCAATGAATGCAAAAGCTGTGTCTTTGGTAACTCGGTTGTTGGCGATCACTGGCGTGTCATCCAAAACGTCATGGCATGCGTCACCTTTGACATGCCTGTCATAGTTCACCATTGCTGTACTAGGGCTTTGTTGAAACATTTTACTTTGCATTTTATGATAGTAGAGGAATAATACAAAGAATTTTTAAATGAATTTGAAAAAGCAGCATGCAGCATTGTACACCTGATTAGAAGAAAGGGGGATGGGATTTTTAAAAAGGGAAAAATGGCACCAATTTTGCTTTCAAGATATTACTACAATATGTGCTGCTTCGTTAATATAAATAATGAAGTGTTCTGACTGGCTGTACTTTATTTTGATACTTCATTTGCATAATGGTTTCCTTTGATGGTTGTTTTAGTTACACATAGGTTTGCTTTGATGGCTGCCAATCAAATAAAAGCTTCTCTGTGACTGAAACAGTGAGTTGTGCTTGCATACATGAGCAAGTCAATACAAAAAACGAGGGAAAAGAATAGGAAGATTGAAGGGTCAAAGTTAAACTTCCATGTGGAAAAAAATGCTGCTCTGCCGATAGTGTAGTGGATAGCTGGAAGTTTTTATGTGGGTGGTACTTCAGAAGATCCTGGAACAAACAGAGAAAAACTGAGGCCAGGGAACTGAGTTATCTGAATGAAGCTAGCTGTAACAATTAAGCAGGCCTAGTGCACCTGAATAATTCTCTAGCCAGCAAGTTGTATGCATGCTGTCATCAGGAAGTCTAGATTTGGATAGTTGCTCGAACCCTACCCCCCACTATTGTCACTGTTTTAGGGGAAAAATCTGCTATAACACTAGAAGCTACTCATCCTAGAGATGTGCAGCTGTCTGAAGACAGTCTATCCCTAACTTTCTGTAATTCCAGAATGCTGCATAATGTCATCAGACAGTAGCAAAATTAGATTCCACTTCTCTCATCCATATTATGGCACTAAGCCAGAATGCCCCTGTGACATCCCTGCTGTGGACTAGTAATCAAGGATACGGACAGCATTTTCAGATGCATCTCTGCACCAAGCACTACGTCCATTAAGAGCACACAGGGAGCACACTCCAATCCTGGAGCTGGATTTTCTCTCCAGGCTCCAAATAAGTCAGAAATTGGTGCTCTATGTCCTTGTTCTATGTAGCTGACACACACACACACACACACACACACACCTGGAAAAGGCTGATACAGATTTACCTGCTCTGCCACCTCCACCCAGACTATAAGGTAGATCCACTGCCACCATCCAGCTACTTTAAGGCTCTTACCAGGGTACCCAATTACTCTCTGTAAAATTAACACTTGTACAAATGGAAGTGTTAACCAATCAGCAAGACTTTTAGGAGCATGATGCTACAGGTGCCACCAAATAAAAGCATGTACTCTCAAGAGGTTCAAATATTTTTCTAAAAGATTAGCCACAATGAAAGTTATATATATATTTAATAATAAATAGTAAAGTAGAAAACGTGAAAATACTGAATGTCTTATTTACAATAAACACTAGAGTTTTAGTTGACAGGAAATATGAAAAATAACACAGAAGGAAATACTTAGACAGATATCTTTTAACTAATCTCACTATATTTTCCCTAGTTAAGTTAATTACTAAAGCAAGGCAAGATGAAGTGAGTGAGTGGTCTTGCCAGTTCCTAAACAGAGTGCTGAGTGTCATCTGTCACATCTCTCACTAGTATCTAAATGCAATTTCAGTGCCGACTACAGAATGATATCACATCTGGTCACCTAATTCTGTGGTTCCAACACTACCCATGTGACTAGAAACTGAGACAGAATCTAGCACAGATGCGTCACAGTTCACAAACAGAGCTTTGCTAAGGTTGATTCCAGCATCTAGAGACTGTAAAACAATTTCACTCCTTCCACCCTTCCTGCAGAGACTAACAAGCCATTCTGTGGCACCCCAGGGTAGCAATTAGTTCACCACTAAGGACAATAAGACCAGGGTCCCAGCCCAGACATTGAGTCTGTGGCTGCATTCAGGCCTGTGAAATAAAATCTTTACAGTATATGTCATGCCCCTGCACTGGCCCAGTAATCAAGGAACCTCAATCCTCATCACTAGCACCAATGAGGGATGTGCACATTGGGAGGATGACAAGTACAAAACACAGTAAAGTACAATTTTCCTTAAGTACACGCAGAGATAAGTCAGTCTGGGGCTGGCTTCTACCTCTCTCTGTCCAGATCCCCAAAAAGACTCCCCACTGGCACAGCTGTAGGGTTAAGATCTGAGCCAAGCGGTCAGCCAAAATCTCCAGCACCCTTTCTGTCCAACCAGTGCTCCGTGTCCCTGCCCAAGTAGCTGACACACACTCTTTGAGATTTAATTTATATAAAACACACACACATTCCTGGGAAAGGCTGGCACAGGCCCACTAGCCATGTCTCCTTCTGCCCAGACTAAAAGGTAGCCATCACTGCCACCAACCAGCTCTTTATCAGCTACTATAAGGCCCTTCTCAAAGGGTGAATAATCTTACTTTGTTATGTTATCCAAATGGTAAGTGTGACCAAGACCAAGCCTATTTAGGAGTGGCCTATACAGTGTCACCAAATACATATGCAAGTACTCTTAAGAGTTTAAATATCTGTAAACAAACCAGCCACGATTAAAAGGTTTAAATATATTTAATAATAAACAATAAAAGAACCAGACAATATTCAATAACTCAACACCGTGACTACGGAGTTCAGAATCACAGGAAATATTTTAAAACAACATTGCATGACAGTCTCATATAAATGCAGAAAACATCGAAACTAATCTTTACTATATTCCTATCTATATCTAAAAGATACTCTGGCCTAAATAACTTACAGAGCAAGGCAAATGCAGATGAGAAGTGCTGAATGGATTTTTCTAGATCCAAGACAAGATGCAAAATGCACAGACTCACCCTCTGAGACAGTTCTTAACTCATTACATCCGAGTGACACCTCCAGGTGCATCTACAGTTAACTCCCACTGATGCCTCTAGGCTTCAAATATTGCTTGTTCATTTTTGCATCAATAATTCCAAAACCATGATATGTACAATATTTTAAAAGATTTCATCTTAAAGCTTTCAGAATGGCAAACTCAACTGCATTAATATATGACCTCTGTCTAGTGCAGGTAAATTGATATTAACTGGTGTTTTTATGATATTAATTTATATAGATACAATTTTCACATTTTTCTAAATATCTCAACAAACAAGTAACACAGACAGAACTCCTTAGCCTCATGTGATAGCTCTCAGCTAAATGAATAAAATGCTGTTGACAGTATGTGTGTAACTTGACTGGTTGCTGAGATATTGTAAGTTGTTTACAAAATATAACAAATGCAATTGTTACTGTGTTTACTGTGACTTATAAAATTTTGTTTATAACCTAGAACCTAAAGAATACTACCATTATATTAAAAAAATGTTTACGCTGAAGAGTTTGCCATTTATACTTCTTTCATAACCCCTATGGTTCCAGAGATATGAACATTTGTTTGAAATTTCAAGACATAATTTGATTCTGTCAAAAGGTTAAGGCTCCACCCATTGAAAGTTACAGTGCAAACTTCCTTAGCTGCATTGGAGTGAATAAGTTAAATTAATAGCACACGTTACTGCTGGGTTAGCTGGGATGACATCACTCTTTGTCACCTGCCTTCAATTCCCAGGTTAAAAGAAACTTAGAATTTAGCACCTGTGTGTCAGAGGTACATATCTCTCAGAAGTTTGCCTAGAACTGGAAGTCATAAAACAGTTAAACACTTTTACATTTGAAACCTCGTAATTATTTCTGTTTCAAGACAATAGAAAGAAACTCCTAGCTCTAGATATCCTGTCTCTTTGCTGCCTTGAAACTAGCTTTTATACACATCGTAAAACACTTTTAACTTATTTTTTTAGAGTTTGCAAGTTAACTCTGTTTGTTCCAACTTCTATTAAAGCATACATTTGCACAGGTATATAGTCTATACACATTTTTGTTCTTTTCCAGTAGGGTACACTGTGGTTACATTCTTGAAGCTCAGTACATAACATAAAATCTGATATTGTTAATCCTCGGTCATTCCATAACCATGGGTATCGGTTCCAAGCTCGCGTCAGCTTCAAACTCTCGAGCTAAACTCTTACTCACAATCCCCCTCTCCCTGTTACCTCAGATTTCATTTGCCACGTTGCCATTTGGCCGTGTCAAGCTACTTCTCTTGAGCTAAGTACAGTCAATTGTTGTTTAATAGTTTTACAGATTACTTTTCTGTCAGAAAAGTTAATATTTTATTGTCTTTTACCCTATCGCATCTAGCGTTCATAATTTCTTCAGGTTTTTCTGCTTTTTTCTTTACCACTTTTACCGCGAGGTATTCTCTCTTTACCATCATTGGTAATCTTTTCCCTATTCTCTCATACCTTCGGGTACTCTCTTGTACCATTGCTGGTACTTTTTCTATTATTTAATTTGCTGTCATGGCAGATAAGAAAGGTAGTCCGGGATTTAAGCAGTGTTCTGATTGTGGACACAAACTGCCTACTTCTGATGCACACTCTTTGTGTGTTTATTGTTTGGGAGATTCCCATTTGTCTGACCCACCCTGTACTATTTGTGAGAACTTTTCTAATAGGACCTTGTTGAAAAGGAAAAACAAGCTGTTACTGAAGGGACTTCTAAAATCTCCCTTTTCAGAGGCTATTTCTGGGTCGGAGGCCTCAACCCCTCCTAGAGCCCATAAGAAAACCTTGGATGTTCCTACTAAGGCTAAATCCTTGCCTTCATCCCCGGCTGGGGACTCCCGCCAACCAAAACCTAAAAAGGCTAAAGTTTCGGCTCCAGAGCTCACTCAATCAGCCCCAGTGCTTTTGGTGCCTAGACCTTTGGCTCTATTAGTGATTTCGGCTCCATCTTCTCCTGCAGCCTTCTATATATCGGCACTGAGGGGCTCCTCAGTTCAGACCGTTACCACTGTATTGGCACCGACTGTTCAGTCGGCGCAGACCTTGACCGTGTCGGTTCTGAGATCTTCCTCAAAACTGATGCCTATATTGTTGACTCCAGCTTTCTCGGTTCCAGCTTCTGCACAGACAACCACTTTGGCACCATTCCCTGTGTCGGTGCAGACCATGACCGTGGCACAGATGACTTCTTCAGTGCAGACAACAGTAGTTCAGTCACTCTCTGCACCATTGTCCTCGGTGCAGTCAAATGAGATGGGCACCGAGTCTGCCTCTTCTGTGGACAGGCCCGTTTCTCCCTTAGTCTCCGTGAGGTCCACTAGAAGCCTTTCCGAACATGATGTGCTGCGTCTTGTGGACCAGGTACTCTTGGCCAGAGGTATCCCACCCCTCAGGAACTATCCTTCCTTGGGAGGTGATCACCCATCTGCAAAGACCCCTTCTTATTCTCCTCCTTCATTGCCTTTGAAGTCCATGGATATAGCATAGTCTTCCCCTTCTACGGTTCCCTTTATGGATCTCACTAAGGAACCACAGTTGCCTTCATGGCAGGAAAGTTTTGCTATGACCCAGGATGTCAGTTGTGACACGCATAGTTTGCTGCTCCACAGCCATCCAGGGACTCTGGGTTGGCAGGCTGAGCCACTTAGGGGAGGGGTGACCCCTGTCCTTGACATGCACTCCTCTTCGGGTGGACCAGCCTTACAGCTGATGGAGAAGGCTTTCACTGCTGCTGGCGATACCGGACTGTCTAGACCTCCATCCTCCTCTGGTACACTGGTTCCACAATTCGCACCTAGTGGACACCGGGTGCAAGGGCCGCAGGACATATTCCCTCAAAAATCCCTTTTTCCACTGTCTTCTCCAGCTGAGGAGGTCCACCGGAAAAGTTTGTGTAAGAGGAAGCACATTGACTCCACAGAGGAGTCCCTCACCGAAGACACAGATTTTGATGAGGGGGAAGGATCCCCTCAGTCACCCTCTGAGGTATCCTTTGGTGATATCCTCGAAATCCTGAAACAGAAAGGTGACTGGCAGTCCTCTAATCCGACCTCTGAGGAATCTGTGTTCCTGCAGGCCTTTTGCACCCGGCCCCCTACATCCTGGGTTACTGCACCTGCCGCTGAACTTGTCCAGCTCATCGTGCAGCGTGCTTGGAAGGCTCCTGATACCATCGAAGCTATTCCCCAGAGGTCAGATAAGATCTTGTCCCCTCCTGCTTCAGATCCTCATTGGTCCAAAGGTCTTCCTGTGGATGCTTTGGTGGTGGCGGCTGCAACAAAAAAGTATCTGGCAGAAGAAGAAAGCCAGACTGTCCATCCGCCTAACAGAGAGTCCCAGGCCCTGGACAGGATAGGGAAGCACACCTTTACTTCAGCGACCTTTGCTATCAGGTCCCTAAATTATATGGCACATTTTACCAGGCTTCAAAGGGATCAGGTGTCTGAGCTCTCTGAAACCTTGGCTGGTGTCATGTCTGATGAGGTCCGTGACAAAGTGGCCTCTCAGCTGGCCACCATTGAATCTATATCTAACTCCACTATGCGACTGATATCTCACCCATCAGAAGGAGCAGCTAGAGCAGCGGGTTCAGCTGCGGTCTTGAGACGACACGCCTGGATGCGCTTGTGCAACTTCGCGGACCCCTTTAAGTCTTCCTTTCTTAATGCCCCCATTGAGGCCTCCTCGTTGTTTGGGCCCAAAGTTAAAAGCGCACTGGCCAGATGTGAACAGGACGGTAAGACCCTTTCTGTCATAGGTGTCCGTTATTCTTCCCCTCAACGTGCTTTCTCTCAAAACCAAATGAGTGGGAAGATATGGTTCAAGAAATCTCAGGGTCCTTTCCATGACGCACAGGCCGAGTTCTCCCCCAGAGGCAGAGGGGGAAACTCACAGGGAAGATGCTCCTTTCAGGGCAGAGGGGGTCCGCGTAACCAGGGTTCCAGGGATTCTTTCCCTGGTCATTTCTACCAGCGCTCTTGAAGAGCGGCCCAACTCCTTTCCTCTGGAGGTGGTTGGGGGACATTTCTCCTTGTATCCTTCTGCCTGGCTAACCATCACCACCGATTCTTGGGTACAAAGGATTATAACCAGAGGTTATCATATCCCCTTCGATCTTTGTCCTGTCCCTTCAAAAAATCTTGCAGACATTCCACCCAGTCAAAGGGAAGAAGCAGCACTAGAGATAGAAAAGCTGCTAAGAAAGAGAGTCATCCAAATAGTCCCTCCATACCAGATAGGATCCGGATTCTACTCAAGACTATTTTGGTGCCAAAGAAAACCGGGGACTGGAGACCAATTTTGGATCTCAGTGTATTGAACAAGTTTGTGAGAGTACAAAAATTCCGGATGGTCACAATACAGTCTGTCCTCCCACTTTTGGAAAAAGATGATTGGATGTGCTCTATAGATCTTCAAGATGCGTACTACCACATAAAGGTGGACAGGCCATCAAGAATATTTCTGCGCTTCCGTGCAGGAGCCAGTCACTACCAGTTCAGAGTGCTGCCCTTTGGACTCTCTACAGCCCCAAGAGTGTTCACAAAGTGCATGGCAGTTGTCACAGCTCACTTATGAGTTCAAGGATTCCAGGTGTTTCCATAACTAGACGACTGGCTCATTTCTGCCCTCAACGATAACACACCAAAATAATTTATTCCATAAAGCTTTCGGGTCTACACCCTTCATCAGTACAAAGCAATAACATTACTACAACATTTAAATAGACAATACATCATTTAAAATCATACTAAAATTCTATCTAACTATAATATTACAAAAAATATAATACTTAATCAGTAAATCAGTATTTAACTACCATACTAAAAATATCTTACAATTCTGTTGCAAGTGGTTATAGTGTATTATAATAAATATATAAATACACATATAAACATGTATAAAAAACATATATAGAAAAACCTTGCAACCACCATCATATACATACATACATATAAGTACCATTATACACTTTTACACAACATTTCATAACTATTACATAAACATATACTTTATGCATTATATGTATTTCATAACCTTTCCCTTTGCCTCTTTACTAGTAGGGGCTTTAGGCTGATGGCATTATTTAGACCAGGGAACACATCTGCCTGAAGTCTAATAATCCATTCTAATTCTTTTAATTGTAGACAATTATTAATATCCCCCTTCCTTAAACTAATATCTATTGTAGCCAATACCCTAAATCTAAAAACATGCTTTTCGCCTTTATCTATAACGTGTTTACTCAAAGCATTTGTCAATACTTTCCTCCTAATCTCCGATTTATGCTCAGTTATTCTCTCTTTTAATTTTCTAATAGTTTTGCCTATCTAGAAAGATGCACATAATGTGCATGTAGCCAAACAGACCACTCTTTCCTCATTACAAGTGGTCATTGTTATCAATGTGAATACTTCATCATTAGTGGGGTGCTTAAAAATATTCTCTCCTTCATATAGGTCATTACAACAAGAACAATTGTAACATTTCCTTGTGCCTATTATCCTGTCTTTGGTCTTAGTTTTCTCTCGGAAATCTTTATAACAAAATTTTCGTTTTAATGTTTCGGCACTTCTAAATCCAAAACTAGGTTTGTCCCCCACTATAGATCTAACTTCAGACATAGCTAATAAAATGGGCCAGTTCTTCTCTATTATAGTGCTCACTCCACGCGTATTTAAATTATAAGTTGTTAAATATCTAACTATCTTCACGTGGGCCATCTTCATGCATTGTCATACCTCCCTGCAAGACTGGTTTAAATTTAGTCTGCCTCTCCCTTTTCACTTCCTCAACCGCTTTATTAATAAGTTGTTTCGAATAGCCACTATTCTCAAACTCTTGGGCCATAATTTTAACCTGTTCACTAAATATACTTTCATCTGTATTAAGCCTACTTAATCTAGTAAACTGTGCTTTCAAAACTCCTCTAAATATATGGGGGGCATGCATGCTGTCTTTACTTATATACCTCAACGCATCTACTTCTTTTCTATACACTTTTGACTCAAATTTATTATTATTCTTGAATAGGGTTACATCTAAAAAATGTATACTTTCAGAAGACAACTCCATTTTAAATTTTAAAAAATCAGTTGACTTATTTAAATATTGTATATAACTTTCTAACTCTGTACGGGAGCCTTTCCATAATAAAAAACAATCATCCACAAACCTTTTATAAAATACCACTTTTTCATTAAGATGATTGTTTTTATTTAATATCACTTTTTTCTCCCATTCATATAACACCAAATTAGCATAGGTGTTTGCAACTGGTGTTCCCATTGCAACACCCGTGAGCTGCAAAAACAAATTCCCTTCAAAAATGAAAACATTGTGCGTTAGGACCACTTCCAGAAGGGCACATATAGTTTAAATTTCCCTTCCATACATTCTCACTTCACTGTTTAAAAAATTCCGTATTGCATTAATTCCATAAACATTAGGTATAACTGTAAACAGTGAAGTAATATCTAAAGTGACCATGATGTATTCATCTACATCATAATCTAACTGCCATACATAAAGACTGTTCAAAAAATCACTTGTATCTTTTAATACAGTACTACAGATGCACATATATTGCCCCAACACATTCTGAAGATATTTCGAAATAGGTTCTGTTATCCATCCACCACCTGAGACAATAGGTCTTAGGGGTGGATTAATAACATCTTTATGTATTTTTGGAATACCATAAATTTGAGTTATTCTTGGACAGGGAACACTCAAATAATTAAACAATTCCAAGCTCAAATCATTTACTAATTGTAGCTCATAAATTGCCATGTTTACCTCAGCGATTACTTTCTGTACTTCCATATATGAAATTTTTTTGAAGGTATAAACATCATTCAACATTTCATTAAACTTCTTAAGGTAAAAGTCCTTTTCCATGAAAATAACTGCTCCCCCTTTATCCGCTTGTTTAATTATTATTTTATCATTAGTTTGCAGTTCTTTCAAAGCTAGATATTCTAAATAAGTTATATTATATACTTTCTTATTGGCTACATTTCCTTTATAGTATGAACGTAACTCACGTTCAACTATATTAGAGAAAGCGATTAATACAGGGCATAGTATAAGCATAAATACACTCAGTCTCTTGCATATTGGTGCATGGGACTCATCATTTATAAATATTAATTTAAGACTAACACTACGTAAAAACATTTTTAAATCCAGTATTGCTTGAACTATACCATCCCTCATATTGGGGATAAATTTAAGACCTTTACTCAAAAGTGGGAGTTGAGCATCTGTTAGCTCAACTGTTGACAAATTCAAAGTACCTTTAGCAAATTTCCTTATCGTCTGCTTAATTTGCTGTGTACCAGTGGACTGCTGTTTTTTCTCTTCCCAGACGCATTCTGTTGCTGCTGCTGTAGCGATGAATAAGAATCCTTCTGTTGTATCTGTAAAACAACCTTCTCTGGTTGTTTCAGGTGAAAAGGGGAAAAAGATGTTATTTCCCTTTGCAATGCTCTTTTGCTCATATCCATACCACTCGGCGCCATGTTGGTTCTCGTTTTCGGGCGCACAGCGTCATTTTTTCTGACGTCAGTCTCACCATCAGTTAGTGGTAATTCACGTACTTCATTTTCTTTGTCATTTGAAGGAGCAGGACTGGTATTAGCCACGGCAGTTGCTGCTATATGATTATTCTTATGTGCATCAGGCCCCATTACTCTCCCCTGCTGCTCGAAGGTATCAAGTTGATCTAAAAGATTCGACTTCTTATTTTTATTATCATTAATAGGGCGCTGCATTCTTTTTTGAGATGAAGTACTATTCTCTTCTCTCGGCCAAGAGAAAATGTGATTTTGCTTAAAATCATACATATCTCTCTGCAGTTTATTCTTTTTCCTCTGCTGCAGCTTCATATCTAAAGCTTGAATACGGGTCAAAAAGTTCTGATAGAGTTCCAATGAATCATTAAAACAGGACATACTCGTGATTTTATATTCCAGCAGCTCAATTTCTTTTATGAGTTTATTTTCTACTGGTTCAAAGAAAGTGTTCATTAACTTCATATAGTCTGCACTTAATTTGAGATTTAACTGCTGCCATTGCATCAACAGTTCATTGTAGGTATTGCCATAAGAGGGCATTTTTAATATTCTTAAACCTCTTGGCACAATACCCAACTCCAAGTATGCCTGAAAACTCAGCCTCTGCCACTGAAGCTGCTTATAAATTTGTACTTTCTTCTCCAAAGACAAAAGCTGCTCCTTAAATTCTTTTACTTCATTGTTCATTATTTGCTGTTCAGGAACTGTATCAAAAATTACTTTCAGTAAAGGATTTTCTTGAAGTCTCCATAATTTCTTAATTGAGTCATTTGATTCTTGTCTTACCACTTCCATGGTATAACTGCAAAAACACTGGATTAATCCTAGATAAAACTTCCAAACATCCAACTAAATATCACATTCACCAAGGGCTGAAGCTCTCCTTAACGAACAGGTGCAGACAGTATACACCACAGTAACTCGAACTCAATAAAACAATGGTGCTACTGCCAACTGCATATAGTACACAACGATAACACACCAAAAGAATTAGAAAATTAAAAGAGAGAATAACTGAGCATAAATCGGAGATTAGGAGGAAAGTATTGACAAATGCTTTGAGTAAACACGTTATAGATAAAGGCGAAAAGCATGTTTTTAGATTTAGGGTATTGGCTACAATAGATATTAGTTTAAGGAAGGGGGATATTAATAATTGTCTAGAATTAAAAGAATTAGAATGGATTATTAGACTTCAGGCAGATGTGTTCCCTGGTCTAAATAATGCCGTCAGCCTAAAGCCCCTACTAGTAAAGAGGCAAAGGGAAAGATTATGAGATACATATAATGCATAAAGTATATGTTTATGTAATAGTTATGAAATGTTGTGTAAAAGTGTATAATGGTACTTATATGTATGTATGTATATGATGGTGGTTGCAAGGTTTTTCTATATATGTTTTTTATACATGTTTATATGTGTATTTATATATTTATTATAATACACTATAACCACTTGCAATATAATTGTAAGATATTTTTAGTATGGTATTTAAATACTGATTTATTGATTAAGTATTATATTTTTTGTAATATTATAGTTAGATAGATAGAATTTTAGTATGATTTTAAATGATGTATTGTCCTTTTAAGATTTGGCTGTTTATTAGGTGGTGGGATGGGCTGAAGCATGTGACTATATGATCTCTCCTATTTAAATGTTGTAGTAATGTTATTGCTTTGTACTGATGAAGTGTGTAGACCCGAAAGCTTTATGGAATAAATTCTTTTGGTGTGTTATCGTTGTGTACTACATGCAGTTGGCAGTAGCACCATTGTTTTATTGAGTTCATTTCCGCCCCCACCAGACATCTATTGGAAAAGCCCCAGCATACTCTCTCTTCGCTGCTCAAAGGCTAGGCATAACCATAAACTGGCAAAAATCCAATCTCACCCCATCTCAGTTGACAGAATTCATAGGGGTTATCTTGGACACAAAAAACTGCAGAGCTGCTATTCCAGAGCACAGAATTCTAAGGATAAAGCAACAACTAATTCCAATCCTTTCAAGGGAAAAATCCACAGCTCACTTGGATCTACAGCTGTTGGGTTCCATGGCAGCCTCCATCACCATTGTTCCTCTGGCCAGGTTTCACATGAGGCTTCTACAATGGCTACTGCTCACCCAATGGTATCCTTTTCAGCATCCTCTTTCAGCCATGATTCGAGTAACCCACAGGTGCAAACAGGATTTAAATTTGGTGGATGACACACAATCTCTCACAATGGTCTCGCCCCTTCTCCCCGCAGCAACCCAAGGCCACAGTGATGGGGTGGGTGTGGGGGGCTTTGTCAGGGACAGACAGTCTAAGGCACTTGGTCCGAACTGGAGGCCCATCTGCATATAAATGTTCTAGAGCTGAGGGCGGTGCTTCTGGCGTTGCAAGCATTCCATCCCCTGCTGCTGTCTGGGACAATTGCGATTCAATCAGACAACATGGCAGCGTTCTGGTATATCAACAAACAAGGTGGAACCAAATCTTAACCCCTTTGTCGAGAGGCCATGAGGATATGGCAATGGGTGATGGCTACCAACCATTTTCTTCTAGCAACGCACATTCCCGGGAGTTCCAACATGATATCAGACAGACTCAGCAGGTGCATTCTTCAACCTCATGAGTGGTACATGAATCCCTTGATAGCGGCAGAGATCTTCCACCGCTGGGGTTGTCCTTGCTGCGACCTCTTTGCATCCCCAACCAACTACAAATGCAGCAACTACTTCGCCCTGATTCCCCCTCTGGGACAGTCACCCAGGGACGCTCTAGTCCACGATTGGCCCTCGTGTCTTCTTTACACATTTCCACCCTTTCCCCTCATTCCCCAATTTCTGAAGAAAGCCCATCAGTTGAACAGAAAGATGTTCCTCAGAGCACCATATTGGCCTCGACAGATTTGGTTCCCCTTCCTTTGGCCTCACCTACTAGATCGACCATGGATTCTCCATCCAACCCTGGAGTTGATCTCTCATCCACAGAACCTTATTCATCCCAACCTGAACAGCCTGAAGCTCACAGCTTGGCTCCTCCAATTCCCTTGATTGCCAGGCAGAATGATCTTTCTTTACCAGTACATGATATTCTCATTGCTTCTCATAAGTCTTCCTCTAGAATTACTTATCTGAGCAAGTGGAAAAGATTTACCTGTTGGCTGAAAGATAAACAAGTAGACCCCTTTTCAGCACCAGTGTCGATAATACTAGACTATCTGGCCGACCATTTTCAATCGGGTCTATCGGCCTCTACCATTAGAGTTCATTTGGCTGCAATTTCTAATTTTCATGAGGGTGTCCAAGATTCCTCTCTTATGTTCCATAAATTGTGTAAGACCTTCATAAAAGGTGTGAATCATCTGAAGCCACCTTTTAGAGAACCTATTCAACCATGGGATTTATCATTAGTTTTACAAGCTCTGACAATGTCACCTTTTGAACCAGCCTCTTCTTGCGACCTCAAGTATTTGTCATGGAAAACCTTGTTTTTGGTCACCATTACTTCTGCCAGACGTATTTCTGAGCTTCAAGCTTTATGTATCAAGAGTCCATACTTGATTTTTCATAGAGATAGTGTCTCTGAGAACTAATCCGTCATTTCTGCCTAAAGTGATTTCTGAAAATGTCCATTAATCAAGCCATTGGATTGCCAGTTTTCTTTCCCAATCATTCAAACAGAGGAGAGTATTGCCTACATACCCTAGATATCCATAGGCAAATCCGTTTTTACTTACACAGGACTAAACCCTTTCATAAATCTGACCAGTTATTTTTGGCCTTTTCTGGACCTAGATTAGGATCTGCTGTTGCTAAGGTCACATTAGCTAGATGGTTGAAGGACTGTGTGACCTTCATTTATACGCAACGTAATATCTCGTTGCCTACTACCATGAAAGCTCATTCAACAAGGTCTGTGGTAACTTCTGCTGCCTTCCATTCCAGAGCTTCTTTACATGACATCTGTGCAGCTGCAACTTGGGCTACGCCTCATACCTTCATCAATCATTACAAATTGGATTTGGCCTCAAGGGGAAGAGCATCTTTCGATTCTATGGTGCTCAGGAATGTCGTTCCATGGGATCCTCCCAGGAATAGAGGTAGCTGGGGACTCTGTCCCATGCATAAGGAATGAACGAGGATTAACAATATCAGATAAAGAAGTTATGTCTTACCATAACGTTCCATCTGTATTGTTGATCCTCGTTCGGTCATTACGACCCTCCCTCCTTCCCCCTCCTGTGGTTTCTAGTGGATCTCACCATCCGGTTCTCTTAGGTTATTTGACAGGAGGTAGCCTCTATCTTCTTTGACTTGCAAACTCAATCCGAGGTAACAGGGAGAGGGGTATTGCGGGTAAGAGTTTAGCTCGAGAGTTTGAAGCTGACACGAGTTTGGAAAATGGCCGGCTCGGTTCCGAGCTTGGAACCGATACCCATGCGTAATGACTGAACGAGGATCAACAATACAGATGGAACGTTATGGTAAGACATAACTTCTTTGTTCAACAAACACTTCTGCACCAGTAGTTTAATATCCACATAACATATAGTTCTCTTACATTTGTAAGACAAGCCCATGGATCATATTAATATTCACAAATTACATATGATTATTTACAAAATTCCAGATAGGTGGGCTGGCAGTATTTCCTTTTGTCACATTTCTGTATAAATCATATTAACATTTTCAAGTGACATATAATTATTTACAAAATTCCAGCTTGCTGGGCTGGCAGCATTTCAGTTTGTCCCAGCCTAAACCAGTCATTTAATTTCAAGCTATTTTGCTTAAGGTTAGCTGGGCTGAGCTTAACCTATTTCCGTCAGGCATCCTCTGTTAACATATACATTTCATCAGTTACAATACAGTGTCGTATATTTTTTTTCTGTCCAGCAGGACCCATTGTTGATACATTTTTAACACAAGTGACTTTACAAGTACATTTTTAACAAAAGCATCTGTACAAATCAGTTTGATATTCAAATGACATAAATTCTTTACAAAATTCCAGCTAGTTATACTGGCATATGTTACACATTCACTGCCCTACGCTCTCTGGTCTAGCTGGCACTACCTCACATCCCCCCCCCCCCCCGAAGACTCAAGCTAGTTTTTCAAGTGACCCTGAAGAAACGTTGATTGAGAGAGAAATGGACTTGTCTGGGAACACATTAACACATACCCTGTCTTAAGAGCCTACCTGCATTGGCATTGCTGACCCCTTCCACTGAGGTGTCATTCCGAGCCTCACTGAGCAGATCAGTCACCAGATCCCCCTCAGACTCCTCCTGCCACACACTGCAAATACTCAGCACCAGGGTCTCCCTATAATGGTAAGGCTTCATTATGTTAACATAGTACAGTTTGTGCCTCTGCCTCCTGTCTAGCAGGTTTACCATGTAGTTAACAACACTGACCTTCATTAACACTTTGAAGGCTCCTTCCCAAGCTGCCTACAGCTTACTGTGTCTGACAAGAATGAGCACCATAACCTGCTGTCCCTCAGTGCACACTCTGGTTCGAGCATTCCGGTCATACCAGACCTTTTTCTGCTGTTAGTATCCTGCCAGCTTCTCCTGAGGCAAGCCCATGAGCTCCCTAAGCCTTGTCCTGAGGTTTAGGACATATCCCACAACAGACTCCTTGTTGGATTCACACTCACCCTCCCACTTATCACAAATTAAATCCAAGGACCCCATCACCCTACGCCCATACAGTAACTCAAAGGGTGAAAAACCTGTGGAATCCTGGGTACCTCTCTTTATGCAAACAGAAGATGGGGCAGATATTTGTCACAATGTCTCTTAAACTGGTCTGCAAATGCTATTAGCTTGTTCTTTACATCCACAAGGCCATTAGTCTGGGGTGTTAAGGGGTAGTCTTTAGGTGCTTCCCCTCACAGCACTCCCACAGACAAGCCAGCAAATATGACATGAAATTGGCACTTCTCTCAGTCAGTATTTCTCTCAGGAAACCTACCCTGCTGAAGATATCTAAAAAAGCATTTACCACCTTCTCTGCCTCGATGGAGGACAGAGCCATCACTTCAGGGTATCTAGTAGCATAACCTACCACCACTAGGATATATTTCTTCCCTCTGGAACTTGGGGTACTGAGAGGCACCACAATATCTACTGCTACCCTCTGAAACAGCTCCTCAGTCACAGACAAAGGTATCAAAGGAGCTTTGACCTTGTCTCCTGCCCTGTCTACTGTTTGACACTGCTCACAGGTTCTGCAGTACCCTGTTATATCCCTTGTAATCTGAGGCCAATACAAGTTCTCCATAATATGTTTCTTGGTACGCTTTATGCCCCTATGACATGCAAAAGGAATGTCATGGGGTATGGCTAGAAGTGCCAGATGGTAGGCTCTAGGCACTACTAACTGCTGTATTAACTCACCCTCTAGCCGTCCCTTAGGGGCCTACTCTCTATATACAGTAACCATTTGTGCCAGTGTACAGTCTCCCCTTTTCCTTGAGAATTAGATATCTCCTTAGCTATCTCCCTCAAGCCTCGTAATGTAAGGTCTGAGAGCTGAGTCTGCCTCAATTCTACCTTTGTGACCCTTTCCAGCTCCCCTTCCACAGGAAGTCTAGTATCTTCTGACAGTGGTGCCTCAATGTCAGCCTAGATACTACCACTTGCCTTTATCCTTGCAGTCACCCTGCCCAAGGGAGCATCAGTACCTATCAGCAGCTGTGGCTCACCTTTAGGCTCACTGCTACAGGGTACCCCCCTCCCCCCCTGAAATAGCCACATCACCAGCCCTGGCTTCAGGTATGGGGTCTGTCTGGGTCTTCTCCAGGCTACCAGACCCACATGCTTGTCTCCAGGCCTGACTGTATGTAACTGCATGCACACTATCAAAATCATTCCCTATCAAGACATCTGCAGGGATATCCTCAAACACACCTACTTGCTTGCTTCCTTTTCCACCCTCCTAGTTAAGGTGAACCATAGGCAAAGGTATTTGGAATAGGATCCCTCCTAAAGCTCTGACTGGAGTGGACTGTTCAAGCAAGTACTGCTCCTGTTTAACCACTACAGGCCTCACAATGGTTATGTCAGAGGCTCTCCCTGTCTCCTACGGGTGGCCTGTTTTCCATCCACCAAGATAAGATGCAAACTCTGGTGATAGTTTGTTACCTCCCTTATCTCCAGACAACTTACCACTGGTATGCTGTTATTCCAAATTGCTGTTTCAGTGGACATTTGTATGCTACATGGTCCCTCTGGTTACATTTAAAACATCAAAACCTTGATCCTGGCTGTGTACCTGAACTAGTGGCTTCCCCTGTCACTGGCTGACTTTGTTGGGGTGGTTTAGCCTACCCAGCATGAGTTACCTTATATCCATGTGCAGCATTGGGTATCCCCTTCTTGTGCAGTGGTGCCCTGCTTGCAAAGAAGAGATCCCCTTTCCTCCCCAGCTCATCTGCAGAGTTACACTCCCTGTCTGCCAACCATATTATCATGTCCTCAGAGAAAGTGCTAAGGGCTTGCTCCCTCACCAAAATGTCTGCCAGCCTTTCAAAAGTGGTGACCTGACACCCACTCACCCACCTATGAAAATAAGTGCTTAACTCGACAATATAACCACATATACTTTCATCTGACTTATGTCTGTGCTCTAAATTTTTTTTCTATAAGCTTCAGGTGTTAAATTAAAACATTCCAGTAAACATTGTTTAACCTTTTCACAATTTAAACAAGCAGTATCAGACAATTTAAAAACAGCAGTTACAGCTTTACCATGGAGTAATGGGGTTAGGAACCGTACCTAGAGCCCTTTGTTGACATCATATTGTCTACATACTCTTTCAAATATATGAATAAATATATCAGTATGATCACTTTCTTTATAACGTGGAAGACATTTACTGACCTTTGTTCATAGATGTTTACTAAGCTAATGACCACAAGGGCCTTTTTAAGCTTAGCCATGCATCACAATTCTCTGACAAGTTCTGATACTCTTGATAAGTGTAAGCATGGGTCTGGGAGATGAACCATTTACAGGTTACCTGTGTCCATTAGAGACAAAGGTGCCAAACCAAGGATGAATTTCTGGTTTTCCATCCAATTGTCCAAGTTGCACTTGAATTAGGTTAGGGAGGAACTTTTCTTCACACGGATTGGGAGCCTGTTCCATAGACGAGGTAGTCTCTGGGATACATACCTCTCTCTGCAGCAGGTCCTATTTATACTGCAGGCAAGGGTTAAGTCTTTAGAACGGGTAATTCTGGTGCTGTTTGTTTTGTGGATATGCAGAAGGTCCGTCAGAGTGGGGTCTGACAGTTTGCTTCCGGGGTTCAGTTATTCCCTTCCCCATTTTCACCATTACCTTACCTCCATGTTCCTGTTGAAGAGTTAGCATGTCTGTCTAATGTTGATGCTGCTTCTCATTTTCTTCGACCTCAAAATGTCAGTCTCCCTGCCTTTTCTAATTCCATAAGTTTTCCCTCGAGTTCAAGTCTCTCTAACTCCAGATTACTTTTTAAATCCTCTGAAGAAAAGGTGTCCAGTTTCTGAGGAATGCACATCCCCGTCATCAGACTGGTTGTCTTCCGGGTTGCTGGTCTGTGCTGCAACTGTGAATAAGGCTGAAATCATTTCCTCTATAGTCAGGTTGGCATGCAGCAGTCCTTTGGATTTGTATACCGTAGTCAATTAGTTCACTGTCAGCTTGCCATAATCCTCTATGATGTCTTTGCCTGCTTTTACTGACTAAACTAACAGAAATAAATAAAACTGTTGTGAAAAATTAAAGTCTGTATTGGTTACTTTGTGGCTGTTGAGAAGACACACACCTTTAGTAAAAACTGCTTACAGGCTACAGAAGTTTAATTAATGTCCACATCACTGCTGATCAATATGTGACATCCCTCCTCTGGGCCAATAATCAAGGAGCCTCAATCCTCACCACAGACACGGGTAGGGAGCATTCACTTAGAACAAAAATAGATACACACACAGTATTTTCAGATGGAGTTTTCTCCACCAAACACAATTTCCCTTAAGATCACACGGAGCACACTTCAGTCCTGGGGCTGGATTTTCACCTCAGGTCCCAAATAAGACTCCACCTTTCTCTCTGCAGAAATCAATGCTCTGTGTCCCTGTTCCAAATAGCTGACACACACACACACTCTTTGAGATTTGATTTTCACACACACGCACAGGTGTGCGTGCTGATACACACACCGAGAAAGGCTGGCACAGATTTACCTGCTGTGCCTCCTCTACCCAGACTATAAGGTAGATTCACTACCACCCGCCAGCTACTTTAAGGCTCTTATCAGGGTACCCAATTACTCTTAGTAAAATTAATACTTATACAAATGGTAGTGTTAACCAATCGGCAAGACTTTCAGGAGTGTGATGCCACAGTGCCACCAAATAAATGCAAGTACTCCCAAGGGTTAAAATATTTTCTAAAAGACCAACCACAATGAAAGGTATAGTCATGTTTAGTAACAAATAAAGTAGAAAACATGAAACTACTAAATACTATTTACAATAAAGACCAGAGTTTTAATTCACAGGGAATATAAAAAATAACACAGATGGAAAGACTTGGATACAGAAAAACAATATTTTTAGCTAATCTCACTATGTTTTCCTAAATGACTGAATAATTACTGTTCCCAAGTTAAGTTACTTACTAAAGCAAGGCAAGGCAAGATGAAGTGGGAGAGTGGTCCTGTCAGTTCCAAAACAGAGTGCTGAGTGTCAACTCTCACATCTTCCACTAGTATCTAAATACAATTTCAGTGCTGGCTACAGAATGACATCACATCTGGTCACCTGATTCTGTGGTTCCCACACTACCCCCCTCGACTAGAAGCTTTAACAGGATCTAGCACAGATGTGTCACAATTCACACACACAGCTTTGCTAAGGTTTATACCACAATCTTGAGACTGTAAAACAAATTTACCCTTCCATGCATAAGATATTTTTTATGTTGAATTTGTAGTTACATAGCTGCTACAGGAGAAGAGATGGTATAGTCTATCTAAAAGCAAGAATGCAGTGCATATTAGTATATCATAAGCTCATCTTACTTTATAATGCATTTACAAATAGTTAAATATATTTTTTATTATTTATTTATTTAACATTTATTTACAAGGAAAGTCTGACTTGGAACAAAGCCAATTTTCAGTGGAGGCCCGGGGAGAAACGCTCCAGATGTATGTCTTTATAACGTGGGAGAAAACCAGAGCACCAGGAGGAAACCCACATGAATGCAGGGAGGACATGCAGACTCCACATAGAAGGCACCCCAGCCGAGAATCGAACCGGAGAACCTCTTGCTGTGAGGCGACAGGACTACTGCTCCACCACTGCACTGTCCAAATTCTAAGACAAATCAGAGATGACTGGCCATGCTAGCTCATAGTAATAAAACTGTGCCATGTTCATTTCTTGTTACCAGTCAAGATTTAATTTTGAAGTAGTAACTTACTCCAGGAAAGTACACAAAATGTTCACTGTATATGTTTCATCCTTTGAGGCTTATCACATATATTTTGTCTGCTGGTGGACTGCTTTGTTGACATGTTTAATTGTCATATGTAAGGATGCTTTAAGCACATTGCACAATTATTTGGTGTCAGCCTCACTTGTAATTGCTCTAAGGAAAAACATACAAAATACATTTCAAAGAAACAGATGACTATTACATCTTACACAAAAATAATATGGCATTTAATACGTCAGAATTTGCCCTTAAATTTTTAATGTATTAAATTAATTCACACATTTAAGTACTGGGTGGTAGTTACAAAAAAAAAAATATATATATATATGTGTATATATATATATATATATATATATATATATATATATATGTGTGTGTGTATGTATATATATATATATATATATATCCTCCTTTCTTGTACATAGATTCATAAGTAAGTACTAGGCTAGCTGCCCTTGTGGGCCATTTTAAGCCAAGCCAGTTTCTCTTTCTGTGCTCAGAATAACCCATCCCATTTGGTTATAGATTGGCCTTCCCTATCCCATGGTAGATAATTATATATTCCCCCTTATGGGAATAACTGGAATCATACCATAGATACTCTGAGGGGACCTATGCATGGAATAAACCCCTTATAAGCTTCTTCTGTCCGTTACTGGTACAGGGAGTAGTCCTGTGGTACATTTTCTGTTTCCCATGCATAGATCTAATTTGCAGTTGAAAACAGACAAGTATGAACTTTGTTTTTATGTGGATGGGGAGTCTGTTCCAATGCAGCAGATATCCCCTGCAAAATATACCTGTCCCTCCAAACTGTTCGGTTGATGTTTCAGAAGAGGTTTAGATCCCTAGACCAAGTATTTCTGATGCCATTTGACTTCCTGATGTGCAGTAAATCCATCAGTAATGGGTCAGAGAATGCCTTGTATACCAGACAGAGGTCAGCTCTTAGCAGTCTGTAGGATATTGAGTATAGTGATGAGGCTTTGTGTCAGTCCATGTAAGATGTGTTGTTCAGGCCTTGTATTCTTTTAGTAAGGTGTTTCTGTGGGGGTTCCATTTGTCTGGGTACATTCCAAAGGGGGTATTATATTTAATGATTGGCTTCATGAGGGCTACGTAAAAGGGAATAATGACATCCCTAGCTCTAGACACAATCCCTTTGTCCCTAGCTCTAGACACAATCCCTTTGTCCCTAGCTCTAGACACAATCCCTTTGTTTATAAGTTGTGCAATATAGATGGGCTTTCTTACAACAGTAGGCACATGTTGGTCAAAAGTTAGGTCACTGTCCAGATGAGTTCCCAAAACCTGAACAACTGGGTCAACTCTTTGGGGCATATTGTCAATGTGTTTGTTTCCTGGGGTAGATGACTTCCCAAAGGATATAATAATGCAGTTTTTGGTATTTAGTTTTAGTCCATTATTTTGGCACCAGTTATTTATTTATTTGGGACAAATATTCCTGTAGGATGGCTAAGTCATGTGGTGATTCAATGACTGCTCACAGCTTATAGCCATCTGCAAACTTAGTCAGCCATGGCCCTTTGGTATTGACTTTTATTTCAGGAAGATAGATGTCATACAGGAGAGGTCCCAGCACAGAACCCTAGTGGACTCTGTTGGTGACTTGTATCTTTATGAAAGTAGCTGCCCCTATTTTGATTATCAGTATCTTATCTGTGAGGCAGATGGGTGTCCAACAGCTGACATGGGGGTTTATTCCCAGTTTATTTAGCTTTTCTACTATGCCTGAGTGGGGAATTGTCAAAAGCTTTGGCCAGGTTAAGGTATGCTGTGTGTGCAGTTTTGCTTTAGTGACCTTTTCAAAAAACCCACCAGGCTGAGTAAGCATGATCTGCCCCTGACAAATCCAGTTTGAGATGGGTCTGCTGTTTGGAGTTTCCCTATGGCTTGATTAATTCCATAAGTCTTTCCGTGGCTTTGTATATGAGGCTGGTCAGACTTACTGGTCTGTAATTGCCTGGGTCTGTGGAAGGTCCACCCTCCCTTATGCAGAGGAATGACTGTAGCTGTTCACCATTCACTTGGTACAAACCTGTATAGAGGCTTAGATTGAACACTTTGATTAGGGGTGTAGCTAAGTCATGCTTTGTGCTATATTGTCTGGATCCATTGTGATAGCTGGAGATGAGTCAGTTTTAGTTATAGCTTGACTGACAGATGGAGGGGAGAGAGGAGTAAAGTTAGAGCTAAATTTATCAGCTATAGCTTTAATCTCAGTGTAAGTAACATCATTCACAATCAGCTGTGTCATGTTTTTGGGATCACAAACAAAATTAAAAAATGCCTTGTGGTTATCTTTGGCTTGGGTAACTATTTAAGCCTTAAACTTGGCTTTGGCGGATTTTATTAAGCTCCTGATTTGTTTGGTTCAGTGACAAGGGCTTTAACATTCTGGGAATTGCTCTTCTTATTTTTGGTCAAAATTCTTTTCCTTTTATTATAAAGCTTATTGATATAATGGTTTCACCATGTTGGTTTGTTTCTGGATTTTTCCTTCACTAGTTCCTACCAAGTACAGCTGCATCCATGTACACTAGTATAGTGTGGTGGTATACATTTCTGCTTGTTCAGAGGTTTGGTGGGGATCTGAAGCTTGCCAATGTATCACTTAGGAGTAGGTAATTTGTCTTATAGAAATTTCTAAAGGTGGGAAGGATCTCGGGTTTCATTTTTATTCACAAGGAGACTGCTTTATGGTCTGACGTAATATGTGATATGGAGATACACAAGTGATTGTACGAGATGTTCCCTTGTTAGTAAGGACAAGCTCCAAGATGTTATTCTACCTAGTGGGTACTCTGACTAATTGTTCCAGGGTGCCTGTACTGACAAATTCCAGGAATCTCTGTGCTTGTGCACTAGAGGTGGTACACGTTTCCCAGTATATAGTTGAATAGTTTAGACCACCTAGGAAAATAGTAATGTTTTTAATAGTGAGTGATTCTACTTCCTATAAATAGGCATTGTGGCTTTCTTTTGTCATAAAACAAGTTCTACAACTTGCTAATATATGGTATGGGACTTTTGTGATGGTTACTTGGACATGAAGACGCTCTAGTACATTATGCTGCTTTACCAGCCTTGATGCGAGTCTCTTCTGAATATAGACTGATACAACTCCACTTTTTTCCTCTCCTGCCCAGTAGGTGGTCTAACCGAGTGGAAGGCATTATAGCCAAGCATAGCAGGAGTGCTGTCTGCTATTTTTAAGCATGTCTCAGTCACTCCACAGATGTCAATAACTTCCAGAGTGAGAAGGCCTTGAAGGGAGTGAGAGTTCTTGTTCAGGCTCCCAGCATTGATCAGTAACACCTTCATAATTTCCTTTCCTTGTTTCATTATGTTGGTAGGTTTATCAGATTGGCATTACCTAAAAAAGGCAATATGGGGGTAGACAATAACTTAAACCCTGGAGGGGAAAGATACAGGCCATCCCTGGTGAAACAGAGTGGTCTGTCGATCAGTTCCTCCCAGGAGGTAAAATGGGAGGCGTAACTTGAAGGAAATGAAGCACACAAAATCGGAATCTCCCAAAAAATCTGTTATCTCAGCAATGAGTTGCTATTTCTGGGTGCTATTTTCACAGAATGTGCAACACATCAATAGGAAAAACATTTTAAGAGGCACTGCAGAACAGTAGGTGAGGCTAGTATCGTGGCCTGTCAAAATTAGCACTGCTTCTCTGTTCTTCCATTCTAAGTGAATGGAACAGAGATGTGACAGTCCAGCCATGGGCATTATAATCTCAACAACTGTGCTATCACAGTGCACTATGGGGAAGATTTAGCTTTAGAAGAAAGCAAGCTCTGATCAGAATGTCTGCCCCTCAGAAGGACACTGAGGATTACAAACACAAGAAAATTAGTAGTGACTACTATTTTCTGATGAATACAGGTTAGCAATGTGTAGAAATTCCAGAAAAGATAAAAAAAAACATGTGCTCTTTTAATTTTTTTCCCGTAGTGTTCCTTTAAATTTTAATGCAGAACAGCTAGCCTGGAAACTTCCTTCTACCACCAGCAAAAACCAGTAAACTATAGTAAAAATGTACTAATTTGGTATTAAAATAAATGCAAGCAGTATCAGTACATTCAATAATAAGCAAGTTTATCAAAGGTCTTGTAGCCTGATGAGTAATTTAAGGGAGGAGACTTTGCAAAATGATACTTATGTGCTCTTTGTCAACAGCCAATGAAAGGGGTGAGGGAGGGGATTATGTTGTCAAATTATCATGAGGGGCAGGCAGCAACAGATGCACTGCTTTTAAGAACTCAGCTACAACAGGGTGGGTGGAAGGAAAAAAACAATTAGACCCATAGTTCTCTATTATCTTTAATAATTTTTCAGTTCCTGTTTTTAAAACAAAAATCTTGTATTAAAATATTAATTTAAATAATTTAAATGTCAGATGTCAGGTATCAAATTATATATTTTTACATGTACTTGTCAAATGTCAGATTTTGTGAAAGTAAACTTATGTCAATTTAATACATATGGAATTTGCACTTTGTGAAAATTTTAATTTATCCCATTAGGTAATGCTTAACACACAGTTTTGTATACAACCAATGCATTAAACTTGGTTTGTTTGATTGGATTTATGTTACTTGATTGACCAGGCAACATATCAAACCTCATCTAATTGAGCACAAGTACTCGAAAACAAATTTTTGGGGAAAACAATTTATAGAAACAAGCCCTGCTGCACCCCCTACACTCCCTACTACTAATGTGTACTAGCTGTGAGATCACACTACAGTGGAGGAAAGGGCAAATTCCATGAACACTGCTGTAATACAATCTTGAGCACACACACAAAAAGAGACAGTATGATCAGCTGATTTTCAGTTAGTCATAGCTTTTGTTTCACTTCAACAAAATGAACTTTTGACTGAAGGTATGTATATCATTTAATAAATGAACATTTTTTATATTCTTGAAATTTATATAACTGTATAATGGTCTTGGTGCTAAACTAAGCTTCCATATATTTATACTATACTCATTTTATGTCTTTTTATAAACTTGTATATAGCTTGTGCTTCTTATAATTCATTTTCAGTTAATCCCATTACTATAACAATGATAAAAAATAATTTTAAGCAAAAATTGTAATACCGTGCCAATATTTATTTTTTGTCTCAACATTATGTAATACACACCTTTTTTTGTAACAAATTAAGCATTATTTATTATGCATTTAATACTATTTAATAAGTATCATTACTTGTTTTTAGTTAATTATATAAGTTGTTTTGATAAATCTGTCACTTTACCATTCAAGCTGATCGTTGAATAATGTGGGCTGTGATGTGACTTTATAACGTCTGTTTTCTCTGTACTTATATAATGCGCATGATATGGAAATTTATCTTACTAAGTGCTTGAAGTAGCTGTTTTTTATTGGCAGAATTTTAATAAAATTGTTTTACACTGTAAATTAAGTACATTTGCTGACACCCTTGTGCTTAAGAGAAGGAAGTCACTAAAGTTGTTAATAACAAATTACTTGGGCTTAAATTATCCCTTTAGTTGCAGAAGCATAAAATTGTTATTTTTAATAAACCTGCTTTTATTTTTGTATTTTTTTATTTTGCAAAAGTATTCTCACCTTGTTTTTGTCCCAGGGTTTTTGAGTGTTAGCATAAAAGTAAATGTATATTTTTTTCATTTTTAAATATACCTGTAACTATATCTAATTTGTAGCTAAAACATTTGATCAATATGCATATTAACTTTAGTGATATACTCACTCTTTTGCCATTTTTCTATGGTCAGATGTTTCTAATTATTTTTTTACACTAGACTATTAACTAGAACTGTTTTGCATGTCATTTTCCCTCAAGAAAATTCATAAGAAATCACTGCAAAATAATTTCCTTGATGAGACTTGCATTTTTAGGAAATACATTTAATTTTTGCAAAATGATATATGAAGCATTTTAGCTATGATGACAGTGTATTAATAGCAAGTAGTAATGCCTATATTTAATGTAGCTGGAATCAGCAGCATATCATATACCATCCTCTCTAAGAATGAATGTCTATGAGATATATAAATATATGCACACTTATAAATTTATTAATGTTGAAGTTTTTTTGTGAAACAATATGCTTTTATGAACTGTCTGATCAACATACTAAATACTATAAAGTAGGCAAACAGCAACACATTTTTTTGCCATCTCTGTCCATCCATTAAGCTCCTTTCTCACACATTTGACCCCTTCATTACTTCCTGTTGGCAGCAGTCACAATGAACAGGAGGAAAAAAATTGGGAATTCATCCTAGGGTGGTATAGATTTGATGTGGTTGTTGAATGTGTACATTTCTGAGTGGCATCAATGAACTAAACAACACATGGTACTAAAGCACTTTCACATTGCACTCAAGATAGCTGCTTCCTTTACCCCACCCTAGCTACACCTATGTTTGCACCAAAATTATGGCTGAATAGTGTTTTCAGGCCAGTCCTCCCACATGGTCAGCAAAGTAAAAATAAACTACTGTTACTTCAAATAAGATGAAAATACGTTGCCTCCTTTTTAGTAACAAAATAGCTTAAAATAATGTTACTAATGAGTACTTATGCAATATCAGAAGTTGTCACTTAAAAAAGTTAATGTTGCACTGTGAAGATGTACATTAATTGTTAGTATGAAGTAACAGGAAAAATGTGGTATCATCCCTCTTCTGAGCAAGCAAAAAAAAAGCAGATATAGTTTTAAAAGTAGTAGTAATTTAGGACCTGTGTTACTACCCAACTACTGTTTTATTAAACAGGGGCATCTAAAATGTGTTAATGTGTTTGCATATAAAGTGTGTATGTATATGTATGTATACACACACACACACAAACATATATACACATATACATACATGTGTGTGTGCAAACAGCACCAGAATTACCCATTCTAAAGACTTAAACCTTGCCTGTGATATAAATCGGACCTTCTGGACAGACAGGTGGGTATCCCAGGGACTTCCCATTCTCTGGAACAGGCTCCCCATCCACTTGAAGCACATTTCCTCTCAAACCCAATTCAAATGTAACTTGGAGAATTGGATGGTGAACAGGAAATTCATCCTTGGTTTGACACCTATGTCTCTAATGGGCACACACAGCCTGTAAATGGTTCATCCCCCAAGCATCTGCTTGCACTTATCAAAGGTATCAGAACTTGTCAGAGATTTGGGATGCATGGCTAAGCTTTCTATTTTTGTTGAAATAAAAAAAAAAGCTACTTCCTGTAGTTGACAAGGTGGACAATGTACTGAGAGATACAAATCATTTCCTTTAATTGTTGTATGATTGGTCATCTGGTTTTAATGGGACTAATTTTATGCTTGTTACCATGGATGTCACATCACTGTTCACGGTGATTCCGAATGGTATAGGTATTGACTTTGTTATGCTCTTTTGTCTGAACACTCAAGGTACAGTACTACACAGATACAACTGTTACTCACTTGAGATTATATGAGAGCATAATGTTTTTGTGTTTGATGATCAGCTCTTTCTACAGAAGGTTAGCGTTGCCATGGGCACAATGTGGTAATTTAATTATGGCTTATTGGGAATCTGTATACGTGCTGGCTGACCAAAATAGATTTTGTTGATTCATCCCCTTCTGTACTCATTTTGTGAATGACATCTTCTTTATTTGGACAGGTCTACAAGATATGCTGACAGATTTTGTGGAGTATTTACAGAGTATCATGAGCTTCCTTACTTTCACTGTAAAATACTCAAATGAGATGATAAACTTTTTAGATATTAATATTTATAGAACTCACACAAATCAAATTATGACTGTATATAAGAAGCCTTGCAAGAAAGTAAATATTTTACATAGATGCAGCATGCATCCACATTTTGTTCATAGAAATGTGTTGAAAGGGCAGTTCTGTAGATTATCAAGGTTGTGTCATAATGATAGTGACATGTTAGAATCTTTTGCTCACCAGAGAAAATATTTTTTTATTAAGAGGCTGTACAGAAGAAGAGTGTGATATAGCACAGAAGGAAGTGCTAAGGCACAGGTCAGAATCTGCTAGGCCTTATTTTTCTGCTAGAACTGCTGATGTATCTATGCCTAATGCAGACATAAAGTTAGGCTATGCCTTACTTTAATGATGGTAATGTCTGAGACAGAGTGAAAAAGAATTGGAATATTCTCACTGCTGATGAGAAATATAAAAGTTTGCTGGGTACAGCTCCTAATTTTTGCTTTAAGAAAATGAAGTTATGTCTTACCATAACGTTCCATCTGTATTGTTGATCCTCATTCAGTCATTACGTGTGGGGTATCAGTTCCGACCTCGGAACCGAGCTGGCCATCTTCCAACCTCATGTCAGCTACAAACTCTCGAGCTAAAACTCTTACCCAGAATTCCCCTCTCCCTGTTACCTCAGATTGAGTTTGCAAGTCAAAAGAAGATAGAGGCTACCTCTGGTCAAATGACCTAATAGAACTGGATGGTGAGATCCACTAGAAGCCACAGGAGGGGGAAGGAGGCAGGGTCGTAATGACTGAATGAGGATCAACAATACAGATGGAACGTTATGGTAAGACATAACTTCTTTATCTGATATTGTTAATCCTTGTTCATTCCTTATATGTGGGACAGAGTCCCCAGCTACCTTTATTCCTGGGAGGCTCTCATGGATGGACATTCCTGAGCACCATAGAACCAAAAGATGCTCTTCCCCTGGAGGCCAAATCCAATTTGTAATGATTGATGAAGGTATGAGGGGTAGCCCAAGTTGCAGCTGCACAAATGTCATGTAAAGAAGCTCTGGCATGGAAGGCAGCAGAAGTTGCCACCGACCGTGTAGAATGAGCTTTTATGGTAGTAGGTAATGGAATATTACGTTGTCTATAAATGAAGGTCACACAGTCTTTCAACCATTTAGCCAATGTGACCTTAGCAACAGCACATCTTAATCTATGTCCAGAATAGGTAAAAAGTAACTGGTCTGATTTACGAGAGACCTTAATCCTGTTCAAGTAGAAGCAAATTTGCCTGTGAATATCTAGGGTATGTAGGCAATACTCTCCTTTGTTTGAATGATTGGGGAAGAAAACTGGCAATTCAATGGTTTGATTAATGGACATTTCAGAGATCACTTTTAGCAGAAGGTAAGGATTAGTTCTCAATGACACTCTATCTCTATGAAAAATCAAATATAGACTCTTGTTGCATAAGGCTTGAAGCTCAGAGATATGTCTGGCAGAAGTAATGGTGACCAAAAACAAGGTTTTCCATGACAAATATTTGAGGTCGCAAGAAGAAGCTGGTTAGAAAGGTGACATTGTCAAAGCTTGTAGGACTAATGACAGGTCCCATGGTTGAGTAGGTTCTCTAAAAGGGGGTTTTAGATGATTCACACCTTTTATGAAAGTCTTGCATAATTTGTGTGACATAAGAGAGGAGTCTTGGACACCATCATGGAAATTAGATATTGCAGCCAAATTAACTCTAATGGTAGAGGCAGATAGAGCAGATTGAAATAGGGTGGCTAGATACTCCAGTACTATTGACACTGGTGCTGAAAAAGGATCTACCTGTTTCTCTTTCAGCCAAAAAGTAAATCTTTTCCACTTGCTGAGATACGTAATTCTGGTATTAGACTTATGAGATGCAATAAGAATGTCACGTACTGGCAAAGAAAGGTAATTCTGCCTGGCAATCAAGGGAATTGGAGGAGCCAAGCTGTGAGCTTCAGTCTGTTCAAGTTGGGGTGAATCAGATTCTGCGGATGGGAGATCAACCCCGGGGTTGGATGGAAAATCCATTGTTGATCTAGCAGGTGAGGCCAGAGGAAGGGGAACCAAATCTGACGAGGCCAATATGGTGCTATTAGGATTACTTTGCTCTTCAACCGGTGGGCTTTCTTCAGTAACTGGGGAATGAGGGGGAGAGATGGAAATGCATAAAGTAGACCTGAGGGCCAATTGTGGACTAGAGCATCCCTGGGTGACTGTCCCAGAGGGGAGATCAGGGTGAAATAGTTGCTGCATTTGTAGTTGGTCGGGGACGCAAAGAGGTCGCAGCACGGAAGACCCCAGCAGTTGAAAATCTCTGCTGCTATCAAGGGATTCAGGGACCACTCGTGAGGTTGTAGTATACACCTGCTGAGTCTGTCTGCTATCACGTTGGAGCTCCCAAGAATGTGCATTGCTAGAAGAAAACGGTTGGTAGCTATCGCCCAATGCCATATCCTCATGGCGTCTCGACAGAGTGGGTAAGATCTGGTTCTGCCCTGTTTGTTGATGTACCAGACCACTGCCATGTTGTCTGATTGTATCGCAATAGTCACAGACGGCAGCAGGGGATGAAATGCTTGCAACGCCTGAAGCACTGCCCTCAGCTCTAGAACATTTATATGCAGATGGGCCTCCATTTCGGACCAAGTACCTTGGACTGTCTGTCCCTGACATAGCCCCCCCACCCCATCAGGGAGGCATCTGTGGTCACGGTGGCCTTGAGCTGTTCGGGGGAGAAGGGGTGAGACCATTGTGTTGGGTTGTGGGCCATCCACCAATTTAAATCCAGTTTGCAACTGTAAGTTACCCGAATCTTGGCTGAAAGAGGGTACTGAAAAGGGATACCATTGGGAGAGCAGTAGCCATTGTAGAAGCTTCATGTGAAACTTGGCCAGGGTACAATGGTGATGGAGGCTGCCATGGAACCCAACAACTGTAGGACAGAGTGAGCTGTGGATTTCTTCCTTGAAAGGATTGGGATCAGTTGTTGCTTTATCCTTAGAATTCTGTGCTCTGGAATGGATGCTCTGCAGTTCTTTGTGTCCAAGAATAACCCCTATGAATTCTATGGACTGAGATGGGGTGAGATTGGATTTTTGCCAGTTTATGGTTATGCCTAGCCTTTCTGCAGAGAAGAGAGAGTATGCCAGGGCTTTTTCCAGTAGATGTCTGGTGGGGGCGGAAATGAGCCAGTTGTCTAGGTATGGAAACACCTGGAATCCTTGAAGTCGCAAGTGAGCTGTGATGACTGCCATGCACTTTGTGAACACTCTGGGGGCCATAGAGAGTCCAACGGGCAGTACTCTGAACTGTTAGTGACTGGCTCCCACACAGAAGCGAAGGAATCTTCTTGATGGTCTGTCCACTTTTATGTGGTAGTACGCATCTTGAAGATCTATCTAGCACATTCAATCATCTTTTTCCAAAAGCGGAAGAATAGACTGTATTGTGACCATCTGGAATTTTTATAATTTTACAAACTTGTTCAATACACTAAGATCCAGAATTGGTCTCCAGTCCCCAGTTTTCTTTGACACCAAAAATAGTTTTGAGTAGAATCCGGACCTTATCTGGTCTGGAGGGACTATTTGGATGACTCTTTTTCTTAGCAGTTTTGAAATCTCTAAAGCTGCTTCTTCCCTTTGACTGGGTGGAATGTCGGTAAAGTTCGTTAGGGGAGTGGGACAAAGGTCGAAGGGAATATGATGACCTCTGGTTATAATCCTTTGTTCCCAAGAATCAGTGATGATGGTTAGCCAGGCATAAGGGTACAAAGAGAAACGACCCCCAAACACTTCCAGAGGTAAGCAGTTGGGCCACTCTTCAGGAGCGCTGGTAGGATTGGCCAGGGGAAAGAGCCCTGGAACCCTGGTTACACTGACCCGCCCTGCCCCGAAAAGGGCGTCTACCCTGTGAGTTTCCCCCTCTGCCTGTAGGGGAGAACTCAGCCTGTGTGTCAGGGAAAGGACCCTGAGACTTTTTGTACCATATCTTTCCACTCTTCTGATTTCTGGAGAAAGTCCGTTGAGAGGAAGAATAACAGACACCCACAGCAGAAAGGGTCTTACCGTCCTGTTCACATCTGGCCAGTGTGCTTTTAACCTTGGGTCCAAACAATGAAGAAGCTTTGATGGGAGCATTGAGAAAGGAAGCCTTGAAGGGTTCCGCAAAATTACACAAGCGCATCCAGGCATGTTGTCTCAGAACAATGCCTGAACTCGCCGCTCTAGCTGCTCCTTCTGATGCATGAGATATCAGGTGCATGGAGGAGTTGTATATCGATTCAGTGGTGGCTAACTGAGAGGCCACTTTTTCATGGACCTCATCAGACACAGCTCCAGCCAAAGTTTCAGAGAGCTCAGAAATTAAATCTCTTTGAAGCCCGGTAAAGTGTGCAATATAGTTCAGGGACCTGATTGCAAAGGTCGCTGATGCAAAAGTATGCTTCCCTATTCTGTCCAGAGCCCAGGATTCTTTGTTGGCGGATGGACAGTCTGGCTTTCTTCTTCCGCTAGGTCCTTTTTAGTTGCGGCCACCACCACCAAAGCATCTACGGGAAGACCTTTGGACCAATGGGGATCAGTAGCAGGAGGGGACAAAATTTTATCTAGCCTCTGAGGAATGGCCTCAACGGTGTCAGGAGCCTTCCACACATGCTGCATGACGAGCAGGACCAGTTTGTCGGCAGGTGGAGTAACCCAGGAGGTAGGGGGCCGGGTGCGAATGGCCTGCAGGAACACAGACTCTTCAGAGGTCGGGTTTGAGGGCTGCCAGTCACCTCTCTGTTTAAGAATTTCAAGAATATCACCAAAGGATACCTCAGAGGGTGAGCGAGGGGACCCTTCCCCATCATCAAAGTCTGGCCTTCAGTAAGGGACTCCTCTGTGGAATCCATGTGCTTCCTCTTGCACAAGCTCTTTTGATGAACTTCCTCAGAGGGAGAAGCTGGAGAAGACAGCACAAAAGGGGTCTCCTGTGGGAGTATATCCTGAGGCCCTTGTGCCCGGTGTCTGCCAGGAGCGACTTGTGTACATTGCAGTCCAGAGGAGGGTGGGGAATGTGATAGCACAGGCTCGCCAGCCGACGCCAGAGCCTTCTCCATTAGCTGGAAGGCTGGTCCACCTGAAGAGGGGTGAATGCCCAGGACAGGGGTCACCCATCTCCTAAGTGGCTCAGCCTGCTGACTCTGAGTTCCTGAATGGCTGTGAAACACCAAATTATGTACGCCACAGCTGACATCCTGGGTCATAGCAAAACTCTCCTGCCACGAAGGCAACTGCGGCTCCTTAGTGAGGTCCATAAAGGGAACCGTAGAGGGGGAAGACTGTGCTATATCAAGGGGCTTCAAAGGCAATGAAGGAGGAGAATAAGTAGGGGTCCTTGGTAAAGGGTGATCACCTCCAAGGAAGGATAGGTCCTGGGGGGCGGGATACCTCTGGCCAAAAGCACTTGATCCACAAGACGCAACACATCATGTTCAGAGAGGCTTCTAGTGGATTTCAAGGACATGGCTGAGGGGGAGTCAGGTCTATCCAAAGACAGAGCAAGCTCGGTGCCCACCTCAGAGGTCTGCACTGAAAACAATGGGGACTGTAAAGGACTGAACTACAGTTGTCTGCGCTGAGCAAATCATCAGTGCCGAAGTCATGGTCTGCACCGATGATAAGGTCGATACCGAAGTGTTTGCCGGCGCTAAGGCTGGAACCAAAAAAATCTGTGCCGATAACTGAATTGTCGGTGCTGAGAGGGTAGTCGGTGCCGGGTAAGTTGTCGGAGCCGAAAAGGCAATGGGTGTCAAAATCCATCAACGTTGTAACAGTCTGCATCGACTGGACAGTCAGTGCCGAAGTCACAGATGGTGCCAATGGCCTCGGTGCCGAAGGTCTAGGTACTGAAAGCGCTGGAGCCGAAGAAGTCAAATTTGAACTGGAAAGCTTAGCTGTCTTGGGTCTCGGTCCCTGGGAGTCCCCAGCAGGGGACGAAGGAAGAGACTTGGCCTTTATATGCTCATCACTCTTTTTCTTATGGGATCTTGGAGGGGTTGAAGCCTCCGACCCAGAAATAGCCTCTGAAAAAGGAGATTTAAGTAGCCCCTGAAAAAGGAGATTTAAGTAGCCCCTTCAATATTAATTTATTTTTTCTCTCAATCAATGTCCTACTAGAGAAATTCTTACAAATCCCGCAGGGCGGGGCAACTGTTAAATGAGGCACACCCAAGCAATAGACACACAGGGAATGTGCATGTGAAGTAGGTAATTTATGGCCACAATCTGAACATCTTTTAAATCCTGGACTACCTTTTTTATCTTCCATGTTAGAAAGAAAGAAGGAAACCCAGAAAAGATACCAGCAATGGCACAAGAATTACCCGAACGTAAGAAGGAAAGGGGGTTTACCAACGATGGTAAAAAAGAAATTACCTCGCAGTAAAGAGGAGGAAAGGAATTGAAAAGATTCAAGAAAGGATAGTCGCTAAATGCGATAAGGTAAGAGAAAACTATCTAATAACTTTTCTGTGAGAAAAGGCAGTTTTAGAATTACATTTGAAGAAAAATATTGTACTTAGCTCAAGAGAAGTTGCTTGACACGACCGAATGGTGACACGGCAAATGAAATCTGGGGTAACAGGGAGAGGGGAATTCTGGGTAAGAGTTTTAGCTCGAGAGTTTGTAGATGGCACAAGCTTGGAAGATGGCCAGCTCGGTTCCGAGGTCGGAACTGATACCCCACACGTAAGGAATGAACGAGGATTAACAATATCAGATGAATTGTTCTCTGAAACAGTTATTGTACTATAAAACTACAAGGAGTAAAATGTGCTGTTATCAAGCAGGAAAGGGACGTATCCATGTAAATCTTGTAACGTGTAAATATATGAATAGTACTGATAGTTACAAGAATAATGTGACTGGGCATATTTACCAATTTACATTTTTTTGCAGACTGTAGAAGCACAAATTGTGTGTATCTTGCTGTCTGCAAGATTTGTGAATGCTATTATGTTGATAAAATGAATAGGGCCCCAAGGGACAGGATACGTGAGCACAATAATGATATTTCTAAGAAAGATATCAGAAATGCCCTTGCTAGATATGTTGCAGCCACTGACCCTTCTCATAAATTTACATTCCTAGTATTAGAGCTGATTACTCCTAACAGTAGGAGAGGTGACATTAAAACAAAGACTGAATGTGCCGAAACAAAATGGATTTTACAACTGCATGCTGACTCTGGGAAAGGCTTACATGGTTCTGTACCTTTAAGACCTGGACTGAGATCTAGAGCTCTGGCCCACCCTGATTTGTGAATGAGTATTTAAGGAATGTTTTAACTGCTGTGTATTAGATCTGAGGAAGCGCCTGTGATAGGTGTGAAAGCACTCTTCTCTGTGTTTTTATTGTTTTTAACATTTGTTTTAATAAAGGGAATTTTAAGTGGTAATATCTGCTGTGCCAGCTGGATATACTTGTTTTGTGCAATCTGTTTTTTATGGTTCATTCAGCCTTGTCCACATATCCTGTTTGTTCTTTCTTAGCCTTAAAAAGGCCCTTATGGTCATTAACCTAGTAAACACCTGTGAACCTATGAAACTGTGTGCGTGTGTTTATTTGTTTTCCTGTAGAGCACTGATGTCCATGGACCATTTTCAGATTCAGCCCAGGGGAGTGTCTGGTTAAGTGACTTGCTCAAAGTAGCGCAGTTAGGCAGCGGAGGCTGAGAGAATCAAACCTTGCACCCCTGAACCACAAGAAACCGCTAGATAAGTGCTCCTTAATCCTCTAAGCTAACTGCCAGACCTAATATACATTTGATCTCTGTTTGTGTGTGAAGGCATGTGTATGTATAGCATATCTATCTTGCTGCACTTGATAAAAGCAAATGTTCAAAATGTTGAACATTTTTTCTTTGCTTTGCCAGTTTGAAAGACTAAAGTCTCTTAAGGTTGACTGCTCTGTGTCTTGCCCTATCTCCACTGTTGAGCAGTCTTGGAGTTGGTATTTATGATTAGCCTGACGTGTGGGAGGTACAGTGGAATTGCCCCTCCATAAAGTGGTGTCTTATGCTGTTCTTTAAATCTTTTTTTGTTTAGCTGATGTCAGCGTTTGCTGTTTCATTAGGTAATCTATTCATACACACACATAAAAAAATAAAATATAGTCAGCCTTCTTAAAGTATGCACTGATCAAGTTGTTTACTTGTGCCACATATAGGATGGACACCGCTTGATTTTTAGGAGTCACCGGTAATATTTAGGCTACCAAGTACACAGAACTAAAAGGAAAGTATAGATGCAGGATAGGACTCCAGCTCATCTGAGGCCAGTTTAGAGCAATAATGCATTATTCCCTGAACTTTGTAGTAGTTGTGTTGTATGTATTCTGCACCGATAGCCAGCAGTACAGAAGAGCTTGCGCTATGAAAGCAAGCACAGATATGAGTGGTCATGACCATATGAGGAATGAACATATGGTAACATGTAGATGTTATGTTGTCCTATCTCACCTTCATTCTTACAGTGATGGGTTCGGAGCAGATCTCAGCTCCGACTCAGTCGAATACATAGCTGGAAGTCTCAAACTTGACTCGTGGTGATTAGGTATCCCACAATGCAGTGGTGTAATTCCCCAGATCTCGTTTACCACTTTACGAGGATGGATGTGCTCATCTTGGCTGTGGATAAGTTGTGACATTTCTTTGTTTCCTTATATTTCCTGTAATACTGTTCTATTTTTATAATAGATAGCTTAGTATTTAGTCATGTCTAAATTCTTGTGCCTTTTCTTGCATTATAGTTGAATAGTTATAGTTTTATCCCCTTTGGTGCTGCCTTTGGCCGTCGTTTCGTAGGCCTAACTGTATCCCTTGTAGTGGTTGTTATTGTGTCTTTCATAGTTTATTAGTAGCTCATTTAAGTTAGAGAGCTCTTTGCCCATTTAAGTTAGAGGGCTTGTAGTTAGTGTGTTGTTTTGTCTAGAAAATAGGGCCGTTTGAGTTAGAGGCCCTATTTTACTCCCTTGTTGTCTCTCTCCTTCATGTTTCCCGTAGTTTACTACTTAGTCTAGTTGTAGCAGTTCAATAGTTAAAACTTTCTTGTTGTTTTATTGTGGTCTTATCTTTATCATGTCTAAAGACCCAAAAGAGAGGGGAACATAAGCTTTCGGGCTTTAAAAAATGCCAGAAGTGTTCACAAAAAATGTCTATTACAGATGGACATGTAATATGTGTGTATTGCCTTGGAGCAATTCATCTACAAAAGAATTGTACATTTTGTCATTCCTTCAGTGCAAAGCTTCTACAAGAAAGGAGAAACAAATTGATCCTTAAAGGGCTCTTAAAGCCAACGTTTGAGGAAGCTATCCACAGCTCTTCTTCCTCTTCTTCTCCTTCTTCCAAAAAGGAAAAATCCCAGAAAAGGCAATCACCTGCATCACCAGCTCAGTCGGAGCCACCAGTCAAGTTACCAAAAATTTCTAAGGCCACTACCTCCTCGGCTCCACAGTCCTTGGAGCCATCGGAGGTCATCCTGATTGACAAGCCTGGTTCTTCGGTTCCCAAGTCTTCGGAGCCTCAAGGTACCTCTTCTCGGAGCCGGTCCATGGATATTTCACCGGTTTCTCCAACATTGAGATCTCCCATTCTGCATAGGTCTCACTCTCCATCCCTATCCTCCAGGTCCACTAGGAGCTTATCTGACGATGACATGGAATGGGTGGTGTGCAGACTCTTGAAGTCATTGGCACTAACTAAATTATTCTCGGCTCCGACCCATTTGTTCTCAGAGTCTACTCTACCGATTTTACACACTGTTGTTCCTCCTCTGAGCCAAGCTGGACCTTCAGAACCAGAGTGTGGTGGTACCACTTACTGTGGATCTGTCGATTCCGAGAACTCCTTTGGTGTTCATGGAGCTGAATTCTGCTCCGACACTCTCTGTGCCGTCTGGAGAGTCTGGGAGCAAGGGTTCCCCAGTCGGTCCTGATCATCTTCAGTGCCAAGCCTACCCCTTGGAGCTCCTACATCGGCCTTGGGTCCAATCCCGCTGGTTCTGGTGCCTTCCTCAGTCTCCTCGGAGCCGTGGGAGTCTTCGGAGTTGGTGGGATCCGCCTTTGAGCTGATGAGTGTGTTGTCTACCCATACAGCACCACAGAAGGATACTAGCACTCTTCCCACAAAGGCACCAGCCACTGTCTCGGCACCATCTATTCCACAGGACAGCAGAGATCCAGAGCCTCAGGATCCGCCATTGGGTGATCCCCTCTCATCCGTGGCCTCCCCAGAATATCCTTTTGAGGAGCCACCTCGGAAGAGAACTTGCAAGAGGAAGCATGTAGATTCTCCAGATGAGTCTGTTACTTCAGACACTGACCTCAAGGAGTTGGAAGGGTCCCCACGGTTGTCCTCTGATGATATGTCATTTGCAGATATTCCAGAGATCCTGAAGCAAAGAGGCAGCTGGCAGGCCAGCACCACTTCTGAGGAGGAGTCAGTGTACCTGAAGGCTTTTGGGTCTCAACCTTCAGCCTTCTGAGTGTCTCAGCTTTTCAATGAGCTAATGGATCTGGTTAGTCGAAAGGCGTGAGAGTCACCTGACAATGGAACCAGTCCCTCGGAGGCCCAACAAATTCTTGCCAGCTCCATCGGGAAAGGATTTTCTCACTAAGGGGGTACCTGTAGATGCTATGGTGGTGGCAGCAGCCACCAAGAAGGAATTTTCAGAGACATCCTTATCTGTTCATCCTCCGAACAAAGACTCTTGAATGATGGACAGATATGGGAAGTGTGTCTTTTCGTCAGCAACATTTTCACTCTGATCGCTGGACTACCTATCTCACTTTACAAGGCTACAAAGAGATCTCCTGAAAGAGGTAGGAGATACTCTACAAGGTACATTATCAGCGGAAGTGAATGAGAAGTCCTCCTTCCAGCTGTCCACCTTAAATTCAGTTGTCAACTCTTCCATGAGGCTGATATCCTACGCAGCTGATGGAGCGAGCAGGGCAGCGGGTTCCAGAGTTTCCCTTAAGAGACACTCCTGGATGTGCTTGTGCAATTTTGCGGAGCCCTTTAAGTCTACTTTTACTAATGCCCCCTTTGATGATTCTTCACTCTTTGGACCCAAAGTAAAAGACACTCTCACCCGATGAGAGCAGGAAGGAAAAACTCTCTGCCGTTGGAGTACATTTTTCTGTACCTTCAAGACCTTACTCCAAAGGTCAGAAGAGTGGGAAAATGTGGTTCAAAAGATCCCAGAGAGTTTTCCAAGACGCATGGGGTGATTCCTTCCCCAGGGGCGGAGGGGGAGGTAACAATGGTAGACAATGCCCCAGAGGCAGAGGGGACCCGCAGAACCAGGGTGACCGTGATTCCTTTCGTGGACACCCTTATCAGCGCTCCTGAAAGGAAGCCCGACTGCTCTACTCTGGAAGCAGTTGGGGGACGTTTATCCATGTACCCAGAAGCCTGGCAATCTATCACAAGAGTTAAATGGGTACTACAAATAATATCCAGAGGATACTCCATTCCATTCTCGAATCCTGTTTCACAGACCAGAGCAATCCCAGATGTTCCACCAAATCTAAGGGAGCAAGCAACTATAGAGATTCAAAGTAGCTGCAAAAAAGAGTCATCCAAAAAGTCCCCGCAGACCATATAGGATTCAGAACTTACTCGAGATTCTTTTTGGTGCCAAAAAGAACAGGGGACTGGAGACCCATATTAGACCTAAGCAAATTAAACAAATCTATCAAGAAGTCAAAGTTCCAAATGGTGACACTGTAGTCTCTACTTCCCTTTTTAGGGAAAGATGATTGGATGTGCTCGATAGATCTTCAAGATGCTTACTACCACATAAAAATGGACAGGATATCGAGAAGGTACTTACACTTTCAGCTGGGAGCCACTCACTACCAGTTTCGAGCTCTGCCCTTTGGTCTCACTACAGCCCAAAGAGTGTTCACCAAATGCATGGCAGTAGTCACAGCTCACCTGAGACGTCTAGGATTCTGAGTGTTTCCCTCTCTACATGACTGGCTCCTATCTGCTACCACCAAGCATCTACTCCAACAAGCCAGGAATCTAACGTTGGATGTTTGCACTCAGTTGGGTATTACAGTCAACTTTCAAAAATCTGCCTTGTTGCCCTGTCAACATATTACATTTATAGGTGCAGATCTAGACACCACTTCCATGGTAGCGCATCTTCCAACAGAAAGAGTTGTATTACTCAGACAACAGATACTTTATCTTCACCCCAAGACCAAGGTGAAAGCAACGATCATTCTAAAATTGCTAGGTACAATGGCTTCCATGATAACACTGGTTCCTCTTGCCAGAATGCACATGAGGATCATTCAATGGCTGTTGTTCTCCCAATGGTCACTTCAAGAGCTTTCTATGTCTCACCCAATCAGGATAACGGAATCATGCAAGAACGACATTAGATGGTGGATACACTCCAGTCATGTGACCATGGGGAGACCCTTTGTTCCACAACAACTCATAGCTACGGTGACCACGGACACTTCCCAGATTGGGGGGGGGGTGGCATTATCTGGGGAGAACAGTCCAAGGTACATGGCAAGAACACGAGGCTCACTTGCACATAAATGTCCTAGAGATGAGAGCAGTGCTTCTTGCGTTGCAAGCTCTTCATGACTCTCTCCCTCTAGGGACAATTGCGATACAGTCAGACAATATGTCTGTGGTTTGGTACATAAACAAGCAGGGGGATCCAGATCTTACCCCCTTTGTCGCAAGGCCCTAAGAGTTTGGCAATGGGCAGTTTTTTTCCAATACTTTCTAATAGCAATGCACATTCCAGGGAAGTCCAACATGATAGCAGACAAGCTGAGCAGGGCAATTTTAATGCCTCACGAGTGGTCTCTTAATCAGAATGTAGCAGAAATGATTTTCCAAACATGGGGTCTGCCTTGCTGCTGTCTTTTTTGCCACTCCCATGAATGCCAAGTGCAGAAACTACTTTACCCTAATCCCCCCTCCAGGGGAGACGCCCAGAGACGCACTTGCTCACGATTGGCCCTCGGGACTTCTGTATGCCTTTCTCTGTTTCCTCTCATACCCAGAGTCATTCAGAAAGCGCAGTCCTTGGGAAGCAGGATAATTCTTATTGCTCCTTACTGTCCTTGTCAAGTTTGGTTCCCCTTCCTTTGGCCTCATCTTCAGGAGAAACCTTGGACTCTGGACCCAGTTCCAGACCTGCTGACATATATGTCAGGTGTGCTTCACCCTTCTCTCCACACCCTAAAATTGACAGCTTGGCTGCTCCACTTCCCAATTTAGTCAGGCTTCAGAATTTCACTCCTACAGTTAAACATATCTTAATGTCCTCTAGTAAAGCTTCCACTAGAAAACTGTATTCTAGCAAATGGAAAAGGTTTTCCCTTTGGGCTCAAAATCAGGAACATTGATCCTTTTTCTGCACCCATCCATTCTATTTTAGACTTTTTGGTGGAACTCTTTCAACAAGGTTCAGCTGCAGCAATTATCAGAGTACAGCTCGCTGCAATCTCAAATTTCCACATTGGTGATTCTTTCTTAAACTTAATGTCACACAGGTGTAGAGCCTTCTTGAAAGCTGCCTCCTTATTAAGACCTCCCTTTAAGGAACCTCTTTGTCTCACCTGACATTACCACCTTTTGAGCCCTCCTCATCTTCAGACCTCAAATTCCTTTCCTGGAAAACCATTTTTGGCGGCTATAACATCAGCTAGAAGAGTATCAGAGTTGCAAGCTATTTGTATCAAACTGCCATATTCGATTTTTTCATAAAGGTAGGGTATCCTTGTGAACTAATCCATCATTTTTACCCAAAGTCTCTTCTTCAACTAACATAAATCAGTCTATTGAGCTTCCAGTGTTCTTTCCTAATCACAGCAAAAAGGCAGAATACAAATTACATCAACTAGATGTGCATAGACAACTCAGATTCTATTTGCCAAAAAGTGCATTGTCATCCCCTTTGGTAAAAACTCTGTACCCATGAACTACAGCATAGGCGGTAGTATACTTGACACTGAAATTGTGATGAGACCTTGGGACACAGGTGGACAGTAGTCTTTCCTTTGATAATCACATCGCCACAGTAGTCAGGAAATCCTTCTACGTGGCACACCTCATCACAAAAGGTTTCTCATCCAGAAAAAGAGGTCATTGTTCCCCTCTACTCATCACTCATTAGACCCATTATAGAGTACAACGCCCCTTTTGGTATGTACCTCACAAGACATCTACAACAACTGGAAAGGCCGCAGAAATACCTCACAAAGAGGATTACCGGCATCAAATAGATGCCCTATGCAGACCGTCTCAAAAACTCCAGCTTTACTCCGTCGCATATCGCCTACTCAGAGGTGATCTCTGCCTAACATACAAAGCTATGTCAAACCCAGAGCTGTTGGACATGCTCCACTTAAAGAAATACCAATCCCTCCAAGCTACATGCTTTAGGGACCTAAACTTTGTCACCACAATAAACAGAACATGCCAGAGGGATAGATTCCTGTCCCAGAGACTTCCCATACTCTGGAATAAACTACCTATCTATATCAAACAAAGCTCCTCATTAGCAGTCTTCAAGAAAAATCTTGATGATTGGATGGGAAATAAGAAATTCAGCCCGGGGATCACTTCTTTGGCTCTGCTCGACAGTGGAACAGGAAAATAATTTTAATTTTCTTGGGTGGCAAAAGCCAGGGTACCTTTTTGACTGGGCTTGTATAGGCCCCAGGGCCAATAGCCTAGTACCTACCTATGAACCAAAGATTTTTGAAAATCTGGCCAGTTATTCATATCCTTCTCTGACGCAAAAAGGGTAGTTCAGTTTCTAAAACTACTCTTTCCAATTTGCTCTCAAACTGCATTACGTACATCTATACGTCAAATAACAGAGCTTTACCATTCAAAGTGAAGGCTCATTCTACTAGAGCAATGGTTATGTCCTCTGCCTTTCAAGCCAGAATTCCTATGGATAATATTTGTGCAGCAGCTACTTGGACTACTACTCATACTTTTATCACACATTACAAAGTGGATTTGGCCTCCAGGGACAGGTCCTCCTTTGGTTCCATAGTGCTTAAAGGTGTACTCTCTTGAGCCACCCAGGGAAAAGGTGCTAGGGACGCTGTCCCAGCATTGTAAGAATGAAGGCAAGATAGGAAAACATAACATAAAGAAGTTATGTACTCACCATAACGTTCCATGTTTGTTGTCCATCTCGCAGTTCATTCTTATGAACCCTCCCTCCTTCCCCCCTGCCAAAGACTCCTTCTGGACCTGGTGGATGTTTTACTACCTTCATGAGTTCTTTGTTTCAGTTTGTTTCTCCTTCTATGGGGGATAGTATATATTTGTGTATATATATATATATATATATCTCCTTCTATGGGGGATAGTATATATTTGTGTGTATATATATATATATATATCTCCTTCTATGGGGGATAGTATATATTTGTGTATATATATATATATATATATATATATATATATATATATATATATATATATATATAGTTTTACATTTCATTCAGTAGTAGCAGCAATCAAGATCTGGGGAATTACACCACTGCACTGTGGGACACCTACCTGCCAGGAGCCAAGTTTGAGACTTTCAGCTATGTATTCGGCCGAGTCGGAGCCGAGAACAGCTCCAAACCCATCATTGTAAGAATGAACGGCGAGATGGACAACAAACATGGAACGTTATGGTGAGTGCATAACATCTTTGTTGCTGTCATCATAAACTCCATTATTCCCATTTTTACATGGAGTCAGGGTCTCACATCAGTATTAGTCACCTACAGCCAATGTTTACACTGTCATGTAGCAAGACCTGATAGTATTGTGCAGTTATTGTAACATTGTGAGTCTCCTGCTGTTAATAAAATGTAAGGATAGAAAATGATACTGCCTCATAGACGGGCCTTTATCAGACTGTTGTCAAACAGAACAGGGCTGCATTATAACCAAAATCATAGCACAGCAAAAAAAAATAATTAAAAAATAATAATAAGCTAGCAAACAAATTGTGTAGCACACACCCAACTGTGTAACATCAGCTACAGTGAAATAAAGGTGGTTTCCGGTTTGATGTGTTAGATTGTTTCTCCAAAGCTGGAGATGTAGCACAGAGCAGTTAAAAGTAACAGCAAACGTTGGGAAGAAAGTCGTTGGAAATCATGTCTTTAGTATGTGAGGCGCAGCATCTTACTATGGGGAGAGTGACCCAGCTAGACAGAGCCAAGTATTTGTTACAGGCTATCGCAGACAAGTTAAAAGTTGTCAAAACACTCTACTCCTGTATTATACCTGGCCCATCTCTATGGAAATGCAGTCTGTGTACCATGGTAACTGATGGGGATGCAGTCATTGTACCACGATAACTGATTGGGATGCAGTCATTGTACCACGATAACTGATGGGGATGCAGTCTGTGTGCCATGATAACTGATGGGGATGCAGTCTGTGTGCCACGATAACTGATGGGGATGCAGTCTATGTGCCACGATAACTGATGGGGATGCAGTCTGTGTGCCACGATAACTGATGGGGATGCGGTCTGTGTGCCACGATAACTGATGGGGATGCAGTCTGTGTGCTACGATAACTGATGGGGATGCAGTCTGTGTGCCACGATAACTGATGGGGATGCAGTCTGGGTGCCACGATAACTGATGGGGATGCAGTCTGTGTACCATGATAACACTGCAAAGCTGACCACCACAAGCTACTATTTCAGGCAATAGCTAATACTTGTGTATGTCATTGTTAGTACCAGAGATGACCAGAACTTGGCATTGGAGGGTAAAAGATGTTGTACGTTGATGGTAAAACAGGACTTGGTAAAGAAGTACTATTTCTGAATTCTGAGAGATAAGTGTAAATGTCAGCTGATAACAGAAGTGAAATTGGCTCAGGTAAGGCTTTAGTATGTATTCTAAGCATACGCAGTACAGACCTATTCATTCTAAAAGCAGCACATTGTGCCCTAGAATGGGTGCAAAATTGTCTGTTTAGAAATGTTTGAGTGTTACATTCAAGTGGTCACTTAAAACAGCACAGCAGGCAAAAACATAGTGCTGGGTGATATCCTCACTTTAACAAAGTGTCACTGCTAATTAAATAAAATGACAGCGTATGGACTCCAGAGCAGGCAGCTTGGCTGATCAAAGAAAGTAGCCTTATTTAGATCAGAAAATCGAGAGCTCAAGTATGACAGCGGATAGTTTATTTTTTTAACTTGTGTACTCTTCAGTCAGAATGTATACTTAAACTGTTCCAAGTGAGGCCATTGCCTAGGGAATGTATGATCTTTGTTTGCCAATGTGGATGTGCCATTGTATGGTTGATGTAGAGCGAATGCCATGATAAGCGATGATTTGCTGTCAGAGTACATCAGGGATCTGATCAGCAGTAAAAAAATTGAGTTCATCACAGGTTGGTGAAATTCAGCAAAAATTTGACTAAATCTAATGCACTTCCAGAAAACAAATTTTATATATTTATTTGACATTTGTTTACCGTGAAGGTCCATCTGGGTCAAAAGTACCTGTTTCCAGCGGAGCCCCGGGGAGAAAAGCTCTGTACTTAGAGCCATCTATGTACATACATTTTACTATTTCTTTAATTTATACAGAGGGTAGGTAGTTTTCCTTCATACCCAGAGTAATTCATCAAACATCCATGTACAACCATGTTATTTCTTTCATCATTATACAGAGGAGAGGTAGTTTACCTTCTTTCATAGAGTAATACATATTATTCAGTTGTATTTGTAATTTGACACTGGGATATATTGTTGAGCAGAATTTACATTGTAATAGAAGGGAGAATCATTGTGGAGAGATGTGGGAAGAGTGCAAGGGGGTGTATAGTTGAAAGGTCAGCTGCAAGGATATATAGAAAGAGGGATATAGAGAGGAAGTGTAAGAAAGCTAGGTTGGGGTAAAAGGAGATATGAGACGTGAGGAAGAAGCATTAAGCGCATAGCCGGCCTTAGGCATAGGCCAACTAGGCAGCTGTCTAGGGTGCCGCTGTAGCAGGGGCACTTTTCCAGTATTTATTTGGTGTAGGTAGACCAGAATGGGGGCACCAGATGGTGTGGGAGGGGGCGCCGTGCGCCCTTTTGCCTAGGGCACCAGTTGACCTAAGGCCGCTCCTGATTAAGTGGAGATACACAAGGGAAGAAGAGTTTAGAGTATGGCTTGAGGGAAGGTAGATTTTACTGATAGGTTACGCATATGAACTAGAAGAGGGTAGAGAAGGTGTGTAGAGAGAGAGTGAAGGGATTTAGGTGACTGTAAAAATGTCAAGGTTATGTTAGCCAGGAATACAGCAGGAGCAAATCTGGAAAATCTGTAGAAAATGCTTGTTTAATGCAACATAATAAAGTCCAAATAGTCAGAAGTCATTTTATTGAAAGGTAAAAACAAAAAAAAACCCCAAGCACAGTAAAACATATATTTTTCCATAGTACTTCATATGAAAGGCCAAACCCCCACTTACTCCCATGCAGGACATAATACAATACATACCCTGTCTCCAGTCGGAATGTTACATTAACTGTAATCTATAACCTAAACCCAAGCCTTAATCAGAGTGTAAGCCTAACCCAACCATAAACCTAAATTTTCTAATCGTACAAAAAATCTTAGTACTAACCCTAAGCTAGACCTGAGATCTAACTCCCGAGAGCCAACATCTAGTAGAAGAACTACAGTAACTTTGTTTGAAGTAGCATTTTATTAAAATAGTAGCATTCAGTCAAATCCAATTTCATTCAGACTCAGAATTTATATTTATCAGATATAAGCTAAAAGACCTGGCCAAAATGCTGTCAAGTAACCTGCCTATAAACAAGTGTTCCTTGAGTAAAAGGAATCCGAGAACTATAAAATGGTTTAGAAAAAGTGGGAAAGTGTGGTTATAAGTGAAAGGTTGTCAGTAAGCTAGGAGAGTCTGACAGAAGGTCATTAGAGATTCAATGGGGGGGGTCTAGTAGGGAACCACATGATTTCTAGCACTAAAGCATTAGTGGATGTAAAAACGGAAACAGTAGTAAGTTTAGTTTGGGGGTGGGGGTATGGACAAGAAACCAAGTGGTTGTTTGTAAACAGACTGTAAGGGTTGTCCCTGCCAACTCTGCTGCTAAAAAGAAATGTTCACGAAGGCTTTGCTGCAGTTAGTCTATGCAGGAAATAGATATCAGCAACCAGTAGCTCTAGTACAGATAAAAAAAACAGCCATTTTCAACAGAGGTACACTAAATTAGTCATGGATTTCTGTGCCTGGAGACAAAAAATCCTCAACGCTTCTCTAGGGAGCAGGATAATCATTGTTGTAAAGTGTGGCCTGAACAGTAGGCTGATACTTCCAGGTAAGTCTCACATGAATGAGGAACATCTGTATGCAGTGCCACTTCTTTTGGAGGGCTGAATAGGGGGAGAAATGAAGAAAGAGTCCATATAGCAGTGTGCAAGCAGCTGTGTGTGTGGGGGAGTAACAATTTAATATTGGGGTACAGAGAGAAAGAAAATGAACAGAGAGGAGAGATGATAGCTCAGCAGGAGACTTGAAAACTGATACTTCAGGTTGTTGTGTCTTTCGGCTTATCCCGTTTAGGGGTCGCCACAGTGGAACTCCAGTCCGCTAATGTTTGGTAGTGGATTTTTACATGCCGAGTTACCAGCCCTGATGCACAACCTTCAACAAAGGCACGCTCATTCACGCATGCCTCCACACAGAAGACGCTCTAGCTGAGAATCGAACAAGACAACGTCTTGCTGTGAGGCGACAATGCTATGGATCTCAAATAAATAGAAAAAATATATAACCGTGTTGGGGTGTCAGCATTTTCAAAAGCTCCCTCAACTAGCTGCTGAGTTCCTAAAAGAAGGGAATACAGGGTTAGAGGATGAAAAACTGTCATGAAGCCAGATTTGAAAGACATATCCATAGTCATGACAGAGTGTAACTGCTATGGCTAAGGGACTGAATAACAATAATAATAATATAAATGTAACCGTTATTGGAAAATTATTTAAACATGTTGACTTTAGTTTCTCATTTGTAATACTTTTTTTGTAGAAAATATGGACAAATCTTTAGAATCATTGCTTGCTCTAGGGAGTTTATCATTAAAACTCGTAAATTAAATACTAAACTAATTCTAATGTTTTCAGAAGGAATGCACTGCAATCCATTTGGACAGCAGCTGAGAAATTGTGTGACTTACAGCCGAATGTATTAACAGACCTGAGCTTGCATTCATTCAGAATGGACTCGCTTATATTGACATGGGGAAACTAAGGGTAACCATTTATTTCAGGGCTCACCAAAAACAAAATGCACACAAGCACTATTTATCACTCAAAAAGTCCTTGTCCTCAGTCAGTGTTGCTGCCTCACCACAAAAGTATGTGAACATTATAGAAGAAGGGCCTTTCCCCAAACCCACACCCTGACATTTGTGCTTTATTAATAGTATCTGTACCACATGGATGGAACCTCCCACTTGAACCTCTAAAGGAATGTGGATTGCAAGTCATGTGACCTGGACCTGATCTGTCATTTAAGGTATGCCAGAAAATGTGCAGCTGAACTGTTGCTGTCAATGGGCACGTTAGATGCGCATCAGCTGATCTTTTATCAAACTCTTATCAATCTGTGGGCCACTTGGCATGTGAATGTGGCTGCTTCATTCTGCATTCAGTGCCGCAGAGGGGGTTGTATTATCCATATGGATACGTCATTCCAAAAGTATGCAGAGAAGGCAAAACTGGAATTTAGAATTGCAGGAGGGGGTCAAGATATGAACAAAGGATGAGCATCCCTTTGTTTGGAAGACTCAACTATTTCACAAAGCATACTTTCAATGTCTGCTTTATTTTAGGTGTGGTTACCTAACACAATTAATCTTTTTAACACTCTTTAATAATCCTTGGATTAAATTGATTTCACTTGTTGAGCTATACTTGAGAAACAATGTTGGGTGAGAGAACTATTGAAACTAAGAAAACTTTGGAGCTCTAATATAAAGATCTAATATCAGGCCTTTGCAAATATTGTACATAGTTCAATATCTTTGCTAAGAAAAATAAAAAAAAAAACTTTTGATTAAAAAAGATTAATCTTTTTATATTTTTAAAGCTTGTGTTATCTCTTATTCTTTTAATTACAATTAATTTAGTTTGGTTTTATGCACTTATATTGGCTACCTTACAAGATAGGTTTTAAGTCTATCAGTAACTGATTTGGACTGAAGCTTTCACTTAGTGGTACTATCCATTTCTGAGTAGTAGTCTTATTTATTTTTATTCATTTATTTATACCTGTTAACTGGGGTAGAGCGCTGATAACAGACTAATTTCAATATTAGCGTGGGTAAAAGTTAGAAGAATACAGACAGATGTAGACTGGTATAATACACAACACAGAGATGCAATTCACAATAGAGAACACAGCAGCACACGGTGAGATAATACAGAGAGCATTATAATATCAGAAGTTAAGTATATGAAAACAGCTATATAAAACTCTTAAGTAACAGTCTGATGGGTGTGTAGGTGGGATATATAGCAGGGGTTGTAAGTTGTGGAAGTTAGTAAGACTGCTTGTAGTAACACAAGGACTATATAGTGAATAAGAATGATTTGAACCTGTGATATCATAGGCTTGTGCATTCAATTGAACTTGAGCTGTACTCTGCTTCAGCAAGCTTGATTGGTATAACATCTTATTGTTTTCTATTTCCAATCACATGCACGTGTGTATATAAAAAAATATATATGTGTGTGTGTACACACAATATAAAATGTGTGTGTGTATATATATATATATATATATATATATATATATATAATGTAATAGAAAGTTATGATTCATGTCACATTCCATATCTTATCCATATTCCATAATCTTAGAAGGCAGTGTATAAAGTATTGTCACTTTTTTGTATTGCTGCTGTTTATTTTAAACATTGTGTTCCCCAGGCTAGTGTGACATCCCACAGCAATGCATTCCAGACTTAGATGTCCAACGACAACTAAATCAGATACTACCTTATAGACCAGTTAAAGGACACTGCTGTGTAACAACATAATGAGTTCCTTTAGCTTTTCTTAGCAGTTCAAGATTTCTAACTATATTGTTTTTCAGTTACCCTTTTAAGCTTTTTTTTGTTTAGGTGGCTTGTTCAAAGGGTACAAAACACGGTACTACATTCAGTCATTTGTCTTATCATTGAGGTATAAAGTGGTACTTTGGTATTCCTAGAATGACTAAATGGGCGCCTTAGAATCAAATGGGCTAACTTTTTCATTTTTTTTTTTTTTTATAGTTTTTGCTGACAAGGAGTAGCCTCTTTTCAGGGGGAGACCCAAAGTGGTATTTGAACTACCAGGGGAAATTTGGCCAGGGTTCATAGGTTGGTACTAGGCTATCAGCCCTAGGGCCTATACAAGCCTAGCCATAACAATTCCCTGGCTATTTCTTCCCACATTATTTACTTTCCTGGACCCCTGTCTAGCAGGGCGACTGACGTGATCCCTGGGGTGAATTTCCTTTCTCTCATCCAATTGTCAAGGTTCCTCTTGAAGAGGTCCAAAGAGGCACTCTGCTTGACATGTATGGGCAATCTATTCCAGAGTCTGGGGAGTCTCTGGGTCAGGAACCTATCCCTCCAGCATGTTTTGTTTATTGTGATGACAAGGTTTAGATCCCTGGAGCGTGTAGCTCTGAGGGATTGGGATTTCTTTAAGTGTAGCATGTCCAACAACTCTGGGTTTGACATGGCCTTGTATGTTAAGCAGAGATCACCTCTGAGTAGACGATATGCGACAGAGTATAGCTGGAGTTTTTTAAGGCGGTCAGCGTAGGGCATCTGCTTTAGGCCTGTGATTCTTTTAGTGAGGTATTTCTGAGGCCTTTCCAGTTGTTGCAGATGTCTTGAGAGGTACATACCAAATGGGGCATTGTATTCTATAATGGGTCTAATGAGGGATGAGTACAGTGGGACAATGACCTCCTTCTTTCTGGATGAAAAGCCCTTCGTGATGAGGTGTGCCACATAGAAGGATTTCCTGACTGTTGTGGCGATGTGGTTATCGAAGGTGAGACCACTGTCCACCTGTGTCCCTAAGTCTCTTATCACACTTTCTGTGTTTAGTGTACTGCCACCTATATGGTAATTCATGGATACATGTTTTTCCCAAAGGGATAACAATACATTTCTTGGCATTGAGCTTGAGCCCATGGCTCTGGCACCAAGCATCTGTTTCTGTAAGGCCCTTTTGTAGAGTATCCACATCATTTGGGGATTCAATAATGGTTCCCAGTTTGCAGTCATCTGCAAACTTTGTTAGCCAGAGTCCCTTAGTGTTGACCTGTACTTCAGAGAAGTAGATGCCAAACAAGAGCGGCCCCAGGACTGAACCCTGAGGCACTCCACTTGTCACTTGTCTGGAGCTGGATTTGGAGTTGGCTACTTTTACAGTGTGGGTTCTATCAGTAAGCCATTTAGCAACCCATTGGGTGACATAGGGATTAATGCCCAACTTAGTAAGTTTATCTATGATTCCAGAGTGGGGATGGTGTCAAAGGCCTTGGCAAGGTCTAGATAGGCTGTGTGGACCACCTTACCCTTGTCCATGGCTCTGGAGACTGATTCAAAGAAGTCAATCAGGTTCAGGAGACAAGATCGGCCCTTCACAAACCCAAACTGGGTGGGGTCCAGTGTTTGAAGGTTGCCAATGTCTTTGTTTATAAGTTCCATGATAATACGCTCCATGGCCTTGCAGATAAGGCTTGTCAGACTGATGGGACGGTAGTTTCCGGGATCCAAGGTGGATCCCCTTGTGGATTGGGATAACTGTAGCTCTGCGCCACTCAGTGGGCACGAAACCTGAGGTGAGGCTATGATTAAACATGACACTTAGGTGAGGTGCCAGTTCATATTGTAGTTCATGTAGTGCACAGCCCGGGATGTCATCTGGTCCCATGGATGCTGTATTCTTGGCTTTAGAGAGTGCGTTTTGTACCTGTGTGGCCGTTATTACTGGAATTTGGCAATCTTCCGGTATTGAGATGGGCCATTTAGGCGGTGAGAGGGGGGTGAAGTTGGCACTGAATCGATCTGCCAGGATATTGGCAGTATCCTTTGGATCAGTATATTTAATGCCATTCTGTTTTAGCTCAGAGCAGACCTGAGCATTGCCATTTAGATTCTTGACATAGTTATAGAATGCTTTGTGATTGTCTTTGGAATCTTTGGCAATTTTATTTTCGTAACTAGCTTTGGAGGATTTTATGAGGCATCTCAGTTTCTTACTGAGGCTAGTAAGGGTGTTTTTTGCATCCTGGGATTTTCCTCTTTTCTGCGAAAGTTTCTTCCTTTTGTTGTAAAGTTTGTTTATGGCAGGGGACCACCAGATTGGCTTCCTTTTTTTGGATGAGAGCATTTTGGTTCTATTTGGGATGGCACGATTCATGCATGAGTGGATGTGCTCGTACAGTGCCTTAGTGTAGGATTCAGCAGTTGAACTTTCAGTTCCCGTCTGCATGGGTGTTATGAAGTTTGTCACTTCTGACTTGAGTAGCATGAAGTTGGCTTTGGAGAAGTTTTTTATGATGGTTTCTTTACTGGGGGGTGGGGGGATGTGGATGTTAAGGGTGATTAGCTTATGGTCAGACCTGACTAACGAGGGGGTGACCATAGGTATGGAGCATTGATTTCCCATGTTGGTAATGACCAGGTCTAGGTTATTGGAGACCCTGGTGGGACTATGGATTAGTTGATCCAGGGCATTGGAATTTATGAATTCCAAGAACCGCTAGCAAAGGTGTTGGGACATGAGTAGTTTTCCCAGTTAATGGCAGGGTAGTTAAAATCACCCAGTATTAGGGTGTTTGGTTCTATCTTAATATTTTCCAGTATGTTTAGAAAGGTGTAGTGAGAATCTTGGGGTATGGTGGGGGATCTGTAGCAAGCTACAATTTGGATTGCAGTTTTACCTAGTGTTAGTTGCACTTGGAGAATTTCAGACACATTGTGTTGGCCAACTAGCCTGGTGGTGTGAATATCCTTGGTGAATATTGACACTCCTCCACCTTTAGTGTTTCGGTCCTGGTTTGGTGGCCGAAAAGTGTGGTAAGAGTTGTAGCCTGGTATTGCAGGGGTATCAAAGAACTTTTGATAGGTGCTGTGGGATCTTTTACATCCACCTGAGCTGTCACCAACTTAGGCAAATGGTGCCTCATTTTAACATCTCACCCGAGGGATAATACACTCAGTGTCAGCAATCCATCTTGCTGGTATGGGAATAGAACCCGCAGCCTTCTGCACCAAAGGAGTGTGCACTATCTGTTGCACCACTGATATTGTAGCTATGGACTTGTTAAAGTCAAAACTGTTGTCTAGATTTTTAATGGTGAAGCTGGTGGAGAATGGGAGTGCCTTACTTTTCATAACTTAGACTACTGTGGCAACAGTGTGCTGGGGATGTCTTCACCCATAACTGTCAGGTACTTGAGTTCTTTGCCTAAAAAAGGTGCATATTTATCTGTTTGTAGAAAGTACAGTTGTGTAAAATCTTACCATGATTGTAGATGTCCATGCCTTCACCACTGCAGTATTCATTACTTATGGGATTCCCTACTGTGAAGCCTGTCATCTAGTCAGGCTACCAAAGTCTACTGTTGCTTTAAGGTATGCTGAACCTCTCACATAGTGTAGGGCATAAAGGTGACATTCAGGTGTACCATTCTCAGAATTGATTGCCCCAGTAGGAACAGCAGTCCAAGGAAAACCAAACAGAACCTGCACATCCAGGATGGAAAAGAGACTAGGGGGATGGAAGGAGAAAGTGAATACTGCAGCGGTGAAGGCAAGGACATCTACCGTTATGGTAAGATTGTGCACAACTGTACTATGTTGTTACATTCACTGCTGCAGTATTCATTTCTTATAGGAGAGTGCCAAAGCTCAAGAAGAAACTTGGGAGGAGAAAGCAGCAGTAGAGCCTTCTAAGAAGCCATGAAGAATGGCATTAGCAAAACCAGCTCTAGCGATACTATCTAACTTGTAATGTTTGGTAAATGTATGCACAGAAGTCCAGGTAGCTGCTTCAAGAATAGAATCAGTGCCTGAACCCTTGAAAAAAGCACCAGAAGAAGCCACAGCTCCAGTGGAATGAGCCTTTACAGAGGAAGGAAGACTCTCACCATGAAAAGTGTAACAAAAAAAAATCCAAGTAGAAATAGTTTGCTTAGATTCAGCCAGTATTAAAGACCTAGGGTGAAAGGAAACAAACAACTGATCAGATTTTCTGATAGCTTTAGTCTTATCCAAATAAAATCTGAGCTGCCTATGCATGTCTAAGGTATGCAGCACCCTCTCATTGTCAGATTGCAGAGAGGGGAAAAAAGTAGGCAAATTAATAGACTGAGTAAGTGACAACTCATTAACCACCTTGGGCATAAAAGAAGGATTAGTACACAAGGACACCTTGTCCGTATGAAATATCAAAAAAGGTGAAAAAAGCCATAAGGGCTTGCAACTCAGACACCCATCTGCAAAAAACGGACAGAGGCAAACAGACCAACAGTTAAAATCATTGTTCAGTCTAGCAGCAAAGAAGTTCTGAGGATGGTATGCCTGAACGTCACCTTTATGCCGTACGCTACATGAGGAGTGTGTAGGTAATGTTGAGCACACCTAAAAGCAATGGTAGACTTGCCGGACGACGAGCTTCACAGCAAGGAATCCCATAAGTAATGAATACTGCAGTGGTGAATGTGAGGACATCCTCCAACCCCCCACCGCTGAAGACACAGTTGATACATTGAGCTTACATTAACAAATGGGTAAAATTAATTAAAAAAAATAACTAACTGGTGCAGACGTCAAGTGTATGTGTCATGTCTGCTGACCTTGATCTGCTTCTTTTTGTCTAATGTTTTTATTTGCATTTGTTTTCTTTAAAAGTCTGAGTGGGCCAAAGACCCCATTTCAGTTGGGGGGGGGGAGCAGAGAGGAAAGCTCCATCAGTTATGTCAGTACAGAGAATCTTCATTACACCACTGTAGAAAAATTAGTCTATAGGAGAAAGCAGCAAAAATTAGAGATAAAATAGAGTAAAACCTTATTTATATTTTGGTAGCATTGTCGCCTCATAGTAAGACGCTGTCCGGTTCGATTCTCAGCTAGAGCGTCTTCTGTGTGGAGACATGCGTGAATGGGCATATCTTCGTTGAAGGTTGTGCATCAAGGCTGGTAACATGGCACGTAAAAATCAACTACCAATCATTAGCGGACCGGAGTTCCGCTGTGGCGACCCCTAACCGGGAAAAGCCAAAAGACACAACAACATCAACAACTTACATACAACTATTTACAGTAGGGGTGAAAATATAAATATGTGAAAATATTATACATTTCAGTACAAACAGATGTCAGTTTATGGGAAAATAGATTTTCTGTTATTTCAGAAGTAGATCATTGAGGCAGAAGTTTTCATACAATAATGCTGGTACCAAAGTACATGGGTGGAGCAATGGAACATTTCACTGGTTTTGAGGTAGATTATCCAGGAGAAGTGCAAGGACTGGCTCAGGAGTCTAGGCAGAACAATTTTAGATGGGATTTAAAGTTACAGAGGTTATTGATCTAAGAGTAAGAGGAATGTTATTCCAGAGTTTGGAGATGTAATTTAAATCTGTTGAGACTTGTGTAATTTTTGTATGCTGATGTGCTATTATATTTTCACATAGCTGATTTATTTCCAAGGTAGGTACACCTTTCCAACATTGCAAAACCAATGGAAGATAATCTAAAGGAGTTCTGCTCAATGTTAGGAGTCTAAACAAAAACACTACTCCCTGCAAGCTCTCCTCACCCTGGAGGATTTACATGTCTATGGAGTTACTGAGGCATGGTTTAAAGCTGCAGAGAGCACCCTGGCAGTGCAGGGCTTTAATGTCTTCCACAAATGTAGACCAGCTACTGCACAGAAAGGGACAAAAGTTGGAGCGGTTTCAATTTACATCGCAAATAAACACACCTCGAGGCTGATCAGACAGTATGATGTTCACATCACAAATAAACACACCTCCAGGCTGATCAGACAGTATGATGTTCTTGAGCTTTTCTACGTCCAAAATACCATAGAAAATGTCCCAAAAATAATATCATTGCAAGCTTTTGGTCTCACTCTTTGACTCAGAAAACCCATAACACCTACTTAAATGCACTGGAGATTCTCCGCATTCAACCAAACACCATATTCTGGGTGACATTAACTACTCCACTATAAAGTAAGAATCCTATACGAACCCAAAACATGCAGACCTAGGGATTCCTGGACTTTGTAAACACAAACACCCTGAACCAGCTAGACCATACACCTACTAAGGGTGCTAACATCCTTAACCTTTTCCTCACAAACCTGGGAGAATGTGCATCCCCTCCCCCAGGGTAATGTCCCCACTAGAGAATGTGCATCCCCTCCCCCAGGGTAATGTCCCCACTAGTCAGGTCAGACTATGAAACTGTTTTCTCTGAAATAAAAATGAAGCTTGGGAGCCCAGCAAACCCTGAAACTTTTAGGAATTATTCTAAGGCAAGCTTCTTATTAAGTGACACCCTGTCAAAATTTCAAGCACTTTCAGACCCTGAGAATACTGCCGCATATAAGGAATTGTTCACAAAAACTCTGTGCAGTCATGTTGACAGCTGCATAGAGACAGCTGTACCTACCTGGAATTAAGCACAGGACAAACTCAAAAAAAAAAAAAAACACCAAGAAGTTCATCATCAGTAGGTTGTAAAACATAAGGAAGAAAATCATGGCAAAAATTAGGAAGTGCAATGCACAACAAAGTAAAAAACTCTTTCATCCATCTAAAGAAGCAACTCAGTGTGTTAATCAAGTCTACTAAAGCCAAATTTTAGGTAAAAATAGCCTCTCAGGCCAGAGACAAGAACAATCACAAGGCATTCTTCAGCTATGTTTGCAATCTCAAAGGCAATATATAACAATGTGATGAGCTAATTGTAAATGGAGCCACCTATACTGAGCTGGAAGGTATAACAAATCTATTGGCCAAGAAATGTACCCCCCAAGAAACCCCTCAGGAAACACATTCAGCCATAGTTCCCCCAGCTATCACCAGGAAACAGGTCCTCATTGCATTCTTCAAGGCCAAGGACACTGCAGTGATAGGTCTTAATATCCCAGGATGTCTCCTTAATATGAAACGCAACCTATCCAGACCATTAGAATCGCTATTTAACCATAGCCTCCAGACAGGCTTCACTGTCATCCCTCTGTACAGGGGCAGGCTATCTATGTACCTAAGTAAGTTTAAACCCAAAAGTCTGACTAGTTTCATATGCAAAGCTATGGAAATTATAAACACTGACATGGGAAATGTTCAGACACTGGCTCCAACCCAGTTTATCTTCACCCAAGGGCAGGTCAGTCCTACTGGACTTGGTGAACTTCTTTGAGAAGGTGATAAATGAAATGGATGACAGCAAAACAATGCATAACACCTATCTTGACCTGGCAAAGCATTTAGCACAATACCCCACTCAGGCATTGTATACAAACTCATGAAATTAGGTAATAAACCTTATGTCACCTGATGGATAGACAGTTGGCTCAAAGGTAGGACCCAAGAAGTTAGGAGAGGCTCATAGGTGATAACTAGGCTAATGACCTCAGGGGCCTTTTTTAAGTCTAGCTGTGGTTCCCAAATGTGTGAATCAAACCCTGCACCTTATGTATAAGGAAGGCTTGAATGAAAAACAAAAGATAAACTTGAAAACAATGGGGGAAAAAATTGCCTTCACACAATATTGACTTTAGAAAATGCTGTACTTGATAGCATCGCCTATTACAAATAGGCATGTCATGTTGTAGAGACCACCCTTATTATTTCTACACATACGTATATATATGTATGTATGTATGTATATATAGTTTCATAGGTAAGTACTAGTCTAGCTGCCCTTGCAGGCCATTTTAAACATAACCAATTTCCCTTTTTGTGCTTGAAATAACCTACCCCATTTGGTTATAGATTGGCCTTACCCATCCTATGGTCAATTGTATATTACCCCAATGAGAATAACTGGGATCATACTATAGGTCATTTGAAGGGACTCGTGCATGTGATAAAGCATTTACGTGCTGCATCTGTCCATTAGTAGTACAGGGGCCAGGCCTGGTGCTTGAAAATGGACAGAAATGAACTTTATGTGGATGGGAGTCAGTTTAATAGCAGCAGTATCCTGTGCAAAATACATCTGTGTCTCTAAACTGTTCTGCTGATGTTGCAGAAGAGGATTTCATCCCTAGAAGAGTATATCTGATGGCATTTGTCATGCTGATGTGCAGTACATCCATCAGAAATGGGTTGGAGGATGCCTTGTGTGCCAAGCACAGGTCACCTCTTGGCAGTCTATAAGGATATCGAGTATAGTGATAGGGTTTTGAGTCAGTCCATGTAGGACATGTTGTTTAGGCCTTGTATCCTTTTAGTAAGCTATCTCTGTGTATGTCCCAGTTGTGGGATATGTCTGGACAGATACATGCCAAAGGGGGCATTATAGTCAATGACTGGCCTAATGAGTGCTGAGTAAAATATAAATAAAAATATTATCAAGTAATTAAGTTATATTATTATTGAGTAAAATATCAAGACATAAGATTTGTGATTAACACACAGACAGTGATTACAAGGGATATAATGCCATTAGTTAAGGAATCAGTGGAACAGACACCCTGAATGGTGAGAGGGATTCCTTACAAATACAGACAATTAATGCTATGGCAGCCATATCTAAATACAAGCAATAAAGCTAATTTCTAAAAAGTAAACTGTATAGATGCTTGTTTCTTAGAAGTAAACTAAACAAAATGCTGTAAGACGGCAAAAATCAGCTTCTAGCCCTTTTACCGCTGCATTTAGTGACTGCAGTTGCAGCATATTTTAATATAGCAATAACCCACGCCTGGGTGTGGGTAATGCTAAATTTACCCACGGTTGGCATGGTTTGGTCCCGAGGGCGAAGCCCGAGGAACCAAACAAAGCCAACCATGGGTAAATTTAGCATTACCCACACCCAGAAGTGGGTTATTGCTATTATACCATGACATTATTTAAGAAAAGAAACTATTACTTTTCTTAAATAATGGCATAGTATAATGCCTGTTTACTGCCCTTCCGCAGATGTCTGGCATCCGCGGCAGTTCTGATGTACCGCGCCTGCGCAGTACATCAGAGCTGTGGGCAACAATGGAGAAAGCAAGATCTCCGTTGCTTTTTTTAGTGTCAGCTTATTTTAAGTGAGTTTAACAGAGCGACACAGTTTTAAAATAAGCAACGGACATCTCTGTTGCTTATTTTAAAACTGTCTCGCTATGTTAAACTCATTTAACATAGCAAGACACTAAAAAAAGCAACGGAGATCTTGCTTTCTCCGTTGCTTTTTTAAACACTGTTCGCTATGTTAAATGGGTTTAACATGGCGAGACAGCTTTAAAATAAGCAACGGAGATCTCCGTTGCTTATTTTAAAGCTGTCTCGCTATGTTAAACCCATTTAACATAGCGAGATAGTGTTTAAAAAAAACGAGTTATACTAATGGAAAAAAGTCCGGGCGACCGGACCTTTTTCCATTAGTATAACTCGATTTACAACGGGCACGCTGGCCAATCAGCGTGCACGTTTTGGGGGGATCATGGTATAATAATAAATTGCCTTTTGTCCTGTTATTTACATCTACAATCTCTAACCACTCTTTTCCCACCACAAGACCTGAAAAGACTCTTTATTCTGTCTTTCCACTTTTAAGCTGTAAATTCAGCCAAAGTTTTGTAGCTCTGAGAAGCAGTTTCACAGCAGGTAGCACCCTTGCCTTTGGTGCAGGAAGGACAGAAGGTTGTGAATTCCATTCCCACTCTGGATGATTGGATTGTTGACACTGTAGTGCAACAGTAGGAGGTATTTCACTCCTAACTGTGCAATCTTTTTTGGATAAGATGTTAAAATGAGGTTCCATCTGCTTCAGTAGGTAGTAGCTTAACTGGATGTAAAAATCCCATGGTACTATTGAGAAGAGTTGGGAAAGTTCCATGATGCCTTGGCCAAAATTTCCCTTAATAGTATAAATACCACTTTGAGTCTCCCCTGAACAGAGGCCACAAGTGTAATGGGATAAACCTGGTCAACAAAAGCTAAATAAATTAAAATGGCACAATGCTTCAGCCCTGACCTAGTAATTATGTCTTTACTGTATTAAGACAGGTGCATCATGCAATATAAACATCATTGTTTTTTTTTCACACTTATGGAAATCAGTTTTGGTTATCTCATTCCCAAAGAATAACGTTTCTGTAGCTATCTTTGGCCGTCAGACATGTAAAATTCTTTCATGTTAAGAATTCTCAAACATTCATACCAATAACCAGTGGGTGCAGATAGGTGTGAACTTCTGTCCTCCAAACAGCATTGCTTTAGAGAAGAAATGTTTACTGTGGCAGACCGTCTGGCTGCCCCCATCCTTATTAATGCAGACAAAGTGCTACAAAGTGTGGCCTTTTTAGTAGATTCAGCAAAGGTGCCCAACTGTGTAAACCATCTATCCTGTCGGAAACAATGAAGGACTTTGGTTTTGCAGAGGATCCCCTCTCATGGTTCTCACTGTCATGATGACAGAACACCGAACGTCAGGCTGTGATGTATACTAGTTTGAGAAGCTATCCATTCACAGTACCTCAGGCTGTCTTGAATCCCTTCCCTTTTCATTCGTTCCTTAATCAGTTTTTCTGAATCTCTAAACACTTCAGCCAATGTTGTTTGCTGCTGATCTGGTGGATCTCATGGACTCCACATTTTACTCTGCACCCAAGAAAGATGTATTGATAGAGCTTTCATCTCCAAACCCCTCAAAGTAAGCTTTTAAATGACCAAGTCTGTGATGTTTTACAGAACACCTAAACTTAAGTACTGCACCCACAAACTGAGTTACCACTGACCCATTGGTTATTAAACTAGGCATTGTGAGAAGCTTTAAATGTCTCATCCTTCAGCTCAGTCTCACTGGCTCCTTCATTAACCATTTAAGTTGCATTAGATCTGACACAATGAAGCTGCTGGTGTCTCTCTCTGTTCCGTGTACAGAAGTAATGAAAAAATGTCAAAGATTTACATGGTGCTCCTGATTCTGTCCAGTAGAATCTGCAGATTTATGGTGATAGCTCCAACAAAGAAGACCACTACCATCTGATAAGTAGAACTGGTTGTCTGCCAGTTAACCATGGGCTTGAACAAATGGTATGCCATATTATAGTCTGATATCATTGTGCATCTCCTCCCCTTGTACGCAGACACACACCACATCACTTCCTGTTCTCTAGTACTCTGCCATCAGAACAGTCTAGTCTAAACAAAAACTGTGCTGTTCCAACTGCATCCAGCAAAGAAAGAATTAACAATCATCCTAAACCCATACAGTCATTGACCCAAAAGAATTTCAGTGGATATAAAAAGTTTACACACCCCTGTTAAAATGCCAGGTTTTTGTGATATAAAAAAAATCAGACCACAATAAATCATTTCAAAACTTTTCCCACCTTTAATGTGACCTATAACCTGTGCAATTCAATTGAAAAACAAACAAATCTGTTAGGGGAAAAAATATAAAAAAAATAAAAAATGTACAATAATCTGGTTGCGTAAGTGTGCACAGCCTTAAACTGATACTTTGTTGAAACACCTTATAATTTAATTACAGCATTCAGTTTTCTTGAGTAGGAGTCTGTCAGCATGGCACATCTTGACTTGGCAATAATTTGCGCCTCTTCCTTGCAAAAGTGCTCCAAATCTGTCAGATTGAGAGGGCATCTCTTCTGCACAGCCCTCTTCAGGTCACCCCACAGATTTTCATTTGGATTTAGGTCTAGGTTCTGGCTGGGCCATTCCAAAACTTTAATTTTCTTCTGGTGATGCCATTCCTTTTTGATTTGGATGTATGCTTGGGGTCTTTGTTGTGCTGAAAGGTGAAATTCCACTTCATCTTCAGCTAACAGATGCCTGAAGGTTTTGGGCCAAAAGTAACTGGTATTTTGAACTGTTCATAATTCCCCCCACCTTGACTAAAGCCCCAGTTCCAGCTGAAGAAAAGCAACCCCAAAGCATGATATTACCACCACCATGCTTCACCGTGAGGATGGTGTTCTTTTGGTGATGTAAAGTGTTGTTTTTGCTTGATGTATTGTTTTGCAAATTTTAGCCGGGCCTGGGTGTTTTTCTGTGTAAGAAAAGGCTTCTGTCTTGGAACCCTACCCCATAGTTAAGACATATGGAGAATATGGGAGATTGTAGTCACATGTAGTACACAACCAGTGCTTTCCAGAAATTCCTGCAGCTCCTTCGGTGTTGCTGTAGGTCTCTTGGCAGCCTCCCTGACCAATTTTCGTCTTGTCATCAATTTTGGAGGGACGTCCAGTTCTTTGCAGTGTCACTGTTGTCCCATATTTTCTGCACTTTTTGATGACTGTCTTCACTGTGTTCCATTGTATATCCAGTGCTGTGGAAATTTTTTTTGTACCCTTCTCCTGACTGATACCTTTCAACAATGAGATCCCTTTGATGATTTGTAAGCTCTCTGTAAACCATGGCTTTTGCTGTAGCAGGCAACTGAGTAAATGTCAAGAAAATCCTACTAGGACAGCTGAACTTTATTTGGGGTTAGAGTCTCTTTAATTGATGGCAGGTGTGTACCCAAGCAGACTGAATGCTGTAATTAAATCAACAGGTGCTTCAACAAAGTATTAGTTTAACGGTGTGCACACTTATGCAACCAGCTTATTGTACATTTTTTAGTTTTTATATTTTTTCCCCTAACAGATTTGTTTGCTTTTTTAATTGTATTGTACATGTTATAGGTCACATTAAAGGTGGGAAAAGTTTAGAAATGATTTATTGTGGTCTCATTTTTTATATCACAAAAACCTGGCATTTTAACAGGGGTGTGTAAACTTTTTATATCCACTGTGTGTGTAAACCTATATATCCTCGTTTATACCTAGACAATATCCTGCAAAATTCTGCTTTCACCCTATTCCACTGATATAATTATTATTTTGGTCAAGTAGACTTGGGATGTACAGCTGCTAGGATGTAATGACTTACTGATGTGTCTTATTATTAATACAGATGGCTTGTTCACTCTTTTACAGAGCATCAGTAATTACATAATTTAATGATTTTGTACAGTACTCTTATGTGATGTGCTAGTGGCAGATTTCTCCTGCTAACATCTGTAGTCTATTCTCTGACAATCACCTGTGTTTACTGTCATCATGCCACTTTGCACTGCATAGGAAGGGATTCTGTTATTGTTTGTATTAGCTCTTAAATGCCTCTGGCCTGGGCTTTGGCTGAAATGCGTCCATGCTGGATTAGCCCATACTCTGTGTTGTCAAAGCATAAGTAAATAAAGCATCCATGGAATCCATCATGCCTCGGACCTTTGATTGTATCTGTGATAGGTCTACTGGCATGAATATGTGATGACTTGTCTGGTGCTGATGGTGTTTGAATCCTACCACTGCCAGTGTACCACCAGGTATGTAAAGGACACAGAGACTAGGGTCCTCAGATGTGCTGCACAGCTGGTTAGCAATGCATTTGAACAGTCTTTCAGTTGCATTTTTATTGCGTCTTGCACTGCTAACTCGGACCTTTATATTTTACATGGTCTGGGGTATCATGTTAGCTGTCACCACCTCTCTTGAATCAAGGAAACTTTCCTACTTTGATAGTCATGCTCGACTGTGACAGCTGTGCCCTCATGCAGCCTGTCCTTCTCTTGGTTGGGCATCTTCTCCTTTTGTCTTCCTCCTGTCACTCCCAAATCGGTTTACCACTATATGCTCTCCTTGACGTCCTCTCTACATGGGGTACTTTGGCATCTGCTTTGATGTCCTAATTTTATCTTTCCCACAGTGTACCTTTCTCAGGCATTTCATTTCCATCACTTCAAGCTTCTTCAGCTGCTGTGCCATCACTGTCCAAGTTTATGTGCCATAATATAGGACTGTTAGACCACACTTTAGTGCACCTTACTTTTCTGCTTCTTTGGTGTTCTGTAATGCTCTACCCCTGACACTTTGCTACAGTACCTCTGACTACTGTTGACTTCCTCATTCAGACTTTCCATCCCCCAGCCACAACTCCAAGATAATTGAAGTTTTTACCCTGTTCTGCTAGTTTCCTTTCTATTTCAGTTTTCAGCTTCTTAGTTCTACCCTTACTTCACCCATGTTACCATGACCACTGTCCTGTCTGTAGTCTGTTTCATCCCAAGTACCTTCAGCAAATAATAGGGGACTAGAATGCAAACTCTAAGATCCTGATCAAAGTGCCACATCATCTATAAGCAGCAGATTTGTTGATCTGTCCCTGGCAACCTGTTTGCTAATGTACCACAAACGACTTCATGAAAAGGACAAAAACCAAAACCACTGGCACAGATCCAAAACACTTTTATTCTCTAGCGCCTCAGTACAAGACCTTCAAGAAGTAATGCAATAAACCAAAACCCAGTGCTTTATATACAAAATCAAAGAAGCAATCATTTAATTACACAATCACTTAATTAAATAAAACATTTCCAATTAATCTCCCCATTTGGTCCCACAGGAACCACAGTACCATATTTTTAAATAAAAGCAGACTCTTTATACCCATTTAGTCCGACAGGAACCACAGTACCATATTTTAAAATAAAAGCAGACTCTGTATACCCATTTAGTCCCACAGGAACCACAGTACCATATTTTAAAATAAAAGCAGACTCTGTATACCCATTTAGTCCCACAGGAACCACAGTACCATATTTTTAAATAAAAGCAGACTCTTTATACCCATTTAGTCCCACAGGAACCACAGTACCATATTTTAAAATAAAAGCAGACTCTGTATACCCATTTAGTCCCACAGGAACCACAGTACCATATTTTTAAATAAAAGCAGACTCTTTATACCCATTTAGTCCCACAGGAACCACAGTACCATATTTTAAAATAAAAGCAGACTCTGTATACCCATTTAGTCCCACAGGAACCACAGTACCATATTTTTAAATAAAAGCAGACTCTTTATACCCATTTAGTCCCACAGGAACCACAGTACCATATTTTAAAATAAAAACAGACTCTTTATACTCATTTAGTCCCACAGGAACCACAGTACCATATTTTAAAATAAAAACAGACTCTTTATACCCATTTAGTCCCACAGGAACCACAGTACCATATTTTAAAATAAAAGCAGACTCTGTATACCCATTTAGTCCCACAGGAACCACAGTACCATATTTTTAAATAAAAGCAGACTCTGTATACCCATTTAGTCCCACAGGAACCACAGTACCATATTTTAAAATAAAAACAGAGTCTTTATACTCATTTAGTCCCACAGGAACCACAGTACCATATTTTAAAATAAAAACAGACTCTTTATACCGATTTAGTCCCACAGGAACCACAGTACCATATTTTAAAATAAAAACAGACTATACCCATTTAGTCCCACAGGAACCACAGTACCATATTTTAAAATAAAAAAAGAAGTTATGTACTTACCATAACGTTCCATGTTTGTAGTCCATCTCGCCTACATTCTTGCTGGATGGGTTCAGAGCCAATATTCAGCTCCGACTCAGCCAATAATAAAGCTTGAGAGCTTTTACTGGCTTGAGGCTAGCCCCTATCCCATGGTGCCTCACAGCAGTTCCCCAGATCTCGTTTGCAAGAAAGCAATAAGTACCTAACAGGTATGAAATTATCAAAAACTGTATACATACAGATAAAAAAGTATGTAATATTATCCATGCCAGGTGGACAACAACTACAGCCAGGTCAGACAGCACCAGTATAGTCCACCAGATCCTCCAGAAACAGGAAGGGGGGCAGGAGGGAGAGATGCAAGAATGTAGGCGAGATGGACTACAAACATGAGATGTTATGGTAAGTACATAACTTCTTTATGTTATGTAGTCCTATCTCACTGTAATTCTTGCTGGATGGGACAGCGTCCCTAGCACCTTTATCCCGGGTGGCTCAAGTGAAGAGACTCTTCAGCACAGTGGACCCAAAGGATGACCTGTCCCGGGAGGCCAAATCCAATTTGTAATGAGTGACAAAAGTATGTGGTCTTGCCCAAGTAGCTGCTGCACAAATAGTATCAAATGAGAGCCTAGATCTAAAGGCACATGAAGTAGATACTGCCCTAGTAAAATGGCCCTTTACTCTGTTGGGTAATTGTTTGCCAGCAGTTTGATAAGCAAAGGAAATGCAATCTGAAAGCCATTTTGAAAGAGTAACCGTAGAAACAGACAAGCCCTTGTTTTTGTCCAAAAAGGACACAAATAATTGATCTGATTTTCTTAACTCTTTTGTCCTGTGTAAGTAAAACCTGAGAATTCTGTGAACGTCTAATTGGTGCAGTCTGTACTCAGATTTATTAGAGAGGTTTGGAAAAAACACTGGTAGCTCAATGGTATGTTAAGATTATGCTCTGAGCATACCTTGGGAAGAAAAGAAGGGTGTGTCCTGAGTGAGACACTGTCCTTGTGGAAAATTAATGTAAGAAGGTCGAATAATAAGGGCTTGCAGTTCTGAGACTCTCCTAGCAGAGGTTATGGCTACTAAGAATAGTGTTTTCCAAGATAATTTCAGATGTGATGAAGAAGAGGGCTCAAAGGGTGGAGACATTAATGATGTGAGAACTAAATTTAAGTCCCAGGGTTCTAATGGCTGTTTGATCAGAGGTCTGAGAAGGAGAACTCCCTTTAAAAAGGTTTTGCACAAAGAGTGTGACATGATAGGATTTCCCATGAAGCCAAAATGGAAATTAGAAATTGCAGCTAACTGAACTCTTACTGTAGCGGCTGCAGCTCCTTCATGAAATCCCATGAAGCCAAAATGGAAATTAGAAATTGCAGCTAACTGAACTCTTACTGTAGCGGCTGCAGCTCCTTCATGAAAAATTGACACAAGGAAGGATAAAATAGACTCTATAGGAGCTGTATAGGCATCTAGGCCTTGGTTTATAGCCCAAATAGAGAACCTTTTCCATTTGCTGGAGTATAACTTCCGAGTGGAAGGCTTATGGGATGAGATCAGAATGTGTTTGACTGAAGGGGAGAGGGAGACACACCTGGCTGTTCGCGGAACTGGAGCAGCCATGCTGTCAATTTGAGGGTGTGGATGGTGGGGTGGAACTGCCCCAATTGATGAATCAGGAGGTCTGTAGATGGTTCCAGAATTCATGGTTCCTCCAAAAGATAGGGCCACAGGAAGGGAAACCATACTTGTCGAGGCTAGTAAGGAGCAATGAGGATCAGGGTGCTCAACTGTTTTGCTTTCTGTATTACCTTGGTGATGAGAGGAAAAGGTGGGAAGGCATAAAGAAGTCCCGGGGGCCAATCGTGGACTAGAGCATCCCTGGGTGACATCTCTGCGTGGGGAATTAGGGCAAAATAGCTGCTGCATTTGGTGTTCAGGTGTGTGGCGAATAGGTCGCAGCAAGGCTGGCCCCATCTGTAAAAGATCTCTTTCGCAACTTCTGCATTCAGGGACCACTCATGAGGCATCAGAATTGCTCGGCTGAGTTTGTCTGCTATCACGTTGGATTTCCCCGGGATGTGCATTGCTACCAGAAAATGTTGAGTGTCCATCGCCCATTTCCAAACTCTTAAGGCCTCTCGGCAAAGTGGGTAAGATTTGGTTCCCCCTTGCTTGTTTATGTACCACACGACAGACATGTTGTTGTCGCAATTGTCCCAGTGGGAAGACAGCTGTGAAGTGCTTGCAACCCATATAGCACTGCTTTCATCTCCAGAACATTGATGTGCAAGTGGTTCTCATGGTTCTGCCAAGTACCTTGGATTGTCATTCCCAGATAATGCCCCCCCACCCTATCTGGGGAGCGTCCGTGGTCAAAACTCCTTTCCCTTGGGGAGGAACAAGTGGACGACCTAAGAAAAGTTGTTATGTATGCAACCACCATGTCAGATCCTTCTTGCATGAGTTTGTTATGAAACTCTGGTGAGACAGTGGAAGCTCTTGCATCGACCATTGGGCAAATAGCAGTTACTGAAGTATTCTCATGTGTAGATGGGCTAGAGGAACTAATAGGATAGAGGAAGCCATGGTCCCTAGGACTTGGACTACTCTGGCCTGAACTTTGTGGCTGTTTAGCAAGGATCTGACTTGACTGCGTAGAGACTCTACTCTTTCTGGTGGTAGTGGTTGGTTGGTCTGGTGGTTGTGTCTATTTCTGAGCCTAAGAATACAATGTGCTACGAAGGAGATATGGCTGAATTTTTTAGGTTGACTGTGATGCCCAAACTGGCGCACAAGGATAGAGTCTCGACCCTGGTTCTGATGAGTTGATGCTTGGTGGTAGCAGTGAGGAGCCAGTCGTCTAGGTATGGAAACACCTGGAATCCTTGACATCTCAGGTGAGCCGTTACCACTGCCATGCATTTGGTGAACACTCTGGGGGCTGTAGTGAGACCAAAGGGCAGTGTTCGGAACTGAAAATGACTGGCTCCCAGCTGGAAGCATAAGCGTCTCCTGGAGCGCCTGTCCATTTTGATATGATAGTACGTGTCCTGAAGATCTATTGAGCACATCCAATTGTCTTTTCCGATAAAGGGAAATATCAACTGCAGAGTGATCATTCGGAACTTCGATTTCTTTACAGACTTATTGAGTCTGCTGAGATCTAGAATTGATCTCCAGTCCCATCTTTTTGGAACTAAAAAGAATCGAGAGTAAGTTCCGGATCGTATTTGCTCTGAGGGGACTTCTTAGATGACTCTCTTTTGCAGCAATGAGATGACCTGTGATGTTGCACGGTCTAGCTGAATGGGTGGCACTTGGTAGAGACCGGTTTGCTGGGGGTTCGGAAACAAAGGGAATTAGATAACCTCTGGATATTATGGTGTGTACCCAATGGTCTTGTGAAATGTTTAGCCAGACGCTTGGGTACAGCGATAATGACCCCTGACTGCCTCCAGAGATGGACAGTCGGGCAACCCCTCAGGGGCGATGGAAGGGATGATTAGAGAAGGATTCTCTATCTCCCTGATGTTGCGGACCTCCTCTGCCTTGAGGGCGGCATCTTCCATTATATCCTCCCCCTCTGCCTCTAGGGGAGGGTTGACCTTTTGCCAGAGGGAAACCTTTTTGGGATTTATGGAGACACATTTTCCCTCCCATATTACCCTTGGGATAGGGTCTAGACGGGAAGGAGAAACAGACTCCGACTGCAGATAAGGTTTTCTCTTCCTGCTCGCACCTGGTCAAAGTCTCTCTCACCTGGTGTCCAAAAAGAGATGAACAATCAAAGGGGATGTTAGTGAATGAAGACTTAAAGGATTCCGTGAAATTACAAAGACGCATCCGAGAATGTCGTCTGAGAGATATTCCTGCTGCGGCTGCCCTACTCATTCCATCCACTGCATATGATATCAGCCTCATGGAGGAGTTAGCTATCAACATAAGGGTGGAGAGCTGCACAGAAACCTTATCCATGGTTCCTGGAGCTACTGAACCCTGGAAGGTATCTCCCAACTCCTTCAGGAGATCCCTCTGAAGATGAGTAAAGTGGGTAAGGTAATTCGGTGATTTTAGAGTAAATGCCGCTGAAGAGAAGGTATGCTTCCCCATCGTCCTAGACTCCTTGTTAGGAGGATGGATATTAGTTTCGGATAACTCCTTGGTGGCCGCTGCTACCACCATAGCATCAATGGGAACTCCTTTGGTAAGAAAAGCCTTATCTTCAGGTGCAGTCATGAATTTATTTGGCCTCCTCGGGATGGGCTCTACTGAGTCTGTGGAGGTCCAGGCTTTCTGTGATATGACCCCTAAAAGTTGGTCATAAGGTGTTGTCACCCAGGAGGTGGAAGGTCAGGAACCAAAGGCCTCAAGATACACTGATTCATCCTCAGTAGGGTTAGAGGTTTTCCAGTCACCCCTCTGTCTAAGGATTTCTATGATTTCAGAAAAGGAGACTTCCTCAGAGGGGGATCTAGGGGACCCTTCTGATTCCTCCAAATCAGTGTCAGAAGTGACAGACTCAGGTGAGTCAACATGCTTCCTCTTCCACAGTCTCTTCCGAGGGAGCTCTCCAGTGGGATAATCTGGGGAGGTCTCTGAAGAGGGAGCACCTCCAATAGGGGCTGCTTGGGTCTCTGGTTCCCTACGCTGTGGGGGTGGCAGGGGAGAAGCGGTTGCTGCCTGCTGCTGGTGGGACACAGGTTCCAAAGGTATGGCTTTTGCAGAGGATAAAGCCTTCTCTATTGCCTCAAAAGCCTTTCCCCCCACTCCAAAGAAGACCTCCGCTCTGAGGAGACAGATGGTCAGTTCCTAGCCAGGGAGAAAGGCTCTGAAGCAGATGTGGGAGCCGAGACACCGAAAGGGAGGGTCAGTTTCGAAGAAAACCCAGGGTGACTGTCTCCCTCAGAGTCAACTCAAGAGCATTGGCTCCCAGATCCCTCAGCTCCAGACTGAACCACCGAGGATAGAGTAATCAGTTCCGAGGAAGCAGAGAGGATCCCCAGAACTGACAGATCCAAGACTGAAGAACCTGAAGTGATGGGCTCCGAGAGCGAAGCAGTCGGAGGAGGAGCAGTGGCATGTAAAAGGGTCGGCTCCGAAGCTTTTGATTCCAGAGGGCCAATTTCTTTGCCAGAGCTGGATCTGAAAGCAACCTCTTCACCACCCGCTCGATGTCCTCATCTGAGAGTGTCCTGGAGGATCTGTTAGACAGAAAGAGATCTCCTCCTCTTCAAAATAGTAGATCTCAAAGTAGGTGACACAGGATCAATATCAGATAAATGTCTCTGTACTGAAGGTTGCCTCAGCACCGAGGAGGCAGACGGTACCGATGTGGAAGAAGCTGAATCGGAGCTAGAGCTCCTTGGCTCCGACACTTTGGTCTTTTTCGATGGCTCCGAAGCTGGGGCCAAAGATTTATGTTTTAAAGTCTTAGGAGCTGCCTGACCGAGTTCCAGCTGTTCCTGGAAGGAACTGGTCATAAGACCCCTATCAATGAGTTTTCGTTTCCTCTCATTCAAGACCCTGGTACTAAATGCATGGCAAAAGGTACAGGGCTCTTGCAAATGAGCTTCACTTAAACAGTACACACAACTGGTGTGACTCTGTCAAAGACATTTTTTGTGAGCATCTATCGCACTTTTTAAACTCCGAAGGGCGATGGTCCTTATGCTCTCTAGTCTTTTCATTAGACATTCTGAAAACTATAGTCTAGCTAGAGAAGGAAACAACAATAACTAACTACTAAGGTAACAATAAGATAGTGAAAGATAGAAAAGAGTCTATTGTATGTATAAACTTTTTTTTTTTATATATATATAAGACACACACTCAGGGAGGAAAGGCCCTCTAACTTAAATGGGCACTACGGCCCTCTAACTTAAATGGGTCGTACAATCATAAGGGGAAAAATAGGGGTCAAAAACTCTCAGAACAGTCGCACATTACTCCTTAAAGGTCTTGTACTGAGGTGCTAGAGAATAAAAGTGTTTTGGATCTGTGCCAGTAGTTTTGGTTGCTGTTTGCTAATGTAGTCCATCATCAGAATGAACAGCAGTGGGTTCAGAGTTGAGCCTGGTTGCATGCCTACTTCCACTTAAAATAATCCTTCTGGGAGTCTAAATCTCATGTCCTTGTACAAAACCTGCACTAATTCTAACTATGTTTTCTGTACTTTGAGCCATGGCATGACAGCCCAAGTTAGCTTTCTCAGGACCTTTCATTTCACATACATCCTCAGCTTACTGCCAATTTTGTGCAGACATTGGGTCAGTTGTACTGCACCCTGATCTGAATCCATTCTGCTCATCCATCCAGCAATCAACAGCCATTTTCCCAGTTTTGCACGTGGGGTAGGTGTGTCACTTTAGCAGGTACAGTCATCTAGAGCTAATGCTTACACTGCCAGGTGGCTAGCCCAGTTTGTCTCCCATACCACACATGCATACATGCACACACCTACCACACATACATACATACATACATCCACCTACAGCCAATTTAGGACATCTAATCTACCCATTGCATGTATTTGAAATGTGGGAGGAAACAGTAACACCCAGAGAAAACCCACACAACCACAGGGAGGATATACATCCAGCCAAGAATCGAACTGGAGACCCACTTGCTGTGAGGTAACAACACTACTTGCTGTACCATTATGATGTCCTTCTTGTAACTGCAGAACATTATACTTTACATTTCAATCACTATACTCTTAGATTTTCATTTCCTTTCATCCCCTTTTTTACATTCGCAGAGAAATGTCACAAGGTTACACACATTTTCCTGCCATAGGAAATACACACATTGTAGATTTCACAGAGCTTAAATATAGCTTTGTAATGTGTTAATTTGAAATAAGAAAGAAAAAAACTTCACATTTTAAGTAAGTTTCTTTTTCTTGATAGCATATAATATTAATGCTTCACTTTACAGAAATTACTTTATTGTGTTTCACAGCTTTGTACTTTAGTATCCTGTATTGTTGCAGAAATAATCTACCCTGATTTGTCTTGATTTTTCAGTTTAATGTTTTATTGTACTGTACATCGTCTTGCAAAATAATGCAGTAAGCAGAAATTTTCTCTCTATTCTTTTCCAGGACTACAGCACCAAAGTCCTAACTGAAGTGTTCAGTTTTTACAAACCAGAATTAAGTTAATTTATGCAGATTATTACCTTCAAACAGCTTGATTGCCTTAACTCCAAGTTGATATTTACTGGAAAAATGGGATTGATAACAGGAAGCCTATTCCACAGTTTTGAAAGGAATTATGGAATTTATGTCACATTTTTTCCCATTCCGCGGTGGTGCAGTGGTAGCATTGTTGCCTCACAGCAAGAGGTTCTCCCGTTTGATTCTCGACTGGAGTGCGGGGAGTGCCTTCTGTGTGGAGTCTGCATGTCCTCCCCGCGGTTGGGTGGGCGTTCGAAAGACATGCGTAAATGGGTGTGCCTTCATTGAAGGTTGAACATCGAGCTGGCACCTCAGCGTTCGTGAAAATCTACTGCCAATCATTAGTGGACCGGAGTTCCGCTGTGGCGACCCCTAACCAGGAAAAGCCGAAAGACAACGACAACAGATTATTATTTTTAGTATTGGTATCACTAATCTGGTGTTAACAAGGACATAGAAGCAGTGATTTTTACAATGAGGTTTCTTTTTTTGGGTTAGTAGTGAGGGAGCTGAATGATCATGATTCCTCAGCTTGTAGAATGGGGGTCATTGCATTAGTTTAGCTGCTGAGGGGAAGAATGTTTGGTTGGAATAGATGGGAGCCTAATAAAAAGTCAGTCTATTGCTTGACTTGGAACCATTTTGCTTTTTCTAGAATCTTGCAGTGGTGTTCATGCTTGGAGCAGAAAGTGGCATCTTTATTTAGCTGTAGTGTTTGTCTAACTTGCTTTTCTCTGCCTGACTATTGCTGATCTCTGTCTGCATTTGATTTTTCCTATACACCTGCCCTGCTGCTGAAGTACTTTTAAACTTGGTGGCTTTTGAGTTGCCCGCCCCTGCTATAAAATTGATTTTGGACACACTTCCCAGTTCCACCTCATCAGCTCATTCTACTGAGTACAGAGAGATTAGCTGGAAGGCCCCCCTTAGTCACTTAAACTTGAATTATGTTCCGTTTCCTCCACTCCCACTTAGTAAAAGAAACACTTTATTCAGCTTCTTTTACTGTATTTGTGCTTTTTCTTACTTTAGCTTTTTACTGCACATTCTCAAAGTGCTCCATTGCATTTAATCTGCTGTATTTATTATTGCTAGTTAGTAACCTGATTTCATTGTAACTGTTATTCTAAGCCTCTTAGATTTGATTTAAGCATTTGGGCTTCAAATTAGTTATCTTACAGAAGGAAGTTTTGTGGGCTACTCTCTTGTGGCAGGAGACAATAGCTTATACCATTCTGAGGTGGGAATTGCTGGTTGAACGTTCATTGTGTCTGTTATGTTACGTTACGTGTATTATTTCTGGTTTAAGCACTTGGGCTGCAAACCAGTTATTTTACATTAGATAACTTTGTGTTCTGCATTACTGTCTAGACAGATTTTTTTTAATTACTACAGCATTTAGTTTGCAGATAGTTGAGAGCTGCTCATCTAGTTCCTTGTCTTATTGACCTATTCAATATTTACCTTTTTCTCACTCCTCCCTAGTAGATCAGTAACCATGGATATGCACTTTCTGACTCTCTCTGTGGCCAGTCTGGTTGAGATGGGTATTCTGAGTCCTTGTAGCAATTGCCTCATGTACACTGATAACCCACTTTTTCTTTGTAAAACAGATAAAGTATGCAAAATGTCTAAATACACTAACTCAGAAGGCAAAACTTTTTCATACAACCAAAACTAATCCTATACAGGTTGTCAGTGACCCTTGCACCACACCTACTGCACACGGTAAAGACTCTACACATAAAACTACTTATGGAGAGGCACTTACAGGTAACCTTCCTAAAATACTAAGACCTCCTGTACACTGCAATCACAGAAAGGGTCCTCAGCCATCATGTAAGCATTCCATTAAAACACTGCCCACAGATACACATAGTAACATTGTATCCAGCGCCTCTACTGCTAAGCCCTTAAGGCAAACCAGCACACAGCCAAATTTCTTGGTCATTGCTAGTGAGGCACACTGATGTCCCCCTCACCAGACTGAGTTGGTCCATTCTCCTACCAGGGGTACAGATATCCTTGATCTTATACTCACGAACATGGGTGGGAAATGTTCCTCACCCAATGTAATGTCTTTGCTTGTCAGATCTGACCACAAGGCAGTACTACTTGAAATAAAAATTAAATCCGGGGATACAGCAAAACTAAAAACCTTTAGAAACTATTCCAAGGCTAGCTTCTCCCTACTAAGCAACACCTTGGCTAAATTCCAAGCACCCCCAAAGCTAGTAAACACCATAGAATACACAGAGCTATTTACAAAAGCCATATTGATAGCTGTATAGAAGAGCTGTGCCTACTCATTTTAAGAATAAGACAAACTCAAAAGGCAAGCCACCCTGGAGGAATTACAGAATCAATTGGTTATACAACAAAAGAAAAAAATCTTGGCCAAGGGTTGGAGGAACAAAGCCATACACACTAAAAGCCCTCTGCCAATCTAAACAGTCAGCTAAAGAGTTACTTAGAGATACTTCAAAGGCTAAATTTGAAGAAAAAAAAAAATAGCTTCTCAGGCAAAGGACAAACACAAAGCTTTTTACAGCTATGTCCTTAACCTCAGGGGGATACACAATAATGTGCAGAACTTACTGTAAGTGGCATCACCCACACTGAATCAAAGACCATTTCCAAACTTTTGACTGACGGGTTCAGCTCAGATTTTTACCCCCACCCACATGATAATCCAAAGGAAATACAGCATACCACAATCCCCCCACCCATTACTAGGGAATAGGTCATCAATTCACTTTCTAAAGCAAGAAACTCAGCATCGTTAGTCCCTGATAACATCCCAGTATGTTTAATAAATAGCATGAAGCATGACATCTCTGGTCCACTTAAATCACTTTTAAACTGGAACCTTCAGTCCTGTTTTGTGCCCAAGGAATGGAAGATGGCTAGAGTCATTCCTGCACAAAGGAGGTCCAAACACTGATCTGGTAACTGCAGACCCATAAGTCTAACAGCCTCATATGTAAGGCCGTGGAAAGAATCATCATGGACATTATAAATGACGACATAGTTCCAGCGTTTGCAGGTTACCTATCACAATTCAGCTTTGTTAAAGGAAGGTCATGCCTATTAAATCTGATGGATTTTGAGAGGGTCACCAAAGCAATGGATGACGGTTAGACTGCACACAGCTTACCTTGACTTAGCCAAGGCTTTTGACACAATATCCCACTCAGGCATTATATTCAAGCTCACTAATTTAGGTATAAACCCTTTATCCCCCACTGGATAGCCAACTAGTTCACTGATAGGAAAGGACCCCGGAGATCGAAACAGGTGAGACCACCTGTACCGAGAGGTCAGTCACTAGTGGAGTCCCCAAGGCCTCAGTACTGGGCCTACTCATTTTTAGCATCTGTTTCTCTGATATGGAAGCAAAAGTTGCAGGTTTATGGCTGTCTAAGTTGCAAATGTTTGCAAGCTGGGGGTTATCATCGACTCCTCTACAGACACTAACATTCTTCAAGAAGGCTTGTCTGTGACTAAGAAATGGTGCCAAAGGCATGGTCTTAAACTCAATGCTTGGAAATACATAATTGTAGCCTTTGGGAAGTCAACCATCCTGGCTAATTACCATGTTGATAATACGCCCCTTAGAGTAGACCCAATGGTCAGGGATCTGGATACGCATGTAGACAGTAGCTTTACATTCGACAGCCATGTGGCCATAGTGGTAAGGAAATGCTTTTATGTTGCATAACTTATAAGTAAGGGGCATGGCATCTAGGTCCAAAGCGGTCATTATCTCACTGCACCTCCATTCTAATCAGACCAATCAGAGAGTATAATGCTTCCATCGGTATGTACCTGACCAGACATCTGCAGCAACTAGAATGACCTCAGCGGTTCCTTACAAAAAAAAAAAATACAAGGCATAACAAACCTGCCTTATGCAGAGTGCTTCAACGCCCTTTCCCTCTACTCGATTTGCTATAGTTTGCTGAGGGGTGATGTATAACTGGCTTACAAGGCATCCACAAACCCCACACTTATTTCCTGTATATTCGTAAGTCAGAGCATACCAGTAATACAAGGTCTAGAGACCTGAATTTTGTCTGTGGCTTAAACAGAACATGCTGGAGAGACAGATATGTGTCCCAGTGACTGTGCCTCCTATGGGACAGTCTTCCCAACCATGTGAAACTGATTTAGTCTATTACCCACTTTATGTGCAACCTAGACCAGTGGATGGGGAATAGAAATTTACAGCAGGCCTGGCATGCATGTCCCTTATTGGCAGAGGTAACTTATAAATGCCTGGCCCTCAATGTCCTGTTTGGATACAGGACATCATTATTCTTTCTGGAAAACTTGGCCAGGCTTAGGAAGGGCCCCCAGGTCATTAGCCCATTAACAATCTATGAACCTGCAGATTTTATTGATAATTTATTGTTTGTGTACATTGGCATCTATCCTTGAAGCAAATGCTATCAAGATGAGGCTGTCCTCCAGTTAAAAGTGACTTGATACCTTTATCAATGACTTACTTGGATGTTTTAGATAGAAATGAGGATGATTAGTTGGTCCAGGATAGCTGTGCATTTTCTCATTGTCCTGTTTTTTTCTGAAATGGAGCATGTAGATGAGAGATTGGTCTAACGACAGACCCAAGTATCTGAAATGTTCTGAAATGGAGCGTGTAGATGAGAGATTGGTCTAACGACAGACCCAAGTATCTGAAATGTTCTGAAATGGAGCATGTAGATGAGAGACTGGTCTAACGACAGACCAAGTATCTGAAAGTCTAACGACAGACCGAGTATCTGAAATGTTCTGAAATGGAGCATGTAGATGAGAGACTGGTCTAACGACAGACCAAGTATCTGAAAGTGCTGTCGTTTTCTAAGACTGTTGTGATCAGAGATTTGTAGCTGAGAATGAATTTTGTGGGCTTCTGTTTGGTACCATTGGAATGCCAGTCAAAATCAAGTATAAGAAAAACAAGCAGCACTCAACTCAAACCACTTCTTGCACTGCAGTTCTAATTATAATTTATATTCATCTTTATTAAAGTACCAAGTAACATGCTGAAAGTAGAAATCTCTGATACCCCCACTTGTAAAAATGTTCCTTATCCAAAAAAAAAAAAAAAAAAAAAAAGACCTGCTGCCTGACATCTACTTGTTTCATGGGGAAAACATTATCAAAGTAAAAAATGAAAAGCAAACAAGAAATAAGCTCAAGATACATTGCTTAAAAGGATTACTGTACAGGTTATGGACCACACGATTGGCATTCTGTTTACGGGTAAAGCCTGCAGAGATGACTGAAGTCTCCAAGTATAATGAGACTCTTAAAATAATGTAATCCTGTCCTTTATTACAAATACTGTCATATGCATTTCAATACCCAAGACTTATACATTATCTAGTTAAGTATTCTCTACATGGCAACAGAAAGGCTTTCAGTGTTGGCAATTCTTTAACAGTATGCTTATTAAAGCTTACATGCATCTTGCAATCTCAGCCAAGCTTACCCGATGGTCATTAAAGTATTGCTACTTAAACACAGAGCAACAGGTACTTTGAGTAATAAGCATAAATCAACAGTACAAAAATATGACAAAAAACAGACCATTTTGTAAAAATCAAGGACAGATAAAAAGCCACTCTATTACTTGTGTCTACCTTGGATGGGGAGATACTCTGCACATTTACACTGCATAACTACTCCTTGCCTTGCTTCGACACATCCAGAGTCACTACATGGGGAAGTGGGCTGCAACAAGTATGTCACAGTTTGAAATGTCTCTGGCTGACTTGTGATGGCCTTGACACATTTTGTCATACCTCTCAACCTCAGAGCAAGAAATCTGGACTAAGCCATACAAAGAAATGGGAAAAAGGCTCAAAAATAAGGGCAATTTTTAAAATATTGCTCTTATAAACTTAGAAAGATAATAGAGGTCTTGCATTAATATGAATTTTCTGAATGGTATGAAATCTGAAATTCAAATGTCTGTCATTATTTTCTAACTTCAGTGTTTAATGATTTGTCACTAATTTGCCAAAACAATGAAAAATGGACCAAAAATGTGGATGTAAAAATATAAAATAGCAACACAATACAGCTGGGAACCTGTCAAAGAAGGGACACTTTAATATTAGTACTGCTAACTTGAGCAGCTGACAAAATAAAATAATCTACATGCATTTCTGAAATAAAAGTAATCTGATTAGTTATTTCTTAATTATAAACCCTCCATGTTTTCTTCCAAAATTGCTATTTTGCAGAGGGATCATTAGGGGAAGAGCAACATTTTGAGCCAAAATCAGGGACAGTTGAGAGGTTTGGCTATGCCTAATTCTATAAAGCAATTTATTTGCATGTACCTCTCAACCTGTAATGCAATAAATCTGGACAAGGCCAAATATATTGGGGGAACATATAAACAGTACTAAAAATTGCTCTTGTATAAACTGAGACAGTTGATAGAACAGGTCTTACTTTATCATGCATTTTTCTGAAGGTTATGAAGTCTGAAACTCAGTGTGTCATTATTTAGTGACTTAATTCCTAAATGATGTGCCAGAAAAAACATAAATTTTATGAGGAACAAACCAAAAATAAGAAGCAAAAAATCTATTTATTCTTTAAAAATCTGGACAGTTGGGAGGTATAGTTCAGCTGGGGCTGCCTAAGTTTGCTACCCTTCCCCCTCACAAAACCATGGTCGAATGGAGCCTCCCCCTGCAGCCATTACTTGGCTATTTCACTCCATTTATCATAAACACTAATGTGCATACTGATTTACTTCTATGATGATTTGAACTTCATTTGAAAGTTTATTTTGCATTTTACAGCACAAACACTAAGACATCTGCTAAACAAACTTGGCATTAAAACTTCTCTGCCCTTGAAACTCACATTCACTGAGACAACATTGAAACCCACATTCAAAGAAAATACATTTTACCCGTGGCAGATAACGATTAATTCTGGGCTGTTTTCAAATCATAGGCCCCTTGCATATGAAACATACATGTGCTCTTTGATACACCTTCCTATTGCTTTGAACATTTTTCCAGTAAACAATGAAACAAAATGCATGCACCAATGACAAAACTGCCCAATTCAGAACATTTCCATCATAAAAGTCTACTCAAACTTCTACAGTCCAATATTATCAGTAAATATGCACAATTCTACAGTTCACCATTATCAGTAAATATGCACAATCTCTGAAGTAGTAAAAAAGTCATCTAAATAATTCCACGTTAAATAAATCTGTAATGAAGAGGTTGCTGCTAGCAAACACCTTTATATTTCATGGTTTCATCAAAAAATAAAGTGTCTGATGCCCCTGAGGAATAAATTGCCTAAATTACATTAAAAATAAGCTAGTAATATTGCAATAGGGAATAGATGGCAAACTGATAACAGGCTCATAGTTAGTATCTTAACTTTCAGTACGACAGCATTCACCTCTTATGGGAGTAGAACCAACAACCTTCTGCATCAAAATCAAGTACACAACCTGTTGTGCTATTAGCAATGCAAGCTGATTTAGCATAAACAACACTAAACTACTCTTCCCCTGCAGCTCTCAGCTCCTTGTAAAATCTACTCAATACTCAACTGCATCTCAACTTTGCAGCACAAGAAGTCTGGGAAAAGCCAAATTTATTGGGGTGGGTCAAAAGGGCAGAAACCAGGGATACATTAAACATTGCTTGTATAATCTTGGTAAGCTGCTAGAATAAAATGCTGTGTTACCACCATACATTTTACTGCCAAGGTCCCTGTGCAAAATAGTCAGAACATACCACTATGCCAAATCACCTGCTTTGTGAAAGAAAAATGCTGTGTTCCCACCATACATTTTACTGCCAAGGTCCCTGTGCAAAACAGTCAGAGCAACATACCACTACGCCAAATCAGCTGCTTTGTGAAAGAGAGGAAGACTGAAACTTAAATGGCTATCATTTAATGAATTCAGTTCTCTCCATAGCTGTCAACCTCTTAGCACAAAACACCTGGACAAACCCAGTAATGAGGGAATACAGCCCTCAAACATATTCAGTGAATTCAGTTCTTGCCATAGCTGTCAACCTTAGTACAAAAAACCTGGACAAAGCCAATAACAGGGTAATGCAGTCCCAAAATAAGGACACATTTCAAATAGTCATCTTATAAACTTAGAAAATTGCTAGAATAAAAGGTTGTGTTACTATATATTTATTGCTAGAATAAAAGGCTGTTTTACTATGTATTTTCTGAAGAATATGAAGTCTGAAATTCAAATGCCTGTCAATTTTACTTCTGACCTAACAAAAACAATTTTCAGCAGAGGCCCAGGGAGAAATACTGTAGACACATGTCTTTGTAAAATGGCAGGACACCAGTGCAAATCCACACAAACACAGGGATAAGATGCAGACTCCACACAGAAGGCACCCCAGCCAAGAATTAAACCTGAGAACCTGCAGCTGTGAGGCAACAATGCTACCACTACACCATCAAATACCAAGCATTGCAACATTTACAAACCACAGACATTATGAGGAACAGATCAGATCAAATATGAGGCAAAAATCTGCAATTTTTTTTACAAATGGTGGTGGGTAGGGAATTCAGGTCTTTAACACCTGCATACAAGGTACAGGGTTCAAGCCTGAGATATTCCCTACCCACACCACCATGAGTGTAACCACCAGTATAGGGCATTTTCACACACACTCACACACTCCTTACCTGTAGCTGAAACACCAGATCCCATAAATCCACATCCCTATAGCTGCAGATAATATAATGATAAAATTCTATAACACCACCTTCCTGCTGCAGGACTGATGGTAGAGCCCACTCTGGTAATTTGGTATTTTCACATTAGCCACAATGAGTCTGGTTTTGTGTAAATCACAGATGTGCAATTTGACATAGTAGAATAGAATCATGTGTGTGCATAGCTATTGTTAAACACCTTCAAAACCCACAGCTGACTCAGATTATATGTGGCACCTCAATGACTGAATTCTATCAGCTGAGTTGTAAGGCAAAAAGAAGAGGATGAAACTTGATTTCTCATGCTAAAAAATCATATAGTACATTGATGTGAACATTTTTATGTTAGCTATATTAGTTCAGACAATGTCTTATCTCCCATCATTAGAACAACAACCAGCCTGTCTTTGTTGTGGTACCATGCTGCCTGAGTTCCTTCTCAACTTCTCATCTTTCCTGAGTTTTTTTTTTTTATTTTCTTAATTTGACCTACTAAAGTCTTTAGTTTCTTATGAGATCCATATCTATAAACAGTGCTTCTAATTAGGCAATTAAAAGCTTGCACTTTTCCAAGAAATATAGCAATGTTGTACCCAGCAATTCATTTGGGGTACAATGCAGACTCCACACAAAGGCATTTCATCTAGAAACCTTATAATAGAAACAGTAGCTGTGAAGCAGCAATGCTAGCCTCTAATATTTCCCTGCCGTTTAGCTTACCCTTCCTACTTAGCTGGTATACTTCTGCACCTTCACTCTGTTCTTCTTCTTCTAACTTCTTTCTTCTTTTACTACTTCTTTCTTCTGTTCTTCAGCAAAATAAAAAAAAAAAAATCCAATGGCAAATTAATAAGTATCGGCATCAGCGTTAAAATCCTTCCTGTGTGACTGACTCAGTCACGATCGCATCAATCCCACAACTGGCTTCAACTGTTTGATTCTCGCTGTTTTCCCAGCACATAAAGCCCGGGAAGAGAGCGACAACCAATCAGCAGCCTTTAGCCCAGCAAGCACGTCATGTACGTGCCTGCGGACGTCGCAGTCCAAGCCCCTTCCAATTCTATGTGGTTTGGAACCGCATAGACTGCTGGGCATCACAATGATGCCTTAATTAGACCCCCGGGCTGCAATACGCATACTTCTGAGTCGCGGACTCGGAGACAAACTGTCACAAAGAAAGTAATTTTAAGTAAAAGTAAACCAAAAAAATAATACTGTGCTACACAAAAAGGTACATTTTCTTTTTTTTAGCTGAGGGGGCTGCAGTCCGATGCCACGAGCTGCCCCTGATATCGACCCAAGCTGGCTTGGCTTTATCAAAGGCAGATCCTGCTAACTTAACCTGGTTGACAACTTCATCAATGCTTCTGAAGCAATGGATGAGGGTAAATCAGTACACAATGCATATCTAGATCTCACAAAGGCATTCAGTGCTATCCCACATGCAGGTATCATAGATGAACCTGCCCAGCTAAATGTAAATCCCCATGTAACTCAATGGATAGCTAATTGGCTCACAAAAAGAACCCGGTAAATATGGGTGGGGGGCTATGCATCCTCCAAAAAAAACTGTCACTAGTGGTGTACCCCATGGTTCCGACCTTAGGCCTCTCCTCATTGGCATTTACTTTTTGTAGGTGAAAGAAAATGCTATGGGTTTAAGGCTGACCAAGTTTATAGATGACTGTAAACTTGGCACTATCATTAACTTTGCAGAGGACACAAAGATCCTTCAAAGAAGGCCTTTCCCAAACAAATAGCTGATGTCAAAACCATGGACTAAAACAAAATGCCAAGAAATGTGTAATAGTATTCTTTCCTTGGACAAGCATGTCTTAAGTTTAGTACCCGTGTCCCTCATGGATAGGGCCGTCGTATAAATGTCCCAACATATCCTTGTCTCCCGCCTCTGGGTTTCAGACACACAAAGCACAAGGCCACATACTGCCAAGTGAATGTAAGGCTGGGATTCTTGCAATACTCAAAGATCAAGAACCTAGCAAGTACCTCTGTAGTATTAACTGCTAAATTAATTCCTGATCTTGTCCAGCAAACATCTCTTTGGAAAAGAGTTTCACTTTAGATGTTTGTAGCACTTTACTGACCTCACAGTCTCAGACTAGACAACTGTGTGAATGGACCAGCAGTGAAAACTGCAGAATCTTTTATGTCTAGCTGAGGTCATGCAGGCTAATAAGAATTTCTTGCTGAAAAAACACACGCTTTGACTAGGAAAACACAGATGAGATATGTATAATATGCGGTAGGGTTGGTAGGGAAGAAAAAGCTGTGACAATACTGAAATATCTTTACTAAGTATGTTTAGGTACAGTAAACAAAGTATTTTTTGTTATAAATATAAAATTAACTCTGAGATATGTTTAACTACACTAGAGCATGAAGATTAAGCAAAATTGATGTTATACTTGTAGCAGAATAAGGCATATAACATGTGTAACAGTAAAAGCAGAATCTTTACAAAACATCTGTGTTTAAAAAGCTCAGGGAAATTAATATTAATACAGATTGTATACAAAATGTTGTTGCCAAGGAATGAAATGCAGATTCTCCAGAGCAACCATTTCCTTTACATGGTGCGTGGCAGTTAAGTAAACAAAAAGGTAATCATTTCATAGTGCACGTGAAAATGCACTGTGAGCCTGAGAATTGTGACTTGGATACTGGCAGTGTGGGATGCCTGCACTACATAGCAACTACTCTGTGGAGTCTTATGAATTCTTCCTCACTACTTTTTGGCTCTGATGAAACTGTATGGGCATACTTTATGGGTATAGTGTTATACGGTTCTAGAAATATCCTCTCTTTTACTTGCTACCAGAATATTGTGAAATGTGTTTGACAAATTGTGATTTTTTTTATCATAATCTGTATTGTAGATGCTGCCATTTTCCACATGTATTGTCTCAATATCATGCATGCAGTATATGTCGAGTTCACCTTTCTGTACATTTTTTTTATGCAGTGTTGTTAAACTTTGTTTATACATAGGTTTGATACTATGTAAAACCCTTGTTCTACACATTGTACTGGAGCTTTTCTCCCTGGGCCTTTACTGAAAAGTGGTGTTCGTACCCAGTTGGACTTTAAATGAATAAGATATAACCATTGCATGTACATAAATTTAGAGAAATAAATTGCACCATTGTTCAGCTGACTGTACTTATGTAAAAAATTGCAGAACACACAAAACTATTGAAGTTGCGGGTTCCTATTATGAGAACGAAGATTCCTTTAGGCGAATATAAAGACGTTGACCCGTATTGCACGAAGTACGTAAACCGCGAAAGTTCAAAACTGCAAAGTTCGAAATGTCGATTTGTTTTGGTTGGCCCGTCTGCGGTATAGCTCCATAAGGTAAGTGTGCGATAGATAGGAATTTAGTGTTAGGATTTGGGTTAAGGTAAGTGCATAGATAGGTAATGTATGTAAGAGTTAGTGTAGTGTTAGAAGTAGGTGTTTTTTAAATGTATGTATGTGTTTTATTTATTTTGTTTGGGTGTATGTGTGTAGGGGAAGTGTGCGGTAGTTACGGACCTTGGGGTTAGGGAGGGGTTAAGGAGAGTGCATAGATGTGTTTGTGGGATTTAGTGTACTGTTGGAGGTAAGGTTCTGGTGCTTTAGGTTAGAAGTAGGGTTTGGTTAGTGTATGTATGTGGTTTATTTATTTTGTTTGGGTGGGTAGTATGTAGCAGGTGGTGGGGTTGGCCGACTATTGCAGTTCAATATTTTTTTTTTTTGTGGTTTAGTGTGTTCGGGATTTTCGCGGTATAGGGGTTGATGTTTTGGTATTCGCACATAGGGTTTTTCGCTTTGGTAATATAGACCCGAAGTTGCTGATGAAGAAAGTTGCTTTTATGGAACAAAAACAAACATGACGTTTGCTACTACTCAAAGCTAGAAGCTCAACTTTTCTTGTTAGAAATTGACAAAGTAAAAATCTTTTAAAGTTTGGAAAAAAAGATACATCCTGGAAGTGAATCTATAAAGAAAATGCTTATTAAATATGAAACTGTCTTTAAAGAAAATATTGTTTTTTTAAAGGAAACACAGTTTGTATTCATTGTCTAGCACATATTTATGAAAACTTTAGGAAATTCACATTTTTTATTATAGACCTTCCCAGAGAGGATGTGATATAAAAATTAATTTTGAGAGACTTGAGTTGGAGTGGCAGCTTAGATTAAATGCTACCACCAAGTTGCTATGTGATTAGTGTCTTGAAACTAAAGTCACTGTAATTGTGATTTATGTAAATGCAATTATTATTCATGTTTACATATATTTTTCTATGATAAGTTTGCAGCAGCTCTCCATCGTTATTTAATGTGCTTTAACAGTACATTTTAATATTGTTAGAAAAAGTTTTTATTATGAGATTTTGTTTTAATGCTTTAATTGTAAGATCATGTGATTAGTGTGTATTTAAATGGGCTGACTGTTAAGTTACACACTCTGAAGAAGCCCAGGATGTTTTTGGGTGAAAGCGCTTAGTGTTTAACAATTATTAAAAGCTTGGACTGTTTTATTGGCTGGCAGTGGCATATTTTGTTTGGTTTAATTCGTATTTTAATACTCTGGGTGTTTTTATAACTTGGTTTGGTTATGTTATCGCCCTGCCGACCCATTTATCAGTCTGGCTATGGAGAAGCTTATTGGAGAGCTGAGTGAGCTGGTAGCGATATTAAAACAGCAAATTCGTGGTTCTGCTGCTGGTGCTGTGGGCAGAACTACTCTAACATCAAGCCAGATGGAGCTATTTATATTACACACTTCTTACAACAATTCTCAGAATGGCTTAGAAGTGAGTAACATATTGATTAATTCAACAGTGAATGTAAGATCAAATGAAGTTCATTCAGTGGTGTCAGATTTTTGATCAATGCTACTTATGCGTGAAATGTCATTTTTGACTCCCCTGGAAGGAATGAAGGGCTTGGTACATTTCAGGAGCAGTTGAATGGTTTTGAGAAGTTAACCAGGAAGCTGAAAAATGTTCAAATGGACAATTTATTTTTTAAAAAGATCATTAGAGCTGCAACATGTTCCCTAGGGCTTAATGATAGGGAAATTTTCAAATGGAACTGTAAAAGACTGTAATGCACCTAGAACTGTTGGAGTTGTTTGCCCGAACTGGAATGCACATAATGAGGATTATAATCAAAGAAAATGAACGTAAGTCGGTTGATATTGAGAAACAGCTTACAGAATTAAATGACAGTATTACAAACAATCTTTTATTTGACTGTAATAGATCTCAGTGTGACAAAATAATTTTAGAGGCAGATAAACTTGTTAAAACCAGCTTAGAGAAAAAGCAAAGGAATCCTTTAAGAGACACTAATGACTATGTGAACAAGACTGTGTATCCATTGCCTGCTCCAACTTATTTTATTTAATGAATTTAATGACATTGTGCAAAATAATAAGAATGGAAAGAATAATGTGAATACTAATAGGAGAATAAATACTCCTAGAGAAAATAATGTTTTAGAAGAGGCACCATATTTGAGGAGATCTCAGAGATTACAGAACAGGAAACAGGGGCATCAAGGTTACCAGAATCAAAACAAGAACTGGTACCCACCCCAACAATTTGGGAGGAGGAACAATGTGAGACCATAGGGAAAGATATATCAACAACAGACATTTTTGATATTAATTATTCTGGGGAAGACAGCAATGTGTTGTCTGTGACTACCATTGATGGTTTTTCAGTATACAATTTTTCTGATTTTGTTATTGATGACTTTCACATGAGCTTGTTAAGAAAAAGCTTTTCATTTGTTCCAAATTTCAAAATTGATATAGCAAAAATGCTTATTAACCTCAAACTGTATACTAGGCAATTAAATTTGGCCATGTTCTTTTCTACTAGAAACAACAATAATGTAGTTAAAACTGATTTGATTAAAAGGAGAAGCTCATTCATGCCACCTATAAACTCAGCAATAGAGCAGTTTGAAAAGATTTGCGAAAAAGAAATACGCACGATGTTAAAAACTCAGGTAATAAAAGAAGACAGTATATCGAAGAATGAAAGGAAGTTTTTGAACAATTTACGTGAGTTAACAGAGTATAGATTTATGAAACCTGACAAAGGCAGGGAGGTTGTTATAATGAGTCAAGTGGATTATGCTGGAAAAATGCTAGATCTTTTGAATGACCAAAGCACATATGAGGTAGCTACCCTCACAGAGATCAATAGGGCTTAAAAATTGATTGGTTTCTATATGATCTATTGACACGGAGTAATAGATGAAAAAGAGTTTGCATTTTTGACCATTGAAACACCAGTAATTCCTGTACTTTTCGGTATACCCAAAATCCACAAGGATTTAATCACCCCCCCCGTTGCGCCCTATTGTGGCAGCAAGGAATTCAAAGACAGAGCCCATAGCAGCATACATAGACTTGCACTGTAAGAAAGCTATAAGTTACAAAAACAGATTCTTAGGGACTCGTGGCATTGTTTGGAGGTTTTGATGGAGTTGTGTATAAACGAAGATTTCATGTTTGTGACAATTGATGTCATTGATTTGTTTTCGGTTATTCTACATTGTGAAGGAAGTGAGTTATTTGATGATGCCGTAATGAATATAGAAGGCATACACAATGTGAAAAGGAATTTGTTGATGGAACTGACCGAAGTGGTCCTGCAAAATAATTACCTGTACTTTGAAGGGGAATTCTTCTTTCATCAGACTACTGGGGTGACAATGGGATCTAAGTGTGCCCCCATATATGTGGATCTTGTTCTGTCAGAGTGGGAGAAAAAGTATGTTTTTTCTTCCACATTTATGGCAGAGTGAGTGCATGGAACAGGTACCTTGATGATATACTGCTGCTTTGGAGGAGTAGTGAGGAAGAAGTGGTCAGTTTTATTGATTATTTGAGCAATACTACCACATTTTTGAAGTTCATGTGAAAAGTGAATGTAGACAATTGATTATTTTAGACATTTCTTTATACAAGAACAAAGACAGTTTAAAAATAGGCTCCACTATATACAGGAAAGAAACTTATTCACATGCCCTACTTCATTACAATAGTTATCCCCCACATCAGAAGCGAAGTGTGATTAAGGGGTAAATGGTGAGGATCTCTAGATTAATTAGTGATGATATTTTTAGGCAAGAAATGTATAAACTAATAGGGATGTTCAGAGAAAGGGGATACCCGACTAGAATTTTAGTCAAAGTCAAAAATGAAGTTTTTAAAAAGAGAGCAGAGAAATTTATTCCCATTCTCTTGACCCCAAAAGGGACATCCCTAACTGGCAAAAATACAGTGGAAAATGATAGAAAATTAATACTTCCATACAACCATGAGACAGAAAACTTTAGAGAATTGCTGAATAAATATTGGGACCTGTACTTTGGTGAAGGTTTGAAAGAAGTTTTGAGTCCCCAAAAGTTACTTACAATATGGGGCATAACAACAGTTGCAAAGAGTCAAAAGTAATGTTCTAGGATGACAAAATGTAACATGTGCAAGATATGTAAATATATAAATGAAGGACCCTATGTGGCGGTAGAGAGTTGTGGCCGAAGTATTTCATGCCCAGGGCATTGTAATTACAATACAAACTTAGATGTTCTTCGTGTTTCACTGTTGCAGTCATTACATTTGGGTTATCTGTCTGCAGGTAGCCCTCAGCTGGCCTGAATATCAAAGTCTTGGGTCCTGCGTTGGATGCTCTCTCATCTTCCATGACGTCAGGTAGTCAGCGGTATAAAGCATGCAGCCAACGTCATTACATCAGTCTTCCTTGCCGCACGGTGTCCGAAGCAGAAGCAGTTCGGAAGTGACGGTTGGCCAACTCCTGAAATTTTTTTTTCAAGTTTCAGAACCGAAGTTTTCAAAAAAGTGAAGTACCCTGTTGGGGATCCTTTTTCTTGCTCTAAACCGATGTCAGTAAAAGTTAATAATTGTATTACCTGTGGAAAGCAAATACCTCTTAAAGATTTTCATCTGTACTGCATTCCTTGCTTAAGCCCAGACCACGACATCCCTCGCTGTCGGTTTTGTGCCTTATTCAATCCTCAAACTATTCGTCGGTGGTCCATTTTTGCAGCAAACTATTTCGGTACTCGGTTTAATTATCCAGAAATCACTTCGGTAAGCCATCTGACTACCGACATTCCGAAAAAACATAAAGATAAAGACAGAGACAGACCGCATAAGTCCAAATCTGCCGACAACACTTCCCTTACGCTAGTCACCAGTTCACCGGTACTCAGTGAGGTGCTTTCGCAGCCCCTGATACCCGCTACTTCAGATTCGCAGGCCTGTACTGAGAACCATTCAGAGTCCGGTATGCCGCGAGATGCTTCTTCAACTATGGAACCTGCGGATGTCTCTGCCTTGGATGGGTCCGGAGCTGCTGTGCAGGCATTGGCTTCTGAAGGTATATTCAGGCCTATGGACTTGCATTTCAAACCGACGCCATCTTCTTCTTCAAGGCCTAAAACTCGACCCACACCTAGAAAACTGATGTCCAAACTGCATGGTCAGGCCCATATGCCTAAAAAACAAATGATAAGAATGGCTGAAGATCGTATTACTTTAATTAGGGGAAGCCAGCCTTCCCTCTCTGAGACCTAGAATTTTTTTTCATTCTGATTCTTCTGATCAGGATGCTGCAATTTCTGCTTCTTCTGATTACCAGGATTTGCCCTTATCTACCTATGAGGATTCTGATGCAGAGGACTCCATTCCCTCTGCTTCCCCTCCAGCAGATTTTTCCTTTGATGAAACCTTGCACACTCTTAGGGAGCATTTCCGCTGGGAAAGTCAGGATTACTCTCACTGCAAAAAGAGGCTTAGGAAATTCTTACTCCTACCTCAACACAGGCCTTTGGCTATCTCTCCTGTCCTGGACATTGTAAATGATGCCTTCTTGGAATCTAGCCTAGCCCAGACACTTTACCTCCAGCTCCCAGGAAACCTGACAAGTATTACAAAGTAGCAACCAATGAGATGGAGCTTAAATTTCATGAAAGATGGATAGCGGCTGCACATCGGTGCAGCTTAGAATGGGTGTCAATTTTGATTGAAAGGGACAATATGAAAAAAGACAAACTTGTTGTGGAAACTAAACAAGTTTGTGAACAGTTAGTGAATATTACATCCAACTCTACTTTAGAGAATTTCCTTTTAAATATCAACATGAAGCTAATAAATTATGAGAAAGAATTAGTGGATAGAAAAAAATCTAAACTGACAAGAGACATACGGGATTACGAACACAAGAGGGCGTTCGTATTCCCGAGTCATCAGAGAAGCCGAAAAAAGAGTGTCTCCTTTCAGAAGGGAAATCCGGTTTCAGAACAGCATTCAAACAAGAACTTCCTGTCAGGTGAAAGCGGGGCCTCGTCATGGGAAGAAGACGAAAGGGACAATTTTCCGGAATTACCAGGGGCAGCCAATTCGGAAGCTTTTCGAAAAACCTATCCTGAATCAAATGGACATTATGTCAATACGAGGAAAAGGGGTTGGACCAACTCAGAACGCCATAGAGACTCGGGCGATGGACACTATAAGAAAGGTAGATGGACATAATCTGTATAGTAACTATGTGGTTAATCTATCAAATTACAAACTTGATGACATTGAGATAGCTATTTTAGAAAAAGGCCTCAAGTTTGTACCTACCTGTATACCTAAGAAATATGAGCTTAAAATTGAACTGTTTCAGTTATGCCGTAAAATGTACTTAAGGGAATACTTTTTTAGGTTAGACAATACTTCTGTTAGTAATGTTAACTATGAGATAACTTCAATATTTGATAGTGACTTAGAGAGTAACGACAGCTTTTACTCATGCTTATCGGATGAGGAAGGTGGAAATAATGCATATGATTTATTAGATACCCATATGTTGAAAAGTACTAGTTGTTTTCTTCCACCACGTAAAAATGCTAATATATTGAAGTTTGAATCAATGTTAAATATATTACTAGATAAAGAACTAGAAGGATTTATAAGTAAAAAGCATGTTTATAATTTGACAAAAATGGAATGGGAAAAGCTACAGTTACTAAGCAAGAATAGTAATATAATTTTTAAACCCTCGGATAAAGGGGGAAAACTGGTCATACTAAATTCATGTGATTATTATAGCATGTGTATGCAACACCTTGACAACAAAACTGTGTATTGTGAAACCAATATAACCTTTTTGAAAAAGGCAGAAGCAGAGCTTAATGCTCTACTACAAAAAGGTATTAGGTTACACTATCTAACTCAAACAGATGTAGATCGAAAAATAATTATTAAGAACAATAAAGTTGCCAAGTTTTTCTGCTTACCTAAGATTCACAAGAACTTAGACCGACCACCTGGCCGGCCTATTGTCTCAGCTTTTGGTTATTTCACTTATAACCTTTGTACTTCACTGCATGAAATTTTAATGAAACAAGTTCTGACGTTACCCTCATATATGCAAGACTCTTATGATTTCCTTCAAAAGATTAAGGACATATACTGGTCTGAGGGAATGTACTTTATCACTGTGGATGTAGTGAGTTTATACACTAATATATCCCATGCATTGGGCCTGGAAGCCATTAAATTCTTTTTTGGGGATAGTCCTAAAACTCATTACATTTTAGAATTAGTTGAATTTTGTTTAACTAATAATATCTTTGAATTCAATGGCATTCTCTATAAACAGCTGACAGGTACAGCTATGGGGGCCGCATTTGCGCCGGCTTATGCGAACCTATTTATGGGAATGTTTGAGAATGAATTTCTGTATAGAGTACCATTCTTTAAAAATAATGTTCTGAAATATTTTAGATTTATCGACGACCTTATCTTTATTTGTAAAGATAATTTTGATGCATCTACAGACTTTGTTGATATAATAAATAATAATAAATTTGGGATTAAATTTAGTGATGTACAACGAGGTTGCCAAGTTAACTTTTTGGACATCTCTCTAAAGGGCAATAAAGGTTCTCCAATACACACGGGTATACACAGAAAGTTTGATGAAGTCAGCTGGAAGATGTGGGGTAACAGTTGTCACCCCTGCCATACTTTAACATCTATTCCTTATGGGGAATTTCTTAGAATAAAGCGACTAAACTCTGATATGGAAGTAGCTTATAATGAGGCATTAAAAATAGCTGAAATATTTAATGCTAGAGGCTATAATCCAGTAAGTGTAGAAAATAGTCTATATAGAGTATTTGGAAATAAAAAAAGTAGTAATATACTTGATAACAACTATAAGTATAATAGTCGTAATAATGTGAAACCTAGTCAGGATAGAATGTTTTTTGTTACTAAATACACTAACTTTTCTTCTATTTTTAATAAATTAATTATGGACTATTGGAATTTCATGAAGAAAGATATTTTATCTCTGAAAGATACCAAATTAATTACATCGTATAAAAAAGGTAAAAGTATTCAGGACTTTCTAGTACACAGCATTTATAAAAAACCTTGCACTAACAGTTTAGATAATATGAAGGTTGTAGGAACCCATCCCTGTGGAAAGTGTTCTGTGTGCAAACATATAGTAAATGAAGTAGTTAAAATAAATGGAAAGAATTTCACTACAAGAACTAGATACTCATGCATGAGCAAGGGTGTTATTTATACCATATTTTGTAGTTGTAATAAATATTATATAGGGGAAACAAAAAGAACGTTAGCAGAAAGAATTAAAGAACATATTAGGGATGTAAGGAATAATAAAATAAACAGCCCTATTGCTGAACACTTCAATTCTGTACATTTTGGTAATATAGATCATATAAAAGTTTCCATATTGGAACATGTTCCTCTTTACTATAATAATATAGAGTGGCAGAAAAATATATTAAGACAAAAAGAATCTATCTTGATCATGAAATATGGGACTTTACAACCATATGGTATGAATAAGGAATGCAATTGGCAAAGTCTTATTTAAGAAATGTAGCTTTAAAGATGTATTATTAATGAGACTTAATTACTTGATTGTATAATTAATTAATTGTTTTATTTCATTTTGTATATATTGGGAAGTTTTTTATATGTCTGACTGTTTTACTCTGTAAAGGCTGTTGGCCGAGGCGCTAGAGACAAGATTTGTTCGGAATAAATTTTATCCTTTTGGAAAGTAGAGCTGGGACTCACTGTTGGTCTTTGTTGTTGCTGCTTATAATTATCACTTCTTGCTTGTTGTTTTATAAGTATTACAAAGTACCTGACTCTCACAAGTTCTTTTTCAAGAATCCTACTGCAGACCCAGAGGCCATTTCACAGGGAACTAAAGGCATTAAGGCTACTACTGCCAAAGACCCTATCCCCTCTGACAGAGATTCCAGGGCCTTGGACAGATGGGTAAGAAGGTATACACTTCTGCTACTTTGGCAATTAGGGCCACAAACTGCCAGTTTCATATGTTAAAGTATCAACAACATATTATGCGATTACGTAAACAGAAAATGATGTTGATTCCTGACTGTGGTGAAAATAAAGAATTACAGGATTTAATGCATTCTACTGAACAAGTTGGTAAACATACTTTGCAATGTGATTTTGACTCTTTAGAAGCATATTGCAGGGCTGCTGTCACTGTGTCTGTTTTTAGAAGGCATGCTTGGCTTAAGGAGCAAATTTTGCCAGATCATGTTAAAGCTAAATTACTGGATACTCCCTTAAACCGAGATCACCTGTTTGGCAACAGAGCAGAAGTCGTCCTCAAAAAGATGGAGAAAAAAAGCTAACTCTATGCATACTGTTAAAGATTTCCTGCAAGTACAGCCTCCCAGATTCAGTAGGCATTGGCCTTCTAAGAATTGGCCCTTTCCTGCCTCTTCCAGGCCTTCTCAGTCCAAGCCCAGGAACAGCAGACCACCTAGGCAACAGTCTCAAGGTACTCACAGGCCTAAGCAGTGGGGGGCTTCCACTTCCAAAGCTGGAAGTAGTAAGACTCCCCACTATGGAAAACTGTCACAATGACTTAACCTTAAACCTTCTCAGCCCTGCTCGACTGCCTGCTCCTTTGGGGGGAAAGATCGCACTGCATGCAAAGAACTGGGAACTCATTACCCAGGACAAATGGGCTTTAAATATAGTTTCCCAAGGATACAGATTCCACTTCCACAGCTTACCAACCCCAAATGGTTGGCCAGACCTACCCCCAAATCAGTGGGCAGAGGCTCAACAGCAGGTTCTCTCTCTTCTAAGTATCAGGGCTATTCAACCTGTCCAAGCAGAAGAAAGGGTACAAGGTTTTTACTCAAGACTATTCCTGGTACCCAGAAAAGACAGCTCCTGGTGACCTATCCTGGACCTCTCTATTCTAAACACCTTTTTGGTAATCCCAAAATTCAAAATGCTAACACTTCAGCAGCTGCTTCCTATGCTAGGCAAAGATGCCTGGTTGGCAACCTTAGACTTAAAGGAAGCTTACCTGCACATTCCAGTAAGGGTATCTTGCAGACAATACCTACGCTTCAGAGCTGGCTCCAAGTTCTCTGCACTTCCTTTTGGCTTGTCTACTGTGCTCAGGGTATTCACAGAGTGCCTAGCTCCAGTCATTGCATTTTGCAGGCAAAGAAATATTCAAATATATCCATACCTGGATGATTTTCTAATTCAGGCAGAAAGCCAGGATATGCTACTAAATCATCTGGCATTTGTAAAGTAACTTCTAACCTCTCTGGGGTACACCATAAACGAAAAGAAATCTCATCTAGTACCCTGCCAACAAATTGTATTCCTGGGAGCAAGCTTGAACACAACTGCCCAGATGGCTTACCTCACACCAGAGAAACAAGTTTATTTGACAGCCTACTTCAAGCTACTGGCCACAAAGACCCAGCTATCTGCAAGGAAAATCTTGCAAGCCCTGGGGTTCATGGCCTCTTGCATTCTACTAATTCCATATGCAAGACTGCATATGAGGAAACTACAATGGTATCTAAAAAGCTTATGGTGTCAACATTCACAGGACCTGGAATCAATGATTCCTATCATTCCTTGCTTAAAGACAGAGTTCCTTTGGTGGGCAGAGGCCTGCCACCACAACAAGGGACTGCCATTCATTCTACCCCCTGCCGCCCAAACCCTAACAACAGATGCATCAGACTATGCATGGGGGGCTCACTTGGCAAGGCAGTGCATTCAGGGTAAATTGAACCAGAGTCAGATGCATCTGCATATCAATCAAAAAGAAATGTTAGCTGTACAGAATTCCCTGACAGCCTTCAAGGACCACATTCTTCCAGGACAGTTATTGGTAAAAACAGACAACACCACTGTCATGTGGTACATAAGCAAGCATGGGGGAACCCACTCATACCTTCTCTGCAGTCTAGCCATGGCTCTGTGGAACACAGCCTTGAGCTACCAAGTGCACATACAAGCTCAATTCCTGCCAGGCAAGCTAAATTCACTGGCAAACGACCTAAGTAGAAATCTCATGGACCCACATGAGTGGAAATTGGAACCAAAGATATTCAACATTTTGAGAAACAAGTGAGGGAACCCAGAGATAGACCTGTTTGCCTCCCCACAGAACTACCAATTGGACAAATTCTGCACAAGGACTTCCCACAGCCAAGCTTGGAAAGTGGATGCCCTGTCCTTCACCTGGGAAAGCCTCTCAAGTTTTGCTTTTCCCCCCTCTGCCTCTCCTCTCAAAAGTACTGCTAAAGATCAAACAAGACAAACCAAGGACAATACTGATTGCTCCAGACTGGCCACGGCAATACTGGTACCCCTTCTTGCACAGTGTGTCACTGCTGGATCCATGGCACCTGCCTCAGATCCCATCCCTGCTGTCCCAGCAGGAGGGCCAGGTTCTGCACCCCCAGCTTCAAACCCTGAACCTTGCAGCCTGGATAATTCCCTGAGCTGTCCAATAACATCCCTCAGTAAGCAGGTGCTAGATGTCATTCTGGAGGCCAGGAGGCATAGTACTGGAAAATTCTATGCTGAAAAATGGAAAAGATACTGTTCCTGGAGCCAGACTCAAAGGATGGGTACAACCGTGCCCAGCTTACCGCATATTCTTCAATACTTAACAGAGTTGCTCCACAAGGGCCTTTCCTTCTCATCAATTAAAATTCATGCCTCAGCCATTTCAACACATTATAATACTAAGCCACACCTCTTTTCTCACCCCCTGCTGAAACAATTCCTCAGAGAGGCCAAAAATTTAAGAGCACCCAGGAGAGCCCCTACTCCATCCTGGGACCTTAACTTTCTATTGGAAAAGCTCACTCTACCTCCTTGTGAGACAGCTGCAACCGCAGAGTTGAAATTCCTTTCTTGGAAAACTGCTTTCCTTCTAACCATCACTTCAGCAAGAAGAGTGTCTGAACTTCAGGCCCTCATGGTAGTGGAGCCCTTCATCATCTTCCATGCTGACAGGGTGTCCCTCAGGACCAATCCTTTTGTGCCCAAGGTGGTATCCATTGTGGCCCTTAATCAGTCCATTCATTTGCGTACCTTTTTTCCTAATTCACAGAACAAAGGAGAACGAATACTGCAGTCTTTGGACATGCACAAACAAGTAAGATTTTATTTGGAGAGGACTAAGCCTGTCAGAAAAATTGAACAGCTTCTGGTTGTCTTTGCTGCAGGGGCAGAGGGGAAGGCCATTTCAAAGCAAACCATTTCTAAGTGGATAGGCCATTGCATTCTTTTCTGCTATAAGCAATATGGAAAACCTACCCCTCAGGGGATAAGATCACATTCCACCAGGGCTGCATCTACCTCTACAGCCTTTCTCAGAGGTGTCCATATAAAGGACATCCTAGAAGCTGTTACCTGGAGCTCTGTACATACCTTCACCAAGCATTATCACTTGCCTATGTTTTCTAAATCCAGAGCTGGTTTTGCCACTGCAGTCTTGTGGGGCTTAATAGCTGGACCTAATGCTCTCTAATTCCTCGTCCCTACCTAAGCTTTGGGAATCTACCTAAATGTAATGACTGCAACAATGAAACACGAAGAACATAGTACAGTTGTGTACACTTACCATAAATGTTGATGTTTGAGTGTATTCACTGTTGCAGTCCTGGTTACCCTCCCTCCAGCCCCCTGACTTCTCTTGGCTATACCTTTCTTCTTGTTTAGTGTTTTTCAGCTTTCTGGTGTATTTGCTTTTTGTTGGAGGTGTAACCTTGTATACAATTGCTTCCCATTATGGGGGCACCTGACATCTGGGGCAAGAAAAACTGATGTAGTGGCGTTGGCTGCATGCTTTATACCCCTGACTACCTGACGTCATGGAAGATGAGACAGCATCTGACGCAGGACCCAAGACTTTGATATTCAGGCCGCCTGAGGGCTACTGCAAGCAGATAGCCCAAATGTGAAGACTGCAACAGTGAATACACTCGAACATCTACATTTATGGTAAGTGAACAACTGTACTTTGTTTATATTGCAACATGTACATCATTTTCAGCTTTCTATGTAGGCAAGACTACTAGGAAATTAAAGGAAAGAATAGCCGAACACATAAGGGACATAAAAAACAAGAATAAAAAAAATTCCCGTAAATATGCACAGTACAGTTTGTGAAAACTTTAGGAAATTTATATTTTAGACTGTGTCATTCCTTCCCAGAGAGGAGGTGATGTAAAAATGAATGTTGAGAGACTTGAGTTGGAATGGCAGCTTAGATTAAATGTTACCAACAAGCCGGGCATTAATGACCGTTGCACTGTGATTAGTGTCTTGAAACTGAAGTCACTGTAATTGTGATTTATGTAAATGCAATTATTATTCATGTTTACTTGTATATATTTTTCTATGGTAAGTTTGCAGCAGCTCTCCATCGTTATTTAATGTGCTTTAACAATATATTTTAATCTTGTAAGAAAAAGTTTTTATTATGAGATTTTGTTTTAATGCTTTAATTGTAAGATCATGTGATTAGTGTGTATTTAAATGGGGTGATTGTTAGCAGTTACACACTCTGAGGAAGCCCAGGATGTTATTGGGTGAAAGTGCTTAGTGTTTAACAATTATTAAAAGCTTGGGCTGTTTTATTGGCTGCCAGTGGCTTTTTTTGTTTAGTTTTATTTGAATGAATAAATGGCCTGAATTGTATATTTCAAGTTACAGGTGCAGCACATCATACAGGTTGCGTCTTCTTCCCACTCCTAAAACACAGCTTCCCCCATCTGTGCATCCATATGACAGTCAGAATATAGTGACATGTTTTAACTTGCTGATCACAGATATATATTTACAATATGCATCTTTCCCCTAGCTCCAAAAGTTACCCACCTGTATGATATGTAATTGTGGAGAACAAGAAGAAAAGTTATCACAGTTACGCATTCCAGCCTGTTGCTCCTAGACAATACACTTCCCCTACACTAGCTATAATGATATTGTGTTCTTACTTGTGAGGTATGATTGTGTAAAATGTTAAAGAAACAATGACTACACTGGCACAGCCCCACAAAAACCGCAGTGACCTTCTGTGCATAATTCTGAAGTTTAATTGCGTGGAAAATTAGAGGAATGATTAGCACACTTTCCCCAATACCAAAGAAGTTATAGTGAATTCTGTGCACACTTCTGAGGTTTGATTGAGAGAATTTAAAAATAATAATCTCACTATTCCCAGCCCCCACCGTCCACACACACATACAAGCTATAATTAACTTCTGTGCACACTTAGCATGGCCGTTTGTAGAACAGGTGGGTCCAGGGCAGAAGTCCTAAGTAAGCCATGTCAAACCCCACTTCTACAACCTGAGTTGTGGACTCTGCCAGGATATAAATGTTCTGTGTTGAATTTTATGTCTTATTTTTGAAAGATGACTTGTAGTGTATGGATCACTATAATCATCCTCTGAATTTGGGGAAAAGGCATGCTTGTTAAGCACCTTTCTAACATCATAAAGGTTCTTAACAAGCTGTTAAGTGCCTGTTACTACTGTTAAGCTCTAGCACACTGGAGCACTAATAGCATTCAGCAGTCACCACAAAAGAGCCGTGGAAAGCTGCTATACACTTCATTTGGACTTTTTTCTAAAGTCTGCAGTGTTTAACAGAATGAGTGAAGTGTTCTTCTGTGGTGGTCTCTGTGTGGGTGGGACAGATAAGTGTGTTACGGTGCTGCTGCACTTGTTTTCTCTAACTTTTGAATATATGCTACCTGGATCAGATACCATGCAGGAGCAACATTAGCTTCATTTGTATGTTTCTGTGAAATGTCTTTGCAGTCATTCCTAATGTAACTCATAGTTACACGATATACATCTTGTGTCATAGATAATGATTTTGTTATGCTGGCAGACTGCTAAAAAATGCCCTTTAAGATCACAAAGTGCCACTTTTGCTTTGTGCTACCCCAGCCATCAGCAGCTTCTGGCACCTCCACTTAAAATCATTAGAATGCAATGTTGTTATGATACTGAGAGCTGATGCAACTAGTAAATCGTAGGTTTGAAGTTAATTGATATCCAAGCAGCATCTTTACAGCCTAACGTGGAAGACATGTTTGTATTGTTGGTAGGGTGTCGAGCAGTTTTCTAAGTAAGAAAGTGTGGGAAGAAATATCCAGGGAATTGTTATGGCTAGGCTTGTATAGGCCCTAGGGCCGATAGCCTAGTACCAACCTATGAACCTATATTGGATGGGAGATCGGAAATTCACCCCGGGGATCATGTCATTCACCCTGCTAGACAGGGGTCCAGAGAAGTAAATATTGTAGGAAGAAATATCCAGGGAATTGTTATGGCTAGGCTTGTATATGCCCTAGGGCCAATAGCCTAGTACCAACCTATGAACCTATTAGTCATTCTTATCAACAAGGGGCTTTGGATGATCAGTCTAACAGATAGTACAGCATAAATGCTCATAAAGGATTGTTTTCATTTAATTATCTTTTTGCAGTGCCATCTATACCAGCTGTATTTCACGCAATGATCAAAAGTTTATTACACGGTGTTTCATGTATTGCTGGTTGTTTGGGTGACATTCTAGTTAATGGGTGATACAGAGATGAGCATTTGCTGAACTAAAATAAGTACTGAGAAATCTTATCTTAGAAAATAATAAGCGTTGAGAACTAAATGTATGCTTTTGAAAAAAAGTGTCCTACTTGGGGAATGTAAAAAAACACGTTTGCACCCTGCAGTGACTCAACTGAAAGTCACTGCGGAAGCTCTTTCTGCAGCTTTTATTTTAGGTTACTGAAGTAATATTTTAAATTTGTTTAAATTAAGCTGATTGACTGTTTTTTGATATCTGATGAAGCATGTTTTTACATGTGAAAGCACTTATCCGTTGAATATACAATAAATTTAACTGATTTTTTGAGCCTGGTGGTCCTGCCTTGTGTTTTCACCTTGTTACTGAATTATTATAATAGATTGATTTTCAAATCCTGCAAACTTCTATCATTGTTAGTAATTTTTAATACAAATATATAAATTGTCATTAAAAGTTTTTCTGTGTCAGGGCTAGCTATTGGGTGGTACGATCAGTGGCTCTAGATAATGGTTATTGTTGATGTGACACCCCAATCCCATGTGAAAAAGGGGGTGATGGATGGATTAAAAAAATAATTTTATTTCTTTTTTTTTTTTTTTTTTTTTTTTTTGAGAGGATTATGGACTCATGGAATATAGACTTTCAAAATGGGTGTTGAAGAGGCAGTCCACAGAGGCACTGAAGGTGGCATAGAATAGGGGGATGATCAAAAAGGGAGAATGTATGGCTGGAATAAACTGAAGTTCTGTAAGCCCTGCTCAGGCCGCAATAAAATGTGATTAGTTACACTTCTCATGCGCCACCCATGTTCCTTATGGACTGAGGCAGTCTGTAAAATATCTCAGGGCTCCAACACCCAAAGACCCACTACCCTGATACTACCCCGTCCAATATCTAGGGAATTTTATTTATTTATTTGACATTTGTTAACTGGGTTGGTCCGACTGGGTAGATACCTTTTTTCAGTGGAGACCCAATGAGAAAAGCTCCAACATTACAAAAAATAGTAATTAATTGAAAATGTATATAACAGAAAAGAATGGTACAAAGAACATAAGATAGCTTACAGTAAAGTAAAAAGGTAGATTGCTTTTTTTTTTGCGAGACAATAATATTAAGGTAAATTTAAAATGTACATAGTCTGAATTTGCTAAAGGTAAGACAGCCAGAAAAAACTGCATAATGCAATAGGAAAATAAAAGAGTGTAGATATTTGTAACCAAGCTTGTAAGACAGCTGAAATTGAGGGGGGGGGGTTAGAGGACAAACCCCCCCCGGTACTAAGTAGGAGAGACAGCAGTTTAGGGAATGAATGAGAGGCTAGAAAAATGGAAGCTAGGGGGACAAACAGTCCTGTTTGATGAGTAAGTTCATTTTATAGAAGGTGCAGCTTGGGGGGGGCGGAGCAGGCAGAGATAGAAGATGACAGGAAGGTAGTTTATGTTGGCTCATAGCAAAGAAATGACCACTCCTAACGGTAGGTATCTTTTAGTGATATTTTGAAGGAGATGGAGTTAGTGATAGATCTGACGTGTTGAAAGTTTGTTCCAAGGATTTGTGACAGAGTAACAATAGAGTATTAGTATTAGTGCGATAGGGAAGGTTAGAAACAAATCTTGCTGTTTTGTTATAGGTACTTTCTAGTTTAGACAGAAGATTAGATTGAAGTTTTGTGAGTATAGGGGCTGCGTAGAGTAATGTGGGGAGTAGGAAGCCTTGAGTAAAGGAAAGTCTGGAGGACTGAGTGAGGAATTTTTTATGTCTGTAGAAGAGTCCAAGTTTTTGATTAGTCTTTTTAATGTATAGCTGAGTGTGGCGACCAAACTTTAGATGGTCATTGATAGCAACTCCAAGGAGTTTTGTGTGGGGTTCAGTAGAGATGGCTGTATTGTCCAGTGAGGAGACAAAAAAGGTAGCTTTATGATGCTGAAGGGTTGTAGGGAGGAAAAAGAGAAGTTTAGTTTTTGGTTAGATGTAAGCCATCTTTCAACTGAGTGAAGGTATGAAGATGAGAAATGTCAGACCAAGAGATAATTGTGGAATCATTAGGATATTGAATAATGGTAGAGGGTGGACAAGAAGAGTAGGGGTAATTAATAAAGATATTGAAAAGTAGGGGTCTGAGGATATAGTCTTGGGCACCCCAGTTTGAACGGATAGGAAGGGGGAGAAGGTAGATTGCCATTTTACAGTCCAGAGTCTATTTGAGAGGTAGCTGGAGAACCAGGATAGGGGCGAGCTGGATAGGTAGCTGGAGAACCAGGATAGGGGCGAGCTGGATAGGTTTAGAGAAGCTAGTTTTGATCGATGTAGTAATAGGAGACTAACCTATTGTCACAGGAATGTGCAATGGTATTTATGAAAGATATGAGAGGAGTAGCAATACTGTGTTTTGGATGGAAACCATGAGGGAGTAAGGAGATTTTCTTGGAGGAGGTGGTTAATGAGCTGTTTGTGAAAGCATTTTTCCAACATTTTTGACAAGGGAGATAGGATAGCAATTGGTCTAAAATTAGACAGATCGGTTGCATTACTGCCTTTGTGAAGGGGAATGACATATCATTTTTTCCAGATATTAAGGACAGTATTTTCAAGAATGGATCTATTGATAATGGATCTACTGATTAATATGGAGATGGTGAAGGTGATAGAATTAGCAGCTGTTCTTAGGAACTGAGGAGGTAAATTGTCAACTGATGGAAAGCAATTTTTAAGTTTAGAGAGGACTTGTTGTAGGATGTGGAGACCGGTTTAAGAGAAAAGACAGTAGAATGGTTGGAGATGGGGGGGGGGGGTCAGGTTGTGGGTAGTGTCATTTTTGGCCAGGGTACAGATATAGTCAGTGAAGGAGGTATTGAGTAGAGTAGCAGTGTCTGTGGGAGAGCTATTAGGGCATGAGATGGGCACCCAGGATTTAGCAGCTTGTTTACAGATTGCCAGAATTTATGGAGGTTAGAATGTGGCCTATCTAGTGGCTTATGGAAAAAGTTTTGTTTATCAAGGGTGGGCTTTTTCTTAAGTTACGGAATTCTCTTTAGGTTTGAAGATCAGTGGAGGAATTGGATTTCTTCTGTTTTTTTCCATGCACTGTCTCTCTTGGTCATAAGATTTTGAGTGTTTTTTGTTAACCAGGTGGCAAAGTGGGTTTTGCTCCTAAGTTTCCTAATGGGGGCTAAAGAGCTGAGTATTTCTACAAAGATGTTAAAAGATAGGACAGCCTCCTCTAGGGGGATGTTGTAGAGGAAGGACCAGTTAATTGAAGCGAGCAGATGGTTAAAAGTGTCTGGGTTAAAGCTGGAAAGTTTTCGACAGTCTGTAAAACTGGGGATTTTGTAGCTTGGGAGAATGTCTAATAATGATGGTGGGATGGTGATCACCGAGGGTGTCAGGCAGGGTAGAAGGGTTGTGATAGAGCTTAGGATTGGAGGTGAGGACCCAGTCAAGAGTGGAGCTGAAGTTGGTGTGTTTGTTAAAATTAGTTGGGTCAGTGATTAGCTGGGAGAATCCAAAGAGGTTAATTGAGGAATGTGGAGAGTCAGTATCAAGGGTATTCCAATCAATGTTTACAGCACCCATAATAATGGTTTCATGAGAAATGTTTTGAGAGTACCAAGAGAGGAAGTTTTCCAGAACAGGGATATTATTGCCTGGGGGATATAGCTAGCTTCTTGTGAGTGTTTATTTGACAGTTGGCTATGAGAATTTCAGCTGGGAGAAAATCTGAAGTTCTAATTGAGAGAGGGCGAAGGGTGAGCTGCTCAGAGTAGAGAATTGCGACACCACCACCTTTCTTATTAAGGAGGTCATAGTGGAGGCTGTTATAGCCAGGTGGAAGTAGTATTTTAGTGTTACATATATACGGCTTAGGCCAGGTTTCTAAAAGTGGTATGTGTGGACACCCAGGCATGGAAGAGAGAGACTTTCTTTAAGATGCTTTGACTGTTCATAGATAGCAATGAAAGATGTTTAGTGGGTGTAGAAGACTGTGACTGGGAAGGCGTATTAGTGGTAGAGTTTTGGAGGTGAGAGGAATAAGCTGGGAGAGAGGAACTACGGATAGGCCTAAGGTTTGGATGTATGTCACTTGATAAATTTAAGAAAAGTAATGTATGGGAAGTAAAGTTGTTTAATGTCACTTGATAGCATCAAATTTAAGGAAGTAATGTATGGGAAGTAAAGTAGTTTAGTGTTACTTGATAGCAACAAATTTAAGGAAGTAATGTATGGGAAGTAAAGTAGTTTGATGTCACTTGATAGCAACAAATTTAAGGAAGTAATGTATGGGAAGTAAAGTAGTTTAGTGTCACTTGATAGCAACAAATTTAAGGAAGTAATGTATGGGAAGTAAAGTAGTTTGATGTCACTTGATAGCAACAAATTTAAGGAAGTAATGTATGGGAAGTAAAGTAGTTTAGTGTCACTTGATAGCAACAAATTTAAGGAAGTAATGTATGGGAAGTAAAGTAGTTTGATGTCACTTGATAGCAACAAATTTAAGGAAGTAATGTATGGGAAGTAAAGTAGTTTAGTGTCACTTGATAGCAACAAATTTAAGGATGTAATGTATGGGAAGTAAAGTAGTTTATTTGGAGGTGGTGGTTTGTTTTAGTTTTGAGTGGGAGTGTATAGACAGGGAAAGGTTTGATTTTATATATGGCAGAGATGGAATGAATAAAGAGAGATGGGGCTATAGGGGAAAAATAATTATGTCAGGGAGTGGACAGGTGAGAGGTAATGGTAGGAGAAGAGTAGTTTGGTGGGCGAGTGCATAAATAAGGGGTGGCGGAGGAGCTAAGAAAGAGGGGGTGAGTAGGGTAAATATAATAAGTAGGATACTGTTAGTTAAGCTTGAGTTAGGGATGCACATGACTGGAAAGGCTTGGGGATGTGTGAGAGGAATTGAGATACAATATTGTCATACCCCAAGTATTATTGGCTTGGCTTGTAAAGGCTCTTGTGCCGTTAGTCCAGTAATCACCTACAAACCTATGTTTAGCAGTTACTTTCTTTATCCATAAAAAGACGTACACAAACATGCTTAAATGCCTCTTTAGCAAAATTGTCTGGCTTGTAGATGACATCATTTTTGGTATGCAGAACAGACTTTTGGTGGAATGATACACCAGTGGTATAGTGTGTGATAACTCAGAGGAATTCTTTTCTTAATAATCATACCTTACTTTTTTCACTAAAAGCACTAGAAAAGTACGATCTTTAAGTTATGAAATGCATGGCTGATTTTGAACAACACTAAACAAAAGTATATGAATGAAGTAATCACTTCCAAGTATCAAATTTATTGCCCTGCCCATAACAAAAATATTGATTTACACAGACATTTTAGACAAGTGTTCTTTCCTCTTATTTTATGGTTTGTGTGTTTCTGAAATTATTGTTTCTCATTAGTAAACAATTTCTAATTATACATATGCATTTGTGAGTTCTTTTAGGACTGCATGCATGTATTACGGTATAATGCATGGGGTAGGGACATTTAATTTTGTAATGCGTGTATTTGTTGTTGGTATGCCATCTGTACTTTCCACAAGTCTGTTCCTTCCTTGTGCTTCTGGCTTTGGCCAAGGAAGACATTTCAATGCCTTTCTACATCTCTGGTCTGGACAAAAATCTGGATGTGTCCTCTGTTTTAATTGCTGTATGTAGCCTTGCAACTGCATAGTTCACAGATCATTCCAGCCCAGTGGGTTCATTTATGCTAGTATCCACACTTATCCATTCAGAACACATTTTGGAGACAGTCACAGGTGGGCAATTATTTATATATGATCCAATTCATATGGTGCTTTTTTTTAAGTGCTTCATTTCCTACTCCTATTCTTTATGCATTCTGGTACAGCTTGTGTGACCTTTTTTTTTTTTTTTTTTTTTTTTAATCAGAGGTACTTCAGGTGCAGCTAACACTGGGTAAGACGATTCAGGTTGTAGCCTGTTATAGGTCCCCAACCATGTCCCAAGACTCACACTCCACGTTACTAAGCACCCTGCAGAATATTATGCTCCAACCTAATGCTCTCATACTGGGCAACTTCAACTACCCCTCCATTAACTGGGAATACTACTCCTGTACCAGTACACTCGCCCAATGTTTCCTGGAATTCATTAATTCCAATGCCCTGGACCAGCTTGTTCTTTCCCCCACTAGAGGTAGCAACATCCTTGACCTGGGCATTACTAACATAGGCAACCCTTGCTCTACAGCAATAGTTAACTCCTCCCTGGTTAGGTCTGACCACAAACTAATCACCTTGGATATCCACAGCCCCCTCACCCCGCAAAGGTAACCACCATGAAAACCTTCTCCAAAGCTAACTTTGGCCTCCTAAAAACAGAGGTGGCTAACTTCACGGCACCCATGCAAATAGTTGCATGACCGCCGAATCATACACCAATGCACTGTACGAACACATACACAAATGCATGGATCATGCCATACCCAATAGAACCAATATGCTTTCCTCCAAAAAAAAAGGAAGCCAATCTGGTGGTCCCCTGCCATAAATAAACTCTACAACAGAAGGAGGAAACTGATGCGGAATAAGGTGAAGTCCCAAGACTGGAAAAAACTCCCTTATCAGCCTCAACAAAAAGTTGAGATCCCTCATCAAATCCTTTAAAGCTAGCTATGAAAACAGAATTGCAGCAGATAGTAAAGACAACCACAAGGCCTTCTATAGTTATGTAAACAATCTCCACAGCAATACCCAGATTTGCTCTGAGCTACTACACAATGGTACCTCCTATACAGAGCCAACAGATATTGCCAATATACTGGCCGACAGATTCAGTGCCAACTTTACCCCCCCCAAAGGACCACTCACAATAGCAGTAGATTGCCAGGCACCCAGTATTACTGCTGTACAGGTTAAAACAGCACTGTCCAAGGCCAGGAATACAGCTTCTATGGGATCTGACAATATCCCTGGCTGTGTTCAACATGATTTACAGAATGAGCTGACACCTCACCTGTGTGCTTTGTTCAATCACAGCCTCACCTCAGGCTTTGTCCCTACTGAATGGCGCACTGCTACAGTCATCCCTCCCCACAAAGGAGGAGTGACTACAGACTCTAGGAACTGTTGCCCCATTAGCCTGACAAGTCTGATATGCAAAGCTATGGAACGCATCATCGTGGACCTAATAAACAAGGATATAGGAAATCTCCAAACTCTGGTTCCCACACAGTTTGGTTTTGTGAAGGGTAGATCATGCCTGCTCAACTTGGTTGACTTCTTTGAGTCAATCACCAGAGCTGTGGATGAAGGCAAGGTGGTTAATGCAGCCTACCTTGATCTGGCCAAGGCCTTTGATACCATTCCCCACTCAGGAATCATAGAAAACCTCACTAAGCCTGGCATCAACCCCTATATCACTAGGTGGGTTGCAAACTGGCTCACAGATAGAACCCACAATGTGAAAGTAGCTGACTCCAAGTCAGACTGCTGACCAGTCACAAGTGGAGTCCCACAGGGATCGGTCCTGGATCCTCTCCTGTTTGATATTTACTTCTCAGAAGTCCAGGCCAACACGAAGGGACTCTGGCTGACAAAGTTCACAGACGATTGCAAGTTGGGAGCCATTATTAACTCCCCAAGTGATGTTGACATCCTACAGAAAGGCCTCACTAAGACCAATGACTGGTGTCAGAACCATGGCCAGAAAATGTGCAGTCATCCCCTTTGGGAAAAACCCAGTTCCCATGAATTACCACAACGATGGTAGTCCACTGAACACAGAAGGCATTATAAGAGATCTGGGAACACCGGTTGACAGCAACCTCTCTTTTGACCACTACATTGCCGCGGTGGTCAGAAAGTCCTTCTATGTGGCACATCTTATTACTAAGGGTTTTGCATCCAGGAAGAAAGAGGTCATTGTCTCCCTCTACTCTTCCCTCATTAGGCCAGTCATCGAGTAAAATGCCCCATTTGGCATGTACCTCACTAGACACCTGTAACAACTGGAGAGGCTACAAACGTACCTCACAAAGAGGATCCTAGGCCTTAAACACTTGTCCCATATGGACAGACTCAAAAAACTCCAACTATTCTCTGTCTCATATCGCCTACTTAGAGGCAATCTCTGCTTGTCTGACCCAGCTGTGTTAGAAATGCTACATCTAAAGAAATCCCAATCCCTCCACACCACATGCTCCATAGACCTCAACCTCATTACCACAATCAATAGAATGTGCTGGAGGGACAGCTTCATAACCCAGAGACTGCCCATGCTATGGAATAGACTTCCCCATACATGTCAAACAGAGCACCTTACTGGCCCTCTTCAAGAGAAATCTTGATGAGTGGATGGGAAATAGAAAATTCACCCCTGGGATCACTCCAGTGGCTCTTCCCGATAAAGGCATTGGGGGGAACTAAGGTCAGGTAGCATGATGCCAGGGTAATGGGATAGGCTTGTAAGGCCTCCAGGGCCAATAGCGTAGTACACACCTATGAACTTATGAACCTTTGCCCTGTGCCTATCACCTGCACTTGTAATTCGTCTGTAGTCTCACAGTTTCTTGGCCTCACTTCACTGCTACGTTTGGTTGCAGTTTGCTATCTTTGAAACTTGGTCTGCCTGCAACATTCTGAAAAACACCTTTGCAGACTCCACACCTAACTCCTTATCATACAACTCAACAGGCCAGAATTTCATGGAACGTCCAGATTTTTACCTCATAATGTTGGTGTGTTCTCATACAATTTGTCTCTTTCTGGCAAGTCATTGAGGACTGAAGTTTCTATAAAAACAATATTTAATACCTATTCTGAGTTTGAGCTCTTGTCCCCTGTTATTTATGACTCAGTCCAGAATTCTTGCACTAGGAGGTTGAGGGATATGCAACTTACAGACCAAGGCTTACACAGCAGAGCAGCTCATGTTTTTGAATCCCATCTGAGGTCCGTTTGAGAAAGGAGTGTTATTCAAAATGGAACCAGTTTATAGTTGAGGGTACAAGTGAACAGAGCAGAACCTAGACAGAGTGGGATACAGTCTCATCTCTGCACTTTGGAGTAGGGATCTGCTTTCCTTAATGCTTCTGCTTTAAACTGACAGGCTTTATTAAAGAGGTTTATAACACAGATGAGACAGATTTAGAGTTAACAAGTGGAGGGAGCAGTGTCATAGGAAGGAGGCAGCTGTCCTAGGTGTCAAAAGTTGTACAGTTTACAAACTGTCAAACTGTTTTCTTCTAAAGTTGGCACTTAGTTATTAAGTTTATACATAATGGCTCATTGCTGCCCTTAAAAAGACAATAATGACAGCTTACATGCTGTCATTAAGTGACCTTGACGGGATTATTTACTTATAGACAGTGGGAGAGGGGAGTTATCAAGCAGAACTAATTGCCCAGGGCATTAAAGTGCTCTACAGGTTTTGAGATAGAATGCGTGTTTAATATTTGGTGTAAGCACTCTCCTACCAAGATTAATTTGAGTTTAAACCATTCAGAAGTGTTTATCATACTCCTGTTATAAAAAAACATTTTCTTGCACTTTGTCAATGCGTAAGGGTAAGAAAGGCATGGTGTCAAGGAACGTGCCACGCTGTACAGCTTCCTGACAACTTCCTGTGTGGCAAAAGAGAGTAAGGATAAGGAAGGCATGGTGTCAAGGAACGTGCCACACTGTACAGCTTCCTGACAACTTCCTGTGTGGCAAAAGAGAGGGCAGAGCACTTTGCAGGTGCCTTGCTTCTTCCTACAGATGTTCTGTAAAGAATTCTGTTTTCTTTGTGAAGTCACTACTAAGTTTATGCTTTGTGGAACAGTCAAAGAAGTATGTTGGGTCTTCCAGCATATGAGGAAAACACACTTATTGGCACACGGTAAAATGTTTTCAAGCTATATCTTGAATTTAGATTATTTTATTAAAATGGAAAAGGTCAAAGTTAGACCCTTACGATGTACCACTTTGATGAAAGAATGTTCTGGAGAGTTTTTGTGTGGATACTGTTGTTAAAAAAAAAACATTGTACTAATAAGTCTGAATCATGAAAATCAGGCTCAATGAGCAGAAGGGATTTGGGCACTGAGATAAAGGTCTTCTTCTGGTCTCCAGATGACCCAAGTAACTGTCTTTCCTGCATTTCATTGTAGAGAGAGTGATGGGCAATGTGGGTATGGAACCCATTTCAGAGGTTTTATGGGTCATAACCCCAAAGAAATCAGGATGTTTGAAGACTTGCGCTGAACAAACCTTTTTTAAGCAATTTTCCTGAATTGGGAATGTAAGAAACTGGTTGCAGATTGGACAAACTAGCATCAAAGCCCATTTTAAATAAAGGAATAAATATTGATCTCCAAAAACAGAAGACCTGGCCTGTGGAAATGAACAGACTGAAAATTTGGGTCAGCGAAAGGGAACAAACTTTGGAGAGAGACTATGAGCTCTGGGCCTTGCAAAGTAAGATTTTGTGCTAACCGTTTATTGGCATTAATGAGTATTTTTATTTATTTATTTATTTTTTATTTATTTAACATTTGTTGACCGTGAAAGTCCGACAAGGTTCCACAGATCCTGTTTTCAGCGGAGGCCCAGGGAGAACATGCAAACTCCACACAGAAGGCACCCCAGCCGAAAATCGAACCGGAGAACCTCTTGCTGTGAGGCGACAGCATTAACCACTGCACCACTGCGCCGCCCAATATCTTATAATATAATAATATATATAATATCTTATATTATATATATTATATTAGAGTATAATATCTTGACAGGAACAGGAATGGGAAAATCCATGTTAATTTGACTGTTCTTGGGTAATCAGGGTTTGCAGAACTGTTTCACTTGTGATACCTGTATCAGCAGAAACAGAGCCTTTAAATCTTCAGATTTAAGTTGTAAATGGCTCGCTCATTTTGCACATTTCTGTGAGATAATTTATTTTATTTGAAGAGTTGGACTCTGAAACCAAGAGCTTTGGCTTTATAAGAGGTTGTTTAAATAAACTGTATGTTGACCGCAGTATTTGTCCTGCTGAGAAAGAGAGTCATTTATTGAAAGGAGTCTTTTGCAGACTGCTCCAGTCTTGTCCAGCAATTGTGAAGGAGCTGCTGAAAAGGTCCATGTGAATCAGTGTTTTGTCCTGGTTAACAAATAGATTAATAAAATAGTAAAACAAATTCTTAAGAAAAGTTTCTACAGAATGCCACAACAGGCTCAGATAAGTTTCACCCCTACTTTCTTTCACTGTGTAAAAAGTAAATCCTAATTCCCCTGCATATCCTGCTACCTGGGGCTGTGCGCTTCTAATTGTAAGGGGTAAGTATTTCTGTTACAGTTGAAGTGGATTATGTAGGAATTTGAAATACAATATCACTTATTTATTTCAGTTTAACTGGGGAAGGTTGCTATCCTCAAAGACCATTTTCAGACCCTGCCTGACCTGCTCATTAAATAGAGAATATATTTTAGTATTAATGGCAGGTATATGTGTAATATTGCAAAGATGTATGCAATATGCTTCCAGTACAAAGGAAAAAATAATTGGATTTTGTGTGAAAATGCAGAAATGTACTAGATATACGTACATAGAAAACAGAAGAACTAACATGAAATAGACAGTAAAACAGTAGAAAAATGACACGACTGATTTTAGAGTGATTGAGGAGATTAAAGGTAGAAAATATTTTTCTGGTAGTGTGGAAGTGCCTAGAAATTGGGCTGCAGCTGCTATTAACATCCCAAAGCAGAGAACAAAGTGTGCCCTTGGAATGGTAGAGAACTTAAGTTTGGGCATTTATACACTGGGATGAAGCTACTTAGAGTAGCAAGTAGGAAATGTGGAAACTGGTAGGGATGGAGAGTTGGATACAGGTGAAGATGAGATTTCAACAGATTGTTATGAGATCAGTAATTGGATGGAGCAGTGTTTACATTTGTTTGATTATTTGGCGGTGGGGGTTATTATGAAAATAGCATCTGCATTTCGCAGCTCTATAGGAGTTCTTCTAGGACAATGCATAAAGTGGGTAGCAGAGAGTTTCTAACTGCTGATGCAAGTGCCTCACATATTTTGTGATTCACTAGTAATGATCATAGTTTTACTGGTTTGTTTCTTTTATGGAGTAGAAATGGAAAAACCATTGGAGAAAAGGGATCTCAGACAGTAATATAATTTTCTGACCATGAATCTACCTGTTAAGAATGGAAATTGTATGTAGTTTGGGATGTTTAAAAGGAAATGATCTTAGGAGCAGATCAATCAGCTGTTTATTGGACTGGAAACCATTTAGCTTTTTTTCCTGAATAAAGCAGTGATGCTCTCATCATAAAATAACATCTACTTTATAGTTGTTTACAAGGATGAAAGGGTTTTCCTTGAAACAGCAGCTATGAGGGGGAAGACCATATTCAAGCACTGCTAGAAGTATTCGTGGATGCTGTCTTCTGATGGTAAAAGTTGTGATGTGTCCAGGATCAGAAAACATGTTTGTTGTTTTTAGAGTTTGGATTTTGCTTCTTCAGTGTACTGTTAGAAATTCTGCTTATGCCCTAATTGGATCCCTAGGTATGCAAAGGTTTGTGTAATTTGTATTAGTTTTTGTTGCACTTTTCTGAGGCTAGGGCTAGTTATTCTTGTGTAACAATTTTTTTTCAGTATTAATTGCATTTTGTTTAGCCCAAAGGAGCCAAGGAGTTTTTTTTTTTTTTGGATTCCCTCTGTCGTCATGTATACTGGCCTGCCCCCCATGTCCATGCCTACTTACCAGCCATCCCCTACCCCCACCCGTGCTGGGGCTCAGGGTGTGACTCATCTCTGCTTCCGTCTGGGGGGTATTTTTTTCTGTTTATGCATTAACAACTCCCTTTCCCCACCCCACCCCCATACTCAGTGATTGCATCTAAGGGCAACTCCTCTCTGTTGGACCACCCCTTCTCTTAAGGAGTGTATCAGTGAGCATCCTCCCACCCAGGAGGGGGGTGTCCATCCCTTCCTTGCTACACTGTTAGTTGTCAGTGCTGCTAATCAAACCCAGGTTGGCTGGACCATAGTTGGGGCTTTATCCCTCTATGCGACTGGAGAGGCTTGTTCAAGAAGTTTTTTTTGTTAACTGTAGGACAGGAGTTTGACTCAAATATTTCCATATCATTAGCATAAAGAACAACTGGTAAAAAGGGGAGGTTGGATGGGATTTTATTAATGAAGAGTGAGTGAATAGGAAGAGAGGAGTGAATGGAGCCTCGAGATACTTGATGTAAAGGAGTGGGGTTGGAGATGGAGGACCCTATTCTAAATTGGAAGTATCTCCTGGGAACAAAAAGCCCTTGACAGTGACTTGTTTAGTTACTGATTCCTAGATGCTAGAAGGGTATTAAAGAACAGGTTGTGGTCTACAAGATCTGAGGTCTTTGTAAGGACTATAAAAACTTCTCCTGCAGTACTTCCTTTGTCTCTGTTTAACAGAATTTTGATTATCGGTGTCGGATGGCTGTCAAGAAACCCTGCTGCAGTCTGGACAGTAGAGAGCAGTTCTGGGTGTATGAAGTAATCTGTATGTGAAGTAGTTTTTCCAAAGATTTTGGCTAACATTTGAAGAACAAAGAGGCCAAGTGATTGATGTAGAGGAAAATATGTATTACGGATATGCAGGGGAATTAGGATTTACTTTTTGCACAGTGAAAGAAAGTAGGGGTGAAACTTATCTGAGCTTGTTGTGGCATTCTGTAGAAACTTTTCTTAAGAATTTGTTTTACTATTTTACTAATCTATTTGTTAACCAGGACAAAACACTGATTCACATGGACCTTTTCCTGACTCAGTCCAGGAGCACTGCCTGCTGAAGTGACTTGCTCAGATCCCACAGTTAGGCAAATGAAGACCGACAGAATCAAACTCTGGATATAGGAAGTAACTTATTAACAGCTCATTGCTTTAATCCTCTGTGCTGAGTGTCAAACAAATCATCTGCGATGATAGACAAGATTTCTTTCCTCTGTATGTAACGGAAGTAGAAGAGGAGAATGAATTCAGATGGGAATAGTGTCACTGCTGGTAGATTCTGCGGATTGGTGTATGCTAGAATATTCTTGATGAATATCATTGTAGTAAAGAGGCCCACTATTTCTGGGCAAAGAGTAAAGGGATTCTAAGCATGTGCTGTTGTGATTTCCTGTGAGGCTGTTAACTTGTTTCCAGAATTTTTTTTTTTTTGGGGGGGGGGGGGGGCATACAGTTGCTTTGTTCAGATTTTATGTATTTGGCATTGTATCCTAATGTTTTTTTAATTGGTCAAGTAACAAGAAAAATCTTTTCTGATTAGTGGGATTCTTTGATTTCACACATCTCCTGTGAGTTCAGGGGTTACAATGTTTTGGCTGCTTTTTCTGGATCTAGACATTGGTGGGTCTGGAGAACTGTCTTTAGTTCGGTTGTGCTTTCCTATTACTTTAAACAAAAGACAACCATATTTAGAGATACTCCAAGTTATTTCTAAAAGCTGAGTGAAATGCTAGTATGCCCGGTATTTCTATAGCTCTTAGCAGAAAATGTAGTTACCATGTTGTAGGAGTTCGTTAAAAAGTGGTAACAGCTGTCGTCAATGAAATTTCCAGTGGTTTATTTGTGATGAGACCCTAGAATATGGTGCGTCTGCCAGATTTGGGACTGTGTTTTGTAGCTGAAGTCACTTTTCTGGCTAAGAGAATATTTCAAAAAAGTATATTCTTAGTAGCTTCATAGTAGGAAGTCACAAATGAGTGCTCAAATCACCCAGAATGTCAGCTATACTTGGATATCATGGGTGCTGTTGTATCAAGGATGAGCTTTGTGTTTTGAATGATACCTGTGGTGGTTATGTACAGCACTAATTTTGAGTTTATCGTGCCCCCATTGAGATATTCACAAAAGAGTCCACTACAAGAAAGTTTTCAGACTTTTTGGAAGTAGCAGCTGGATTCTTCCCAGTTCAGCTAGCTGGTTTCTAACTGTAGAAGGCCCGTCAAGTGACTGTTTTATGACTGTAGAAGGTCCGTCAGTGACTGTTGAGAGCAGGTTACTCTTACTAGGGTAGCAACCTCTTTTCAGGGGAGATGCAGGTATCTCAAGTGGATGTAAGAGATCCCGTGGAGCTTATTGATAAAAGTAGGGGAACTTTGCTAGTGTTCTGGACCAATTTCCCCATGTCACTATAAATTGCCAGATCTTGTCTCCCCTGAAAAGAGCCTGCTAGCTTAGAAGGAGTAACCTGGTCAACAAAGATAAATGCAACTATAATAAGTTCTAGGAAAGGAAGGGAAAATTCCTGAAGACAGAGCAGATATAATTTACTTTCACAACAGTTGGGAAAGAATGAGGCTGTAAATTACCAACCTGTTGGGAACATTGTGGAATTATTAAAGGAAAAAAGCATTTTAGGATATTTGAAAGCCTTCAGTAACTACACTGGACCCAAGACAGCAGACAACTTTGATAAAGCTTTTTAACTTAACGAGTATTAAAAAGCATCCATATAAGGTAAACAACCAAACAAGTTAAGTTCTAGTATTTATTGTATAATACTCTGCAATTAGTAACTCAGTAATTTCACTTCACTTCTCCTTAACCATTCCCAAGTCGAATCTTGGTCAACATGATTTTCCAGAAGATCGCTTGCCACTATAATTTGTGGACTTTCCATTTTTTTCCTTCTTGTCTCATCCTTTTTCTTTTGTTTTTGGTGCACTCAGTTGCTGTCTAATTTGTGTCTACTTCTGGTTTGATTTCCATTCCTACTTTATTCCAAAATGCTTCTGTTAAACTACGCAAAGATGTCATCTTGGACTTCTCCTTCTGTTTTAAAACTTTCACTTTGCTACATCTGGTAAGGTCACAAGATATGTTTGCAGTCCCCCTGTATGGTACTACTCGGCCTATTTCCCTTTTTAATTTCTCCAAGTCTTTTGGCTTTCTAATACCATGATGGGAATGGACCCCATTCCTTAATCAAAGTATGATTAAAGTTCATGAAATTAGTATTGTTTCAATCTTTGATTTTAACCAGAAGTGCTACAGCACCCACAATGTGCCCAGTAATGACTCCTGAAATTCATATGGAGTTAATTGTATCGGTAACATATTTAGGTACAATTGTAATTTTTTTTATAACACCTGTTACTCCTACTACTACTGGAACTGTCTGGGTAGCCTCCTTCCACAATGCCTTCGTTCCTGCCTGCAAATCATGGCACTTTATGACCTTGTGCCTCTCTCTACATAAGACACTGTAGTCAGTAGGTGTAGCAATTTCAATGATACCTTTGTCTTCTTTTCACGGTCTACTATATCTGGTTTTCTTACATCTGTTTTTTGGACTGTTGGTAGTGGGTGATCCCATGTGACATATAAACTTCATCATTCTCTGTAATACTTTGTGGATCATGTTTGCAATGCTTTTCAGCTATTTCAGTATCATATTTGCATAATCCCCAATGCAGCAGTCTTGCCACATTATTATGCCTTTCACTATACAGGACTTCTGCCATTAGTTTATCACACCCAGCAACAAGATGTGTGACTGTTTCCAGTGCAGCTTTACAGAACCTGCATTTTTCTGTTTCTTCCCCATGTTCAGTGGACTTTGTAAACCAATATGTGCGCAGTCCACTATCCTGGGCCACTAATGTTAAACTTTCATCTTTTTATTTAAATTCACCCCTCATAGGTTCATAGGAGAGTACTTGTCTAACGGCTTAAGAGTCCTTTCAAACCTATCCAATATAATCTGAATTTACCCAGTATATGCCCCCCTAAGGATAAGAGGATGGTATGGATTTGTCTATGCCTTGAGTATCTTACAGATTGCCCTGTTCATAAGGTACAGAAGCACTAACCCATGTCTGAATTTGTGATTCCCCATCCATTGATCCAAATTATACATGTGGCCTACCTATGAGCCAGTTGGCTATTCATCTGGTGACATAGAGATTTATGCTCAGTTTTGTGAGTTTATTTAGAATACCCAAGTGTGGAATTGTGTCAAATGCCTTGGCCAGATCAAGGTAGAAAGTATGCACTGGTTTACCCTCATTCGTGGCCTTGGTGACTTTCTCAAAGAATCCACCAGATTCAGTAGGCATGACCTGCCTTTGACAAAGCTGAATTGGGTTGGGTCCAGTGTTTGTAGGTTTCCTATGTCATTATTTATCAGGTCCATGATTATTCTTTTGGTAGCCTTACATATAAGACCATTCAGACTTATGAGTCTTTAATTTCCTGGATCAGTATGCAGAGGGATGACTGTTGCTGTCCTCCACTCTTTCGAGATATAGCCAGTCTGAAGGCTGTGGTTAAATAGAGATCCTAATGGGCCTGATAAGTCCTGATTTAAGCTGTTTAAGAGGCAACTTGATATATCATCAGGCCCCATTGAAGCCATGTTATTAGCTTTAGAGAGCACAGTGACAACCTGTTCTTCGATGATAATAGACGGTGGAGTGGTGGAGGGTATTTCTTGGGGAAAAACTAGGGGTGATGGGGAGGTGAAATTTGAGCAGTATTAGCCAGCCAGCAGATTTTTTTATATATGTTCTGGCTGAGTATAGGTGTATAGAGTATAGTCATCTACAGTGAATTCTGCACATTGTTAGGTGTTGCCTTTAAGATTCTGGACATAACTGAAAAATGGTTTATGGTTATTCTTAGCTTTGGAGGCTGTGTTTACATCAAAGAATAATTTTGGAGACTTGACTAGTTCCCTGATTTCACTTGTTTAGACTAATGAGGGACTTTTTGTTCTGTTGTGCACATCCCCTCTTACTTCTCAACAGGATTTTCTTTCTTTTGTTATACAACCTGTTAATACTAGGGGTCCACTAGGGTGGCTTGTTTTTGCAGTTTGACCTGGGTTTATTTTAGTGTGGTACTGCCGTTTCTATGCAGTTGTTTCTATGATCATACAGGGCTTTTGTGTATGCCTCTGCATAGGTTTCTGTGTTTTCAGGATTTCAGGGAGCTTGGAAACTAGCTATTCTTTCCATTAATAGGGGTAATTCACTTTAGAGAAATTCTTAAAGTTTTGGGGGTTAGGTGGGGGGACTAGTTTTACCTTAATTTCAAGGGAGATCACTTTGTGATCTGATCTTACCAGTGAGGACATAACACTAGGGGAGTGCAGCACTCTCCCATATTTGTGAGAACCAGGTCTTGGATATTTGTTCCCCTAGTGGGAGTGCAGACTAGCTGCTCCAGGACATTTGAATTTACAAAGTCACATCATCTTTGGGCCTGCATGTTTGTGGTCATGTATGCCTCCCAATTAATGGAGTGGTAGTTAAAATCACCCATGAGTATGGTATTGTGGTGGATGGTGAATGATTCTAGTAATTTCAGGTATGATGTATGGGTTTCCTGGTTCATGGTGGGCAACCTGTAGCTACCAAGGACATGGTAATGGATTTTTCCCATGGTTAACTGGACATGGAGTAGCCCAAGCATGTCATATTGTTTGACAAGCCTTGAGGTGTGCTTATCCTTTATGTAGATAGTTACACCTCCACCGTTTGCTCTTTCGTGTTAAGTTAACCATTCCTGTTTCAGATCCAGATCAACTTGAGGCTGTTAAGAGTGTTTTCTGTACTTGCAACTATATTTATGCTTTTTATATGTTTCCTGCCTTCTCATCTGTTCCTTCTCCTTATATTATTTCTTTTGTTTTTGGCACATTCAGTTGCTGCCTGATTTTTGTCTACTTCTGGTTTCTACTCCCGCTTGACACCGATATGCTTCTGCTAAACTAAGCAAGGAAGTCATGTTAGATTTATTCTGATCATGTTTCTAAACTTTCATTAAACTAAGCAAGGAAGTCATATTAGATTTATTCTGTTCATGTTTCTAAACTTTCATTATCTTTGAAATGATGCGGTCAGTTGATATGTATGTAGTCCTACAATTGCAGATGTGTACATGTAATCAATTTTGAGGATGCCTCTGCCTGCTTCAGAATGAGGGATATATATAATCTTGGTACATACTGATTTCTATACGTCATTTAATAAGCATGACACATTTTTGTTTGTTTTCCTGTCCAACTGATCCACTATGTTTTGGGATCAGTCACTCACCCCAAAACTGTAAGTTAGAACAGGAAGAACAAATTGGTTTCTAGCACAGACTTTGTTTCTAGATTCGAGGGCTGTTTTCAGTATTAATTTTAGTCTTCTGAAATGTTTTTTACCAAATTTTGTTTGCTTTTATTCATGTTTTATTGTCAATCCTTCATCAATTCCCAAATATGTATGTACTCCCTCCTGCTTAGGTTCCTTTATATCACATTCCTGTCCCAGACTGATATTTCTTGGTGCTGCAGCTTTCCTGTAATAGATGATGTTTTTGCACATTTAAGACCAAATGACATTCTTATATAATCTGAGAAAGTTTGGGCCATCCCAGTTGTTCTTTCAGCTCCACATTTGATGAGTTATACAGTTTTAAATCATCCACAAAAAGAATATGAGAAGTCTTTACATTTTGCTGTTGTCCGGGAGCCAAATTATAGTCAATCAGTTATTAATTTATTTATTTTACATTTGTTTACCATGAAATTCCGACTGGACCAGGTCCATTTTCAGCAGAGGCCCGGGGAGAAAAGCTCCAGCATCAAGTTATACAAATACAGTACATCCAGCATAATGCACAAAACAGGCTACATCGTGTATGTTGAGCATAGTAATATAACAAGAAATTAATAAAACACTCCAGGCATGTATGCTGAGCATAGTAATATAACAAGAAATTAATAAAACACTCCAGGTAAAAGAAGATATAGAACATAGGTAAAAAGACAATGCCAGTTATACATTGGTAAGAGAAGAAAATATATCAAGGAAGATTCTACAGTTAAAAGTACCCTTTCAGATGACCAAGCCTACAGGGGGATCAGAGCTCCAGCAAGTGATCAGAGAGGAGTTTGGGGAGTTAATTGTGGGTAGGGTTATGTGATACAAGGGCATAACCAGGTACTAAGAAGATGCGATTTGAGGGAGTTTTTGAAAATGGATGTGGAGGGAGCAGTGGACATGGATAGGGGAGGAGAATTCCAATTCCTGGCAATGGTGTGGGAGTAGAGCGCTTTCCCTGCATTATTGTTAGCCTTGATGATGGAGAGGAGAGATTTTTCACTAGATCTTAGGTACCGGTTTGCAGTATAGACAGTAAGTAGGTTGGATAATGAGGGTTTTTTTAAGGATATTTGAGAAAATTGTAGGCTGTGCCCAGCTGGTGATAGTTAAGTAGCTGTGGTAGCTCAAGCCATTTTAGTTCTTTTAGTGCAGTACAGTGATGGGTTCTTTAGGTTGAGTTAGTAGCAAACTTGGCTATTTTATTGTAGCATGATTCTAGTTTGTCTAGGTCACATTGTTTGATTTGAGTAAAGATGGTGCTGCGTATAATAGAGTTGAGAGGAGGTGGCTTTGTGCAAGAGTGACTCTTGCTTTTTGTGAGAGAAAGGACTTGTGCCTGTATAGGGAGCCTAGCTTTTTGTGTACTAGTTTTATGGTGTATGAGTTGTGAACATCAAAGTGGAGATTATTGTCTAGTTCAATGCCCAGAAGTTTGGTGTGGTTAGAAGGGGAGATGGCTGTGCCGTCCTTAGATGTTATGGTAAAGGAGAGGTTTTTTTTTTGTCTATTAGGGGTAAATACTGGCAGTTTTGTCTTTTTGGGATTTAGAATTAGTTGGATACCTGATATCCATTTTTCTACTGAGTTAAAGGTATCTTGAGTGAGTGTATGTAGGGTGGTGGGAGGATGAGGCGGAGCAGATCAGGTTTGAGTCATCTGCATATTGTATGAGTGTGGCATGTTGTGTAGAGCTATTGAGGTTATTTGTGAAAATAGAGAACAATAGTGGGCCCAGTATAGAGCCCTGTGGGACTCCTATGGTGGCTGGAAGTTGTGTAGACAGAGTTCCTTTCCACTGGACTGATTGCTGCCTGTCAGACAAGTAGCTTCTGAACCAGGCTATAGTAGAGGAGGTGAAGGATAATGATGTTAGTGAGTCTAGTAGAATGGAGTGGGAGACCATATCAAATGCTTTTGAGAGGTCTAGGAAAATGGCTGATACATATTTGTTATCATTCCTGTGAAGGTTTATATAATTAGTGAAGGATAGAAGGGCTGTGGTAGTGCTGTGATGTGGACGGAAACAGTGTTGTGTGGTAGATAGTAGATTGTGTGTGTTAAGAAATGCCATCACTTGCAAGTGGATGCATTTCTCAAGAATTCTGGATAGGGGGCAAAGGATGGCAATAGGTTGGTAGTTGGAGAATTCGTAGGAGTTACCTCCTTTATGGAGAGAAATGATGTGAGATACTTGCCAGATTTTGAGTATGTAGGATTCTAGTATGGAGCGGTTGATTAGGATGGAGACAGGATATGATAGGGAGTCACTAGCCATTTTTAGGTATGCAGCAGGTATGTTATCAGCTGCCAATGTGGTTGGCTTTAGTTTTAAGAGGAATTTTTTAATAGTTGAAGTGGGCACTGGTGATAGGCTGAAAGAGCGAGTGATGTGGGATAGGTTGGGTTGTGATTGAGGTAGACTGTTTTTGGTTATTTGACTGGACAAGGCTAAGATGGATTTAGTAAAATGGTTATTAAATAGAGAAGCTATGTTTAGGGTATTGTTAGTAGAGCTGGGTGGTGGAGTAGTGGTTTAGCCTAGCTTTAGTAGGGAGTTAATGGTATGTCAGAATTTTTGTAGATTATTTGAATTATTCATTTCCTTTGGGTGCTAAGAAAATAGTTTTGTTTGTTTATTTTGGATTCAGCCTTGGCCTTGTTTCTAAGCTGTTGATAGTATTGCCTGGATCTAGGGGTTTTGTCAGTTTTCCAGATTTTCCAGGCTTTATCTCTGGCTTTTAGTAAGGCTCTGTTGTCCCTATTTAGCCAGGGTGCGTAGTTTGCTTTGACTCTGATCTTTCTGCTGGGAGCCAGACTGTTAAGGATATGAGGGAAGGTAGCATTGAAGTAGTCTACTGCCTGGTCTAACCCAAGTGTCTGTAGTGGTTCCCAGTTGCAGTGGCTTAGGACAGTATTTAGGTATTGTGGGGTAAGGTTACAGTCATCTCGTACGAGTTTGTAGACTACTGGTTTGGGGTGATTGGAGTGTTTGTGGAGTAGAAAGGTGGGGATGATCACTTAGGCCCCAACAAAATCTTAGCTAGTGCCGGTGTCAGCAGAAGCCTCTACACCACATGATCTACATCCTTATCAGAGAGTCTTGAGGACTGAGAAGAGGCTATGGAAGGAGCCACTGACTGTAAAATAGGAGACTTAAGGGTAGAAGATACCGGCTCCAGAACCAGGGACCAGCTACTACCAACAAGCACAACCGTCAGCTCCAAAACTTGTGGCACTAAGGTAGATGGTTTGTCCAGTTTTTTTGCAGTCAATGAGCTTGTCTTCAGCTCCAATCCAGAAGAAGACTTGGAATATTTTGAATGCTTGTCTTGGGTCTTGCCCTTATATAATGAGTCCTGAAAGAAAGACTTGACCAGTCCTCTAGCTATCAGTTTACTTTCTCTCTCATGCAGTACCCTAGTACTAAACGAGTGACATACAGAACAATTTTCTTGGAGGTGAACCTCCCCCAAACAATATACACAGTCCAAGTGTCCATCAGTGATGGACATCTTCTGCCCAGACTTAGGGCATTTTATGAAATTCGACTTAGATTTCTTCTGAGACATATTAACAATCCTACAAAAAACAATAATCACACTATAAACAATCCATAAAGCCTTCTAATTTAAACAGGCTATATTTTAAAGAAGAAATAGCCCTAAATAAAAAACGGGCTCACAAAAAACTATATCTAAGATTTTTATATTACTAACAATAAACACACCACAAACAGATATATTTGCATATAAGTGAAAGATATAACTATCAATGTTAGAATAAATGGGAAAAAGGAGTTAAACTAGGCCTAATAAAAATGGCCACAAAAGAGAGAGAAAGGTATGCTATTCACTAACTTGGTTAAACTAACCTTTAACAACTATATAAAAGATGAAATATTTAGAAAAAGGTATTAAACTTGAGAAAAATACTTATATTCACTGGCCAGAGCTGGTGAAACACCCGATCTGTTACAGCGGCAAACGAGATCTGAGGGAAGCACTAATGCATTATGGTTGATATTGATTTGCTTATTCTGTACTTTTTATTTTGTACTTTTTCTTTATATTTATCTGCCTATTTTCTAAGTTTTTCTGCTTGTGCAGATACCTTTACATGTGAAGTTGTTCTGTCTTGCCTGCATTCTCACTGATGGGCTCGGAGCCGATCCTCAGCTCCAACTCGGCCAAATGCTAAAGCTCGAGGTCTTCAACCAGCTTATGGCTTACTCCATATCCCATAATGCATTGGTGCTTCCCTCAGATCTCGTTTGCCGCTGTAACAGATCGGGTGTTTCACCAGCTCTGGCCGAAAGACACAAACAAACCATACCTTACCCCAAAGATCAGAAGGGAGGGAAGACGTGGTTCCATAAAATTCAAGGAGCTTTTCAGGACACTCATGGTGAACCCCCCTCTAGAGGAAGAGGAGGGGATAATAATGGAAGACGCCACCCAAGCGGCAGAGGGGTCTGCAGAATCAGAGCGACAGAGATCAGTTCTTTGGAAAGCCCTATTAGCGCTCCTGAAATGAGGCTTGCCTGTCCATCTCTGGAGGCAGTCGGGAGATGCTTATCTGTACCCAGACACCTGGCAAAACATAACAAAAGATCACTGGATACAAAGCATAATATCCAGAGGATACTCCATTCCCTTTGCCACCCCACCACCCCTTGTAAGAAAAATCCCGGACGTCCCACCCAGTCACAGGGAACAAGCAACCATAGAAATTCAAAGGTTGCTAGAAAAAGGAGTCATCCAACCAGTCCCTGCAGACCAGAGAGTATCCGGAACTTACTCAAGGTTCTTTTTAGTTCCAAAGAAAACAGGGGACTGGAGACTCCTTTTGGACCTCAGCAGACTAAACAAATCTGTCAAAAAGACAAAGTTTCAGATGGTCATGCTACAGTTGATACTTCGCTTTCTTGGGAATGTCATTTGGATGTGCTTGATAGATCTCCAAGATGCGTACTATAACATCAAAATGACCAGGCCATCCAAAGATCATCTGCGCTTTCAGATGGGAGCCAGTCACTAAAAGTTTTGAGCTCTGCCCTTTGGTCTCACTACAGCCCCAGAATGTTCAGCAAATGCATGGCAGTAGTCACGGCTCACCTGAGACATTTAGGATTCCAGGTGTTTCCATACCTAAACGACTGGCCCCTCACCGCCACCAGCAGCCATCAACTCATACTAGCAAGGGACACAGCATTAAACCTCTGCAGCCAGTTGGGTATTACCATAAACTCAGAAAAATCTGCCTTATCGCTATCCAAACATGCAGTCTTTATAGGAGCAGATATAGACATCATTTCCATGACTGTAAAACTTCCACCGGAAAGGGTTTGTGTTTTATGAGACCTTTAGGTCGAATGCACATGCGTATACTACAATGGCTTCTGTACACACAATGATCTTTCAGGAACTTCCAATGTCTCATCAAATCCTGATAACGAAGTCATGCAAGAATGACCTTCACTGGTGGCTAACATCTTGTCAAGTAACAATAGGTCGCCTCTATGTTCTACCTGCTCCCATTGCCACTGTGACCACGGATGCCTCCCTGATAGGGTGGGGAGGCATTATCATGGAAAATCAGCCAAAGCACGTGGAAACAAAACGAGGCTCATCTGCATATCAGTGTCCTAGAGATGAGAGTGGTACTTCTAGCATCACAGTGTCCTAGAGATGAGAGTGGTACTTCTAGCATCACAGTGTCCTAGAGATGAGAGTGGTACTTCTAGCATCACAGTGTCCTAGAGATGAGAGTGGTACTTCTAGCATCACAGTGTCCTAGAGATGAGAGTGGTACTTCTAGAATCACAGTCCTTTCAAGACTCTTCCTCTTGGAACTATTACAATCCAGACGGACAACATGTCAATGGACTGGTACATAAACAAACAAGGAGGAACCAGATCTTACCCCCTATATTGAGAGGCCCTGAGAGTATGGCAATGGGCGAATTCCACCCAGCTCTTTCTGATAACAACACACATCCCAGGAAAGTCCAGTGTGATAGCAGACAAACTGAGCAGAGCAATTCTGTTGCCTCATGAGTGGTCCCCGAAACAAGAAGTGGTGGAAAAGATATTCCGCATATGGGGCCAGCCTTGCTGCGACCTCTTTGCAAACCCAATAAACATGAAATGCAGCAGCTATTTTGCCCTAATCTCCCCTACGGGGGATTCCCCAAGGGGTGTGCTTATACACAGTTGGCCCCCGGGTCTCCTTTATGCATTTCCACCTTTTCCACTGATACCCAAAGTTTTACAGAAAGCAAAGACTTTGGGAAGGACCATTATTCTAATGGCCCCTTACTGGACTCATCAGATTTGGTTCCCCCTTCTCCAGCCTCATCTATTGGAAGAACCTTGGATCCTGGACCCAGTTCCAGATCTTCTGACTCATTCAGCAGGGGTTCTTCATCCCACACTTCACACCCTCAAATTGACAGCTTGGCTGCTCCATTTCCCAGAATAGCCAGGATTCAAAATCTCTCCGCTGCAGCACAGCACATTATAATATCCTCCCATAAATCATCTACCTTAGCAAATGGAAGAGATTTTCTATATGGTCATCTCAAAACAATATTGACCCATATCTAGCCTTAGTTTCATCCATTTTAGAGTTTTTGACCAAACTTTTCAATGAAGGAGCAGCTGCTGCAACCATTAGGGTTCAAGTTAGCGGCAATCTCTAACTTTCAACTTGGTGATCAGGGGTCTAATATGTCCTACAGACTCTCCAAAGCCTTTCTTAAGGGCACCTTTCATTTGAGACCCCCCAATTCAGTCCCCATTTGCACCATGGAATCTAAATTTTGTCCTTTCTCGTATCATTTTACCCCCATTTGAACCTGCCTCATCTTGTGACCTGAAACATCTAGAATGGAAAACCATTTTTCTAGTAGCTATTACATCAGCTCGGAGGGTTTCAGAGTTACACGCCTTGTCCATAAAACCTCCATATTTAATATTTCATAATGACAGAGTTTCTCTTAGGACAAATCCATCTTTTTTACCTTGGGTATGTTCGGAGACATATCTCAATCAGACTATAGAATTACCTGTTTTTTTTCCCTAATTATTCTAAGATCGAACATACGCTGCACATGTTGGACGTCCATAGGCAGCTTCAGTTCTATTTACACAGGACTAAGGACTATAGAAAATCAGAACAGCTCTTTGTTTTGTTTTCAGACTCAAAGAAAGGTGCTCCAGTGGTAAAAACCACCTTGTCAAAATGGTTATCACATTGCATCTCTTTTGCATATGATTCTGTCCATTCACCATCACAAAAAAAAAAATAAAGGCCCATTCAACTAGAGCTGTTTCCACATCTTCAGCCTTTATGGCCAAACTACCAACAGATTCCATTTGTGCAGCGGCCACATGGTCTAGACCTCATACCTTTATCAATCATTACAAATTGGACAAGACCTCCAGGGACAGGGCCTCCTTTCGTTCCAATGTACTGAGGAATGTACTCCCATGAGCCACCCGAGAAAGATGGTGCTTGGGATGCTAACCCATCAGTGAGAATGAAGGTGAGATGATCAACTCACATGGAACATTATGGTGAGTACATAAATTCTTTTTTATTATTTGCAATAGTGCGCGATAATAAAAAATGAGTATGAGAACAGATCAGGATCTATTTGCAATAGTGCGCGATAGATCCATATGTTCTAATAGTCATTGCTTTTATCACATCTATCTTTCTAAGTATTTTTGTTGATTAAGACTTCTTGTCTTATTTGCTTTATAGCTGACTCTCTGATACTTCCACGATGGACTTTCATTTCTCCCCTTCCTTTCCCTTATTGCTCTGTATTTTTGTGGTAACACGTTACTGGTTATTAATTTTGCTGCACAATAATATCTCCAATTTATTTCTACTGTATCATGTAAATATCTGTTAATAGTCTTGATTACTGTGTTCATTTGTTTTATCAGACTTCTAACATTTTGGGTCTTATTGACTTTCTATAATTTGTTTCTTTCATTGATCTTAATATGTCTATCCATAATCAATCAACTCTTCCCTTAATCTTGTGAGTTTGCTCCATTGAAACTGCATGTAAAGGCTTTCTGCTTTGATTGCACTTACTGTCATGTCACGTTGAACAGTTATGTGACTTCATGTTTTAGCCTACAGGAAACCCTAGGGAAACTAACTGATTCAGCCAGTGTGCCAGGTTACCACACTCAGCTTCTCCTGAATGTAGCTCTGTAGTCATGTTATCCCTCCTGCAGACCACTGAGTAAAAGTCCCTGTTTCATAAAACAGTCCCTTTAGCCAAGGCTAGAAGTGAACGAAGATTTTTGTTTTGCTTCATAAATATCAAAATCTCCAGGCTAGGTGGTGCACCCATATTGGCACATCTGAGCAAGTATTTTAAGCTGCACTGCATTACATAATGGCTTTAGAGCAAGGGAGTTGTGATACTTCTGTTAAATAAGGTAACTGCCATATGGGAATTTAAATCTCAGCATTCATTTCCTTCATTCGTCTGCTTCTTTTGCTGCATGCTACCAGCATGAGCATAGAATAAAGTCAAACTGTTAGTGTCCTGAAAAGCTGTGCTTATTACTAGGTACTGGGCTACCAGCATGAGCATAGTATAAAGTCAAACTGTTAGTGTCCTGAAAGACTCCGCTGATCACTAGGTACTGGGCCACCAGCATGTGCATAGTATAAAGTCAAACTCTTAGTGTCCTGAAACGCCCTGCTGATCACTAGGTACTGGGCTACCAGCATGAGCATAGTATAAAGTCAAACTGTTAGTGTCCTGAAACGCTCTGCTGATCACTAGGTACTGGGCTACCAGCATGTGCATAGTATAAAGTCAAACTGTTAGTGTCCTGAAAGACTCCGCTGATCACTAGGTACTGGGCCACCAGCATGTGCATGGTATAAAGTCAAACTGTTAGTGTCCTGAAAGACTCTGCGGATCACTAGGTACTGGGCTACCAGCATGAGCATAGTATAAATTCAAACTGTTAGTGTCCTAAAAGGCTGTGCTGATCACTAGGTACTCGGCTACCAGCATGAGCATAGTATAAAGTCAAACTGTTTGTGTCCTGAAACGCTCTGCTGATCACTAGGTACTGGGCTACCTGTGTGAGCATAGTATAAAGTCAAACTGTTAGTGTCCTGAAACGCTCTGCTGATAACTAGGTACTGGGCTACCAGCATGAGCATAGTATAAAGTCAAACTGTTAGTGTCCTGAAACACTCTGCTGATCACTAGGTACTGGGCTACCAGCATGAGCATAGTATAAAGTCAAACTGTTAGTGTCCTGAAATGCTCTGCTGATCACTAGGTACTGGGCTACCAGCATGAGCATAGTATAAAGTCAAACTGTTAGTGTCCTGAAACGCTCTGCTGATCACTAGGTACTGGGCTACCAGCATGAGCATAGTATAAAGTCAAACTGTTAGTGTCCTGAAAGACTCTGCTGATCACTAGGTACTGGGCTACCAGCATGAGCATAGTATAAAGTCAAACTGTTAGTGTCCTGAAAGACTCTGCTGATCACTAGGTACTGGGCTACCAGCATGAGCATAGTATAGTATAAAGTCAAACTGTTAGTGTCCTGAAACGCTCTGCTGATCACTAGGTACTGGGCTACCTGTGTGAGCATAGTATAAAGTCAAACTGTTAGTGTCCTGAAACGCTCTGCTGATCACTAGGTACTGGGCTACCAGCATGAGCATAGTATAAAGTCAAACTGTTAGTGTCCTGAAACGCTCTGCTGATCACTAGGTACTGGGCTACCTGTGTGAGCATAGTATAAAGTCAAACTGTTAGTTTCCTGAAAGGCTCTGCTGATCACTAGGTACTGGGCTACCAGCATGAGCATAGTATAAAGTCAAACTGTTAGTGTCCTGAAACGCTCTGCTGATCACTAGGTACTGGGCTACCAGCATGAGCATAGTATAAAGTCAAACTGTTAGTGTCCTGAAAGGCTGTGCTTATTGCTAGGTACTGGGCTACCAGCATGAGCATAGTATAAAGTCAAACTGTTAGTGTCCTGAAACGCTCTGATGATCACTAGGTACTGGGCTACCTGTGTGAGCATAGTATAAAGTCAAACTGTTAGTGTCCTGAAATGCTCTGCTGATCACTAGGTACTGGGCTACCAGCATGAGCATAGTATAAAGTCAAACTCTTAGTGTCCTGAAACGCCCTGCTGATCACTAGGTACTGGGCTACCAGCATGAGCATAGTATAAAGTCAAACTGTTAGTGTCCTGAAACGCTCTGCTGATCACTAGGTACTGGGCTACCAGCATGTGCATAGTATAAAGTCAAACTGTTAGTCACCTGAAAGACTCCGCTGATCACTAGGTACTGGGCTACCAGCATGAGCATAGTATAAAGTCAAACTGTTAGTGTCCTGAAACGCTCTGCTGATCACTAGGTACTGGGCTACCAGCATGAGCATAGTATAAAGTCAAACTGTTAGTGTCCTGAAACTCTCTGCTGATCACTAGGTACTGGGCTACCTGTGTGAGCATAGTATAAAGTCAAACTGTTAGTGTCCTGAAAGACTCTGCTGATCACTAGGTACTGGGCTACCAGCATGAGCATAGTATAAAGTCAAACTGTTAGTGTCCTGAAACGCTCTGCTGATCACTAGGTACTGGGCTACCAGCATGTGCATAGTATAAAGTCAAACTGTTAGTGTCCTGAAAGACTCTGCGGATCACTAGGTACTGGGCTACCAGCATGAGCATAGTATAAACTCAAACTGTTAGTGTCCTAAAAGGCTGTGCTGATCACTAGGTACTGGGCTACCAGCATGAGCATAGTATAAAGTCAAACTGTTTGTGTCCTGAAACGCTCTGCTGATCACTAGGTACTGGGCTACCTGTGTGAGCATAGTATAAAGTCAAACTGTTAGTGTCCTGAAACGCTCTGCTGATCACTAGGTACTGGGCTACCAGCATGAGCATAGTATAAAGTCAAACTGTTAGTGTCCTGAAACACTCTGCTGATCACTAGGTACTGGGCTACCTGTGTGAGCATAGTATAAAGTCAAACTGTTAGTTTCCTGAAAGGCTCTGCTGATCACTAGGTACTGGGCTACCAGTATGAGCATAGTATAAAGTCAAACTGTTAGTGTCCTGAAATGCTCTGCTGATCACTAGGTACTGGGCTACCAGCATGAGCATAGTAAAAAGTCAAACTGTTAGTGTCCTGAAACGCTCTGCTGATCACTAGGTACTGGGCTACCAGCATGAGCATAGTATAAAGTCAAACTGTTAGTGTCCTGAAAGACTCTGCTGATCACTAGGTACTGGGCTACCAGCATGAGCATAGTATAAAGTCAAACTGTTAGTGTCCTGAAAGACTCTGCTGATCACTAGGTACTGGGCTACCAGCATGAGCATAGTATAGTATAAAGTCAAACTGTTAGTGTCCTGAAACGCTCTGCTGATCACTAGGTACTGGGCTACCAGCATGAGCATAGTATAAAGTCAAACTGTTTGTGTCCTGAAACGCTCTGCTGATCACTAGGTACTGGGCTACCTGTGTGAGCATAGTATAAAGTCAAACTGTTAGTGTCCTGAAACGCTCTGCTGATCACTAGGTACTGGGCTATCAGCATGAGCATAGTATAAAGTCAAACTGTTAGTGTCCTGAAACGCTCTGCTGATCACTAGGTACTGGGCTACCTGTGTGAGCATAGTATAAAGTCAAACTGTTAGTTTCCTGAAAGGCTCTGCTGATCACTAGGTACTGGGCTACCAGCATGAGCATAGTATAAAGTCAAACTGTTAGTGTCCTGAAACGCTCTGCTGATCACTAGGTACTGGGCTACCAGCATGAGCATAGTATAAAGTCAAACTGTTAGTGTCCTGAAAGGCTGTGCTTATTGCTAGGTACTGGGCTACCAGCATGAGCATAGTATAAAGTCAAACTGTTAGTGTCCTGAAATGCTCTGATGATCACTAGGTACTGGGCTACCTGTGTGAGCATAGTATAAAGTCAAACTGTTAGTGTCCTGAAAGACTCCGCTGATCACTAGGTACTGGGCTACCAGCATGAGCATAGTATAAAGTCAAACTCTTAGTGTCCTGAAATGCTCTGCTGATCACTAGGTACTGGGCTACCAGCATGAGCATAGTATAAAGTCAAACTGTTAGTGTCCTGAAACTCTCTGCTGATCACTAGGTACTGGGCTACCTGTGTGAGCATAGTATAAAGTCAAACTGTTAGTGTCCTGACAGACTCTGCTGATCACTAGGTACTGGGCTACCAGCATGAGCATAGTATAAAGTCAAACTGTTAGTGTCCTGAAACGCTCTGCTGATCACTAGGTACTGGGCTACCAGCATGTGCATAGTATAAAGTCAAACTGTTAGTGTCCTGAAAGACTCTGCGGATCACTAGGTACTGGGCTACCAGCATGAGCATAGTATAAATTCAAACTGTTAGTGTCCTAAAAGGCTGTGCTGATCACTAGGTACTGGGCTACCAGCATGAGCATAGTATAAAGTCAAACTGTTTGTGTCCTGAAATGCTCTGCTGATCACTAGGTACTGGGCTACCTGTGTGAGCATAGTATAAAGTCAAACTGTTAGTGTCCTGAAACGCTCTGCTGATCACTAGGTACTGGGCTACCAGCATGAGCATAGTATAAAGTCAAACTGTTAGTGTCCTGAAACACTCTGCTGATCACTAGGTACTGGGCTACCTGTGTGAGCATAGTATAAAGTCAAACTGTTAGTTTCCTGAAAGGCTCTGCTGATCACTAGGTACTGGGCTACCAGCATCAGCATAGTATAAAGTCAAACTGTTAGTGTCCTGAAATGCTCTGCTGATCACTAGGTACTGGGCTACCAGCATGAGCATAGTATAAAGTCAAACTGTTAGTGTCCTGAAACGCTCTGCTGATCACTAGGTACTGGGCTACCAGCATGAGCATAGTATAAAGTCAAACTGTTAGTGTCCTGAAAGACTCTGCTGATCACTAGGTACTGGGCTACCAGCATGAGCATAGTATAAAGTCAAACTGTTAGTGTCCTGAAAGACTCTGCTGATCACTAGGTACTGGGCTACCAGCATGAGCATAGTATAGTATAAAGTCAAACTGTTAGTGTCCTGAAACGCTCTGCTGATCACTAGGTACTGGGCTACCAGCATGAGCATAGTATAAAGTCAGACTGTTTGTGTCCTGAAACGCTCTGCTGATCACTAGGTACTGGGCTACCTGTGTGAGCATAGTATAAAGTCAAACTGTTAGTGTCCTGAAACGCTCTGCTGATCACTAGGTACTGGGCTACCAGCATGAGCATAGTATAAAGTCAAACTGTTAGTGTCCTGAAACGCTCTGCTGATCACTAGGTACTGGGCTACCTGTGTGAGCATAGTATAAAGTCAAACTGTTAGTTTCCTGAAAGGCTCTGCTGATCACTAGGTACTGGGATACCAGCATGAGCATAGTATAAAGTCAAACTGTTAGTGTCCTGAAAGGCTGTGCTTATTACTAGGTACTGGGCTACCTGCGTGAGCATAGTATAAAGTCAAACTGTTAGTGTCCTGAAAGGCTCTGCTGATCATTTGGTACTGGGCTACCAGCATGAGCATAGTATAAAGTCAAACTGTTAGTGTCCTGAAAGACTCTGCTGATCACTAGGTACTGGGCTACCTGTGTGAGCATAGTATAAAGTCAAACTGTTAGTGTCCTGAAAGACTCTGCTGATCACTAGGTACTGGGCTACCAGCATTAGCATAGTATAAAATCAAACTGTTAGTGTCCTAAAAGGCTGTGCTAATCACTAGGTACTGGGCTACCAGCATGAGCATAGTATAAAGTCAAACTGTTAGTGTCCTGAAAGGCTGTGCTTATTACTAGGTACTGGGCTACCAGCATGAGCATAGTATAAAGTCAAACTGTTAGTGTCCTGAAAGTCTGCTGATCACTAGGTACTGGGCTACCAGCATGAGCATAGTATAAAGTCAAACTGTTAGTGTCCTGAAACGCTCTGCTGATCACTAGGTACTGGGCTACCTGTGTGAGCATAGTATAAAGTCAAACTGTTATTGTCCTGAAAGACTCTGCTGATCACTAGGTACTGGGCTACCAGCATGAGCATAGTATAAAGTCAAACTGTTAGTGTACTGAAACGCTCTGCTGATCACTAGGTACTGGGCTACCAGCATGAGCATAGTATAAAGTCAAACTGTTAGTGTCCTGAAAGACTCTGCTGATCACTAGGTACTGGGCTACTAGCATGAGCATAGTATAAAGTCAAACTGTTAGTGTCCTGAAACGCTCTGCTGATCACTAGGTACTGGGCTACCAGCATGTGCATAGTATAAAGTCAAACTGTTAGTGTCCTGAAAGACTCTGCGGATCACTAGGTACTGGGCTACCAGCATGAGCATAGTATAAAGTCAAACTGTTAGTGTCCTGAAAGACTCTGCTGATCACTAGGTACTGGGCTACCAGCATGAGCATAGTATAAAGTCAAACTGTTAGTGTCCTGAAAGACTCTGCTGATCACTAGGTACTGGGCTACCAGCATGAGCATAGTATAGTATAAAGTCAAACTGTTAGTGTCCTGAAACGCTCTGCTGATCACTAGGTACTGGGCTACCTGTGTGAGCATAGTATAAAGTCAAACTGTTAGTGCCCTGAAACGCTCTGCTGATCACTAGGTACTGGGCTACCAGCATGAGCATAGTATAAAGTCAAACTGTTAGTGTCCTGAAACGCTCTGCTGATCACTAGGTACTGGGCTACCTGTGTGAGCATAGTATAAAGTCAAACTGTTAGTTTCCTGAAAGGCTCTGCTGATCACTAGGTACTGGGCTACCAGCATGATCATAGTATAAAGTCAAACTCTTAGTGTCCTGAAAGGCTGTGCTTATTACTAGGTACTGGGCTACCTGCGTGAGCATAGTATAAAGTCAAACTGTTAGTGTCCTGAAAGGCTCTGCTAATCATTAGGTACTGGGCTACCAGCATGAGCATAGTATAAAGTCAAACTGTTAGTGTCCTGAAAGACTCTGCTGATCACTAGGTACTGGGCTACCAGCATTAGCATAGTATAAAATCAAACTGTTAGTGTCCTAAAAGGCTGTGCTAATCACTAGGTACTGGGCTACCAGCATGAGCATAGTATAAAGTCAAACTGTTAGTGTCCTGAAAGGCTGTGCTTATTACTAGGTACTGGGCTACCAGCATGAGCATAGTATAAAGTCAAACTGTTAGTGTCCTGAAAGGCTCTGCTGATCACTGGGTACTGGGCTACCAGCATGTGCATAGTATAAAGTCAAACTGTTAGTGTCCTGAAAGGCTGTGCTTATTGCTAGGTACTGGGCTACCAGCATGAGCATAGTATAAAGTCAAACTGTTAGTGTCCTGAAAAGCTGTGCTTATTACTAGGTACTGGGCTACCAGCATGAGCATAGTATAAAGTCAAACTGTTAGTGTCCTGAAAGGCTCTGCTGATCACTATGTACTGGGCTACCAGCAGGAGCATAGTATAAAGTTAAACTGTTAGTGTCTTGAAAGGCTGTGCTTATTACTAGGTACTGGGCTACCTGCGTGAGCATAGTATAAAGTCAAACTGTTAGTGTCCTGAAAGACTCTGCTGATCACTAGGTACTGGGCTACCAGCATTAGCATAGTATAAAATCAAACTGTTAGTGTCCTAAAAGGCTGTGCTAATCACTAGGTACTGGGCTACCAGCATGAGCATAGTATAAAGTCAAACTGTTAGTGTCCTGAAAGGCTGTGCTTATTACTAGGTACTGGGCTACCAGCATGAGCATAGTATAAAGTCAAACTGTTAGTGTCCTGAAAGTCTGCTGATCACTAGGTACTGGGCTACCAGCATGAGCATAGTATAAAGTCAAACTGTTAGTGTCCTGAAACGCTCTGCTGATCACTAGGTACTGGGCTACCTGTGTGAGCATAGTATAAAGTCAAACTGTTATTGTCCTGAAAGACTCTGCTGATCACTAGGTACTGGGCTACCAGCATGAGCATAGTATAAAGTCAAACTGTTAGTGTCCTGAAACGCTCTGCTGATCACTAGGTACTGGGCTACCAGCATGTGCATAGTATAAAGTCAAACTGTTAGTGTCCTGAAAGACTCTGCGGATCACTAGGTACTGGGCTACCAGCATGAGCATAGTATAAATTCAAACTGTTAGTGTCCTAAAAGGCTGTGCTGATCACTAGGTACTGGGCTACCAGCTTGAGCATAGTATAAAGTCAAACTGTTAGTGTCCTGAAAGTCTCTGCTGATCACTAGGTACTGGGCTACCAGCATGAGCATAGTATAAAGTCAAACTGTTAGTGTCCTGAAAGACTCTGCTGATCACTAGGTACTGGGCTACCAGCATGAGCATAGTATAAAGTCAAACTGTTAGTGTCCTGAAAGACTCTGCTGATCACTAGGTACTGGGCTACCAGCATGAGCATAGTATAGTATAAAGTCAAACTGTTAGTGTCCTGAAACGCTCTGCTGATCACTAGGTACTGGGCTACCAGCATGAGCATAGTATAAAGTCAAACTGTTTGTGTCCTGAAACGCTCTGCTGATCACTAGGTACTGGGCTACCTGTGTGAGCATAGTATAAAGTCAAACTGTTAGTGCCCTGAAACGCTCTGCTGATCACTAGGTACTGGGCTACCAGCATGAGCATAGTATAAAGTCAAACTGTTAGTGTCCTGAAACGCTCTGCTGATCACTAGGTACTGGGCTACCTGTGTGAGCATAGTATAAAGTCAAACTGTTAGTTTCCTGAAAGGCTCTGCTGATCACTAGGTACTGGGCTACCAGCATGATCATAGTATAAAGTCAAACTCTTAGTGTCCTGAAAGGCTGTGCTTATTACTAGGTACTGGGCTACCTGCGTGAGCATAGTATAAAGTCAAACTGTTAGTGTCCTGACAGGCTCTGCTAATCATTAGGTACTGGGCTACCAGCATGAGCATAGTATAAAGTCAAACTGTTAGTGTCTGAAAGACTCTGCTGATCACTAGGTACTGGGCTACCAGCATTAGCATAGTATAAAATCAAACTGTTAGTGTCCTAAAAGGCTGTGCTAATCACTAGGTACTGGGCTACCAGCATGAGCATAGTATAAAGTCAAACTGTTAGTGTCCTGAAAGGCTGTGCTTATTACTAGGTAATGGGCTACCAGCATGAGCATAGTATAAAGTCAAACTGTTAGTGTCCTGAAAGGCTCTGCTGATCACTGGGTACTGGGCTACCAGCATGTGCATAGTATAAAGTCAAACTGTTAGTGTCCTGAAAGGCTGTGCTTATTGCTAGGTACTGGGCTACCAGCATGAGCATAGTATAAAGTCAAACTGTTAGTGTCCTGAAAAGCTGTGCTTATTACTAGGTACTGGGCTACCAGCATGAGCATAGTATAAAGTCAAACTGTTAGTGTCCTGAAAGGCTCTGCTGATCACTAGGTACTGGGCTACCAGCAGGAGCATAGTATAAAGTTAAACTGTTAGTGTCTTGAAAGGCTGTGCTTATTACTAGGTACTGGGCTACCTGTGTGAGCATAGTATAAAGTCAAACTGTTAGTGTCCTGAAAAGCTCTGCTTATCACTAGGTACTGGGCAACCAGCATGAGCATAGTATAAAGTCAAACTGTTAGTGTCCTGAAAGGCTGTGCTTATTACTAGGTACTGGGCTACCTGCGTGAGCATAGTATAAAGTCAAACTGTTAGTGTCCTGAAAGGCTGTGCTTATTACTAGGTACTGGGCTACCAGCATGAGCATAGTATAAAGTCAAACTGTTAGTGTCCTGAAAGTCTGCTGATCACTAGGTACTGGGCTACCAGCATGAGCATAGTATAAAGTCAAACTGTTAGTGTCCTGAAACGCTCTGCTGATCACTAGGTACTGGGCTACCTGTGTGAGCATAGTATAAAGTCAAACTGTTATTGTCCTGAAAGACTCTGCTGATCACTAGGTACTGGGCTACCAGCATGAGCATAGTATAAAGTCAAACTGTTAGTGTACTGAAACGCTCTGCTGATCACTAGGTACTGGGCTACCAGCATGAGCATAGTATAAAGTCAAACTGTTAGTGTCCTGAAAGACTCTGCTGATCACTAGGTACTGGGCTACCAGCATGAGCATAGTATAAAGTCAAACTGTTAGTGTCCTGAAACGCTCTGCTGATCACTAGGTACTGGGCTACCAGCATGAGCATAGTATAAAGTCAAACTGTTAGTGTCCTGAAACGCTCTGCTGATCACTAGGTACTGGGCTACCAGCATGAGCATAGTATAAAGTCAAACTGTTAGTGTCCTGAAACGCTCTGCTGATCACTAGGTACTGGGCTACCTGTGTGAGCATAGTATAAAGTCAAACTGTTAGTGTCCTGAAAGACTCTGCTGATCACTAGGTACTGGGCTACTACCAGCATGAGCATAGTATAAAGTCAAACTGTTAGTGTCCTGAAAGGCTCTGCTGATCATTAGGTACTGGGCTACCAGCATGAGCATAGTATAAAGTCAAACTGTTAGTGTCCTGAAAGACTCTGCTGATCACTAGGTACTGGGCAACCAGCATGAGCATAGTATAAAGTCAAACTGTTAGTGTCCTGAAACTCTCTGCTGATCACTAGGTACTGGGCTACCTGTGTGAGCATAGTATAAAGTCAAACTGTTAGTGTCCTGACAGACTCTGCTGATCACTAGGTACTGGGCTACCAGCATGAGCATAGTATAAAGTCAAACTGTTAGTGTCCTGAAACGCTCTGCTGATCACTAGGTACTGGGCTACCAGCATGTGCATAGTATAAAGTCAAACTGTTAGTGTCCTGAAAGACTCTGCGGATCACTAGGTACTGGGCTACCAGCATGAGCATAGTATAAATTCAAACTGTTAGTGTCCTAAAAGGCTGTGCTGATCACTAGGTACTGGGCTACCAGCATGAGCATAGTATAAAGTCAAACTGTTTGTGTCCTGAAACGCTCTGCTGATCACTAGGTACTGGGCTACCTGTGTGAGCATAGTATAAAGTCAAACTGTTAGTGTCCTGAAACGCTCTGCTGATCACTAGGTACTGGGCTACCAGCATGAGCATAGTATAAAGTCAAATTGTTAGTGTCCTGAAACACTCTGCTGATCACTAGGTACTGGGCTACCTGTGTGAGCATAGTATAAAGTCAAACTGTTAGTTTCCTGAAAGGCTCTGCTGATCACTAGGTACTGGGCTACCAGCATCAGCATAGTATAAAGTCAAACTGTTAGTGTCCTGAAATGCTCTGCTGATCACTAGGTACTGGGCTACCAGCATGAGCATAGTATAAAGTCAAACTGTTAGTGTCCTGAAACGCTCTGCTGATCACTAGGTACTGGGCTACCAGCATGAGCATAGTATAAAGTCAAACTGTTAGTGTCCTGAAAGACTCTGCTGATCACTAGGTACTGGGCTACCAGCATGAGCATAGTATAAAGTCAAACTGTTAGTGTCCTGAAAGACTCTGCTGATCACTAGGTACTGGGCTACCAGCATGAGCATAGTATAGTATAAAGTCAAACTGTTAGTGTCCTGAAACGCTCTGCTGATCACTAGGTACTGGGCTACCAGCATGAGCATAGTATAAAGTCAGACTGTTTGTGTCCTGAAACGCTCTGCTGATCACTAGGTACTGGGCTACCTGTGTGAGCATAGTATAAAGTCAAACTGTTAGTGTCCTGAAACGCTCTGCTGATCACTAGGTACTGGGCTACCAGCATGAGCATAGTATAAAGTCAAACTGTTAGTGTCCTGAAATGCTCTGCTGATCACTAGGTACTGGGCTACCTGTGTGAGCATAGTATAAAGTCAAACTGTTAGTTTCCTGAAAGGCTCTGCTGATCACTAGGTACTGGGCTACCAGCATGAGCATAGTATAAAGTCAAACTGTTAGTGTCCTGAAAGGCTGTGCTTATTACTAGGTACTGGGCTACCTGCGTGAGCATAGTATAAAGTCAAACTGTTAGTGTCCTGAAAGGCTCTGCTGATCATTAGGTACTGGGCTACCAGCATGAGCATAGTATAAAGTCAAACTGTTAGTGTCCTGAAAGACTCTGCTGATCACTAGGTACTGGGCTACCTGTGTGAGCATAGTATAAAGTCAAACTGTTAGTGTCCTGAAAGACTCTGCTGATCACTAGGTACTGGGCTACCAGCATTAGCATAGTATAAAATCAAACTGTTAGTGTCCTAAAAGGCTGTGCTAATCACTAGGTACTGGGCTACCAGCATGAGCATAGTATAAAGTCAAACTGTTAGTGTCCTGAAAGGCTGTGCTTATTACTAGGTACTGGGCTACCAGCATGAGCATAGTATAAAGTCAAACTGTTAGTGTCCTGAAAGTCTGCTGATCACTAGGTACTGGGCTACCAGCATGAGCATAGTATAAAGTCAAACTGTTAGTGTCCTGAAACGCTCTGCTGATCACTAGGTACTGGGCTACCTGTGTGAGCATAGTATAAAGTCAAACTGTTATTGTCCTGAAAGACTCTGCTGATCACTAGGTACTGGGCTACCAGCATGAGCATAGTATAAAGTCAAACTGTTAGTGTACTGAAACGCTCTGCTGATCACTAGGTACTGGGCTACCAGCATGAGCATAGTATAAAGTCAAACTGTTAGTGTCCTGAAAGACTCTGCTGATCACTAGGTACTGGGCTACTAGCATGAGCATAGTATAAAGTCAAACTGTTAGTGTCCTGAAACGCTCTGCTGATCACTAGGTACTGGGCTACCAGCATGTGCATAGTATAAAGTCAAACTGTTAGTGTCCTGAAAGACTCTGCGGATCACTAGGTACTGGGCTACCAGCATGAGCATAGTATAAATTCAAACTGTTAGTGTCCTAAAAGGCTGTGCTGATCACTAGGTACTGGGCTACCAGCATGAGCATAGTATAAAGTCAAACTGTTAGTGTCCTGAAAGTCTCTGCTGATCACTAGGTACTGGGCTACCAGCATGAGCATAGTATAAAGTCAAACTGTTAGTGTCCTGAAAGACTCTGCTGATCACTAGGTACTGGGCTACCAGCATGAGCATAGTATAAAGTCAAACTGTTAGTGTCCTGAAAGACTCTGCTGATCACTAGGTACTGGGCTACCAGCATGAGCATAGTATAGTATAAAGTCAAACTGTTAGTGTCCTGAAACGCTCTGCTGATCACTAGGTACTGGGCTACCTGTCTGAGCATAGTATAAAGTCAAACTGTTAGTGCCCTGAAACGCTCTGCTGATCACTAGGTACTGGGCTACCAGCATGAGCATAGTATAAAGTCAAACTGTTAGTGTCCTGAAACGCTCTGCTGATCACTAGGTACTGGGCTACCTGTGTGAGCATAGTATAAAGTCAAACTGTTAGTTTCCTGAAAGGCTCTGCTGATCACTAGGTACTGGGCTACCAGCATGATCATAGTATAAAGTCAAACTCTTAGTGTCCTGAAAGGCTGTGCTTATTACTAGGTACTGGGCTACCTGCGTGAGCATAGTATAAAGTCATACTGTTAGTGTCCTGAAAGGCTCTGCTAATCATTAGGTACTGGGCTACCAGCATGAGCATAGTATAAAGTCAAACTGTTAGTGTCCTGAAAGACTCTGCTGATCACTAGGTACTGGGCAACCAGCATTAGCATAGTATAAAATCAAACTGTTAGTGTCCTAAAAGGCTGTGCTAATCACTAGGTACTGGGCTACCAGCATGAGCATAGTATAAAGTCAAACTGTTAGTGTCCTGAAAGGCTGTGCTTATTACTAGGTACTGGGCTACCAGCATGAGCATAGTATAAAGTCAAACTGTTAGTGTCCTGAAAGGCTCTGCTGATCACTGGGTACTGGGCTACCAGCATGTGCATAGTATAAAGTCAAACTGTTAGTGTCCTGAAAGGCTGTGCTTATTGCTAGGTACTGGGCTACCAGCATGAGCATAGTATAAAGTCAAACTGTTAGTGTCCTGAAAAGCTGTGCTTATTACTAGGTACTGGGCTACCAGCATGAGCATAGTATAAAGTCAAACTGTTAGTGTCCTGAAAGGCTCTGCTGATCACTAGGTACTGGGCTACCAGCAGGAGCATAGTATAAAGTTAAACTGTTAGTGTCTTGAAAGGCTGTGCTTATTACTAGGTACTGGGCTACCTGCGTGAGCATAGTATAAAGTCAAACTGTTAGTGTCCTGAAAGACTCTGCTGATCACTAGGTACTGGGCTACCAGCATTAGCATAGTATAAAATCAAACTGTTAGTGTCCTAAAAGGCTGTGCTAATCACTAGGTACTGGGCTACCAGCATGAGCATAGTATAAAGTCAAACTGTTAGTGTCCTGAAAGGCTGTGCTTATTACTAGGTACTGGGCTACCAGCATGAGCATAGTATAAAGTCAAACTGTTAGTGTCCTGAAAGTCTGCTGATCACTAGGTACTGGGCTACCAGCATGAGCATAGTATAAAGTCAAACTGTTAGTGTCCTGAAACGCTCTGCTGATCACTAGGTACTGGGCTACCTGTGTGAGCATAGTATAAAGTCAAACTGTTATTGTCCTGAAAGACTCTGCTGATCACTAGGTACTGGGCTACCAGCATGAGCATAGTATAAAGTCAAACTGTTAGTGTACTGAAACGCTCTGCTGATCACTAGGTACTGGGCTACCAGCATGAGCATAGTATAAAGTCAAACTGTTAGTGTCCTGAAAGACTCTGCTGATCACTAGGTACTGGGCTACTAGCATGAGCATAGTATAAAGTCAAACTGTTAGTGTCCTGAAACGCTCTGCTGATCACTAGGTACTGGGCTACCAGCATGTGCATAGTATAAAGTCAAACTGTTAGTGTCCTGAAAGACTCTGCGGATCACTAGGTACTGGGCTACCAGCATGAGCATAGTATAAATTCAAACTGTTAGTGTCCTAAAAGGCTGTGCTGATCACTAGGTACTGGGCTACCAGCTTGAGCATAGTATAAAGTCAAACTGTTAGTGTCCTGAAAGTCTCTGCTGATCACTAGGTACTGGGCTACCAGCATGAGCATAGTATAAAGTCAAACTGTTAGTGTCCTGAAAGACTCTGCTGATCACTAGGTACTGGGCTACCAGCATGAGCATAGTATAAAGTCAAACTGTTAGTGTCCTGAAAGACTCTGCTGATCACTAGGTACTGGACTACCAGCATGAGCATAGTATAGTATAAAGTCAAACTGTTAGTGTCCTGAAACGCTCTGCTGATCACTAGGTACTGGGCTACCAGCATGAGCATAGTATAAAGTCAAACTGTTTGTGTCCTGAAACGCTCTGCTGATCACTAGGTACTGGGCTACCTGTGTGAGCATAGTATAAAGTCAAACTGTTAGTGCCCTGTAACGCTCTGCTGATCACTAGGTACTGGGCTACCAGCATGAGCATAGTATAAAGTCAAACTGTTAGTGTCCTGAAACGCTCTGCTGATCACTAGGTACTGGGCTACCTGTGTGAGCATAGTATAAAGTCAAACTGTTAGTTTCCTGAAAGGCTCTGCTGATCACTAGGTACTGGGCTACCAGCATGATCATAGTATAAAGTCAAACTCTTAGTGTCCTGAAAGGCTGTGCTTATTACTAGGTACTGGGCTACCTGCGTGAGCATAGTATAAAGTCAAACTGTTAGTGTCCTGAAAGGCTCTGCTAATCATTAGGTACTGGGCTACCAGCATGAGCATAGTAGAAAGTCAAACTGTTAGTGTCCTGAAAGACTCTGCTGATCACTAGGTACTGGGCTACCAGCATTAGCATAGTATAAAATCAAACTGTTAGTGTCCTAAAGGCTGTGCTAATCACTAGGTACTGGGCTACCAGCATGAGCATAGTATAAAGTCAAACTGTTAGTGTCCTGAAAGGCTGTGCTTATTACTAGGTACTGGGCTACCAGCATGAGCATAGTATAAAGTCAAACTGTTAGTGTCCTGAAAGGCTCTGCTGATCACTGGGTACTGGGCTACCAGCATGTGCATAGTATAAAGTCAAACTGTTAGTGTCCTGAAAGGCTGTGCTTATTGCTAGGTACTGGGCTACCAGCATGAGCATAGTATAAAGTCAAACTGTTAGTGTCCTGAAAAGCTGTGCTTATTACTAGGTACTGGGCTACCAGCATGAGCATAGTATAAAGTCAAACTGTTAGTGTCCTGAAAGGCTCTGCTGATCACTAGGTACTGGGCTACCAGCAGGAGCATAGTATAAAGTTAAACTGTTAGTGTCTTGAAAGGCTGTGCTTATTACTAGGTACTGGGCTACCTGCGTGAGCATAGTATAAAGTCAAACTGTTAGTGTCCTGAAAAGCTCTGCTTATCACTAGGTACTGGGCAACCAGCATGAGCATAGTATAAAGTCAAACTGTTAGTGTCCTGAAAGGCTGTGCTTATTACTAGGTACTGGGCTACCTGCGTGAGCATAGTATAAAGTCAAACTGTTAGTGTCCTGAAAGGCTGTGCTTATTACTAGGTACTGGGCTACCAGCATGAGCATAGTATAAAGTCAAACTGTTAGTGTCCTGAAAGTCTGCTGATCACTAGGTACTGGGCTACCAGCATGAGCATAGTATAAAGTCAAACTGTTAGTGTCCTGAAACGCTCTGCTGATCACTAGGTACTGGGCTACCTGTGTGAGCATAGTATAAAGTCAAACTGTTATTGTCCTGAAAGACTCTGCTGATCACTAGGTACTGGGCTACCAGCATGAGCATAGTATAAAGTCAAACTGTTAGTGTACTGAAACGCTCTGCTGATCACTAGGTACTGGGCTACCAGCATGAGCATAGTATAAAGTCAAACTGTTAGTGTCCTGAAAGACTCTGCTGATCACTAGGTACTGGGCTACCAGCATGAGCATAGTATAAAGTCAAACTGTTAGTGTCCTGAAACGCTCTGCTGATCACTAGGTACTGGGCTACCAGCATGAGCATAGTATAAAGTCAAACTGTTAGTGTCCTGAAACGCTCTGCTGATCACTAGGTACTGGGCTACCAGCATGAGCATAGTATAAAGTCAAACTGTTAGTGTCCTGAAACGCTCTGCTGATCACTAGGTACTGGGCTACCAGCATGAGCATAGTATAAAGTCAAACTGTTAGTGTCCTGAAACGCTCTGCTGATCACTAGGTACTGGGCTACCTGTGTGAGCATAGTATAAAGTCAAACTGTTAGTGTCCTGAAAGACTCTGCTGATCACTAGGTACTGGGCTACTACCAGCATGAGCATAGTATAAAGTCAAACTGTTAGTGTCCTGAAAGGCTCTGCTGATCATTAGGTACTGGGCTACCAGCATGAGCATAGTATAAAGTCAAACTGTTAGTGTCCTGAAAGACTCTGCTGATCACTAGGTACTGGGCAACCAGCATGAGCATAGTATAAAGTCAAACTGTTAGTGTCCTGAAAAGCTGTGCTTATTACTAGGTACTGGGCTACCAGCATAAGCATAGTATAAAGTCAAACTGTTAGTGTCCTGAAAAGCTGTGCTTATTACTAGGTACTGGGCTACCAGCATGAGCATAGTATAAAGTCAAACTGTTAGTGTCCTGAAAGGCTCTGTTGAGTACTAGGTACTGGGCTACCTGCGTGAATGTAGTGTAAAGTCAAATTGTTAGTGTCCTGAAAGACTCTGCTGAGTACTAGGTACTGGGCTACCTGCGCAAGCATAGTATAAAGTCAAACTGTTAGTGTCCTGAAAGGCTGTGCTTTTTACTAGGTACTAGGAAAGCTGTAAAGCAATGAAAAGGATATTGCCTTTATGTGGCTGGACCACCATGGGGGCAGTGGGTGTGGCTGAACCACTGTGGGAGGGGAGGGGCAGTCATGTGAATGGAGTAGCTTATAGGTAATTGCGGGCCTTCACCTAAGGAACTGAGCTTCCAGAGGCAAAGTTAAGATGCTGAGTAAAGAGGAAGCTCCTTCTTATAAATGACTTTAATACTTCTTAATTCTGGGAGGTAACAGTACCTTCAGCCATAAATGCTCTGTGGTAGGCTGTCATATAGTGATAACTTCCTTCCTTATGGCAGTCTATCTGGAATCTGGTCTGCTGGGTGCATGGGTGCACCTTCCATAGGAAAGAACATCCAGAACCTGGTTTGGCTGGGTGCATGGGTGCAGATGCAGTATAAGAAATGATGGTGGTGTGTGTGGAAAGGAGCATAGCACAGTGAATATACTACCAAGATAATTCACTGATGCAGACAGGAGGAGGTAATTCATGGAGAGGTTACAGTGTGGTGTTATGGTGGTTAAATGTAATACGTTCAAGAGAGAGAGTCACAGTGGCAGGAAGCAGTAAAGGAGACAATAGATATTAAATAAGAATAGAAAAAAATAAATAAGATGGAAGTTGGTGCATGGGTGCCGGAACTATAGAGCCAGGGGGAGGGGGGAGGCCCCCCACTTTTACAGCTGCAAGATCTGTCGGGAAAAATGAATGAAGTGGAGTTTTCATGCTAACGTGGATTCGTGCACGGAAGTTAAACTAACTGTTTATTTATCATTTGTTAACCGGGAAAGTCCGACTTGGAAAGAAGCCAATTTTCAGCGGAGACCTGGGGAGAAATGCTCTGGACGTATGTCTTTGTAATGTGGGAGGAAATCGGAGCACCCAGAGGAAACCCACACAAACTCAGGGAGGACATGCAGACTCCACACACAAGGCACCCCAGTAGAGAATCGAACTGGAGAACCTCTTGCTGTGAGGCAACAACGCTACTGCTGCACCGCTGCATCACTGTGCCGTTCTTGTTCTCTTATTGCTTTGTATTACAGGAGTTATGTTGCCGCTGTTCCATTGGTGCTGCCAGAGTCATGCCTGTAAGAAGAGTTTTGATCTTTTATTTGAGGGAGTTATGCTGTGTGTGTGTGTGTGTGTGTGTGTGTGTGTGTGTGTGTGTGTGTGTGTGTGTGTGTGTGTGTTACTCAGGCTCAAACAAGAGCCTGAAGTCACTACCCATACCACACTTGTGATTCAGGGAGATGAGTCCATAGCTCTCCACTGTCCAAATTTTCACGGAATATTTGGCTCATACTTTTGGATGTTCCTCTTAAAATTTGTATTTTTCTGCCAATCCGTGAGAACTGAATTCCCTAAATAATGATAGCTGTTTAAGTTTCAGTCTTCCTATCTTTCAGGAAACGGATGTTAACATAAAATACTTTATTTTATTAACTTTCTAAGATTAAACATGCAATATTTAAAATGTGTCCCTAGTTTTGGGCCTTTGCCCCCCAACCCCCTTCCCACACGGTATAAATTTTGGCTTTTTCCAGATTTCTTGTGCTGCAAAGTTGAGAGATTTAGTTGATCGTCAAGTGGATTTTACACGGAGCTGAGAAATTCAGGGGAAGAGAAGTTTAATGCTACTTATGCTAAGCTGTTTGGCAGATGGATTGCTGATACTGTACTGTGTTGTACTTTAATGGGGGTGGATGCTGCAGATGTTACCTAGTAACTATGAACCCGTTTTCAGTTTGCCATCCATTCCCCATTGCGAAATTACTAGCATATCATTTTTTAATGTAGCATAGGCAATTTATTCTTCAAGGGCAACAGGTACTTTATTTGTAGATGAAACAATGAAGTATAAAGTTGTTTGCTAGCAGCAACCTCTTCATTAGTTACAGATCTCTTTAATGTGGAATTATTTAGATGACTTTTACTTCTGCAGCGATTTTGTATATTTACTTATAGTGGTGGATTGTAATGACAGAAGTCTGAGTGGCCTTTTATGGCTGAAATTTTCTGAAATGGATAGTTTTGTCATTATTGGTTCATAAATTTAGTTTCATTGCTTACCAGAAGACTGTTCCAAACTACAAATTTAAAACACATTCTAACAAGTGGTGCTGTGTTATACAAGGAATATATAACTTAATACAATCAGGAAGATGAATAAAATAACATTTACATGTATGTTTCCTCACAGGATGCAGGAGATCAAAATACGGAAAGAGACCAGTCAACCAGTCATCATTGGTATCTCCCAGGGTTCGGTGCTGAGACTTTTTCTGTTTGGCATATACATCTCAAAAGTAAAAGGAAATACCAAAGGGCTTTGGCCGACTAAGTCTGAGATGACTGCAAGCTAGGAGCAGTTATTGAATCCCCAAATTACTTAACCATCATGCAGGAAGGTTTGTCCAAAACAATAACTGGTGCCAGAATCATGAATTGAAACTAAACTCCAACAAATGCATTATAATATCCTTTGGGAAGTCATCTACTACAGGGAACTGCCATAATGACAATGCGCCATGAGGACTGACCCAGTTGTTTGACATTTGGGAACTTGTGTGTACAGTGACCTAACCTTTGACCAACATGTGCCCAGAGTCATAAGAAAGTCTTTCTGTATTGCAGAGCTTATAAACAAATTGATTTTGACTAGATCTAGAGATGTTATTGTCCCACTTTAGAAATCCCTTATTAGGTCAATCATTTTGTATAATACCCACTTTGGCATGTATCTGTCCAGACCCATGCAACAATTGGAATACCCATAGAGATACCTTACTAAAAGGATACAAGTCCTAAACAAAAGGTCTTGCATGGACCATCTCAAAGATTTATCACTATACTCAGTATCCTACAGAGTGCTTAGAGGTGACATGTCTGGCATACAAGGCATCCTCCAACCTAATACAGATGGACCTACTAAACATCAGCAAGTCCAATGGCATGAGAAGTAATCAGTTCAGGTATCTAAACTGAATATTGTGGAAAGATGGATATATATCCAGAACAGACTATCCATTCAAGTAAAACAAAGCTCATCCCTGTCCATATTCAAATACAACTTGGATCTAAGGATGGGTAATAGAAAATGTACTTCAGGATTGTCCCTCGTACCACTAAGGGATACAGGCAGTTCCTAAATGCTGCATCCCTTTCATGGGTCCCCTCAAATTATCTATAGTATGATCACATTTATTCTCACTAGGGCTAATCTACAGTTATCAGCCATGGGGATAGCTAAGACCAATCAGAAAATGTTAATTCAAGCACCAAAATGGAAATTAGCTAAGCTTAAAATGTCCTCCAAGTGAACCTATGTTGCGATAGTAAATGGTTTTAAAAATTGCCCTTTTAAGATCACCATCTGCACCCCCCCAAGTTTTCAACAGCGTCCAGTGCCTCTGAGGTGGTGTGATTTGCCAAGGGGATTTATAGATAATATAGCAAGTCTAAAGGGATACTGGAGGCAGGGCTATATTTCAAAAATACAAGCCTATTTTCACAAATGAAAGCAAGTCAAAACCATTGCCCACTTCCCTTTTCATAGCAAACAAAACTGCAAAGGTAGTTTAGATATCTACTCAGATTTCACACTTTACCTGTTCCTTTCACGATGCATGCTCTCTGTAAATGAAATGTCAAGGCTGCAGACCTCTCCCAGGTACAACTTCCAGCTCTGCCTTACCAAAAATGTTGGACATTCCAGCTTCAGATAATCCTGTACATGAGGAATTGACTTTGTGTTTCAGACTTTCAGGCAACCTCCTTACATATTCCAATTAAACCCTCGTTATCTAGCCAAATGGCGTGAGAATATTTCAACACTCGGTATTGTGGTATACATGCAGAGTACACATTTAAAGGTGCATCTACAGTCTACATAACCATTGTGTCACAACCACCCTCTCCGAGCACAAAACCAAGGTTGTTGGAATCATAAAGTGGGTTGTAGACCCTAGTTAACACACCAGTATTTGTTTGCTAGGCTGGGTTTGTTGGTCACTGTATACTAAAAGGATACTGCCCACCACAGCTTTGGATTCCAATCTGTTTGCTTATTCAGCCATTTCAATGAGACATGATCTGTAACCAAACTGAAGTACTTGCTAAATCCATAGTATTTCAAGGTATAGAAAGACCATTTTTATAGCAAGGTACAAACTTTCAGTAGCTGAGTATCTCCTTAATGCATTGCTCAGCTTCCTGCTGATAAAGCATACAGGGCGCTCCTCACCTTGAATATATTATAGTAGGATTACCCCACAGATCTACCCTGACATAGCATTACCCCACAGATCTACCCTGACGTATCATTAACTCAGAGATCTACCCCGACGGAGCATTACCCCACAGATCTACCCTGACGTAGTATTAATCCACAGATCTACCCTGACATATCATTAACTCAGAGATCTACCCTGGAATAGCATTACCCCACAGATCTACCCTGACGTATCTTTAACTCAGAGATCTACCCCGATGGAGCATTAACTCACAGATCTACTCTGACGTAGTATTACCCACCAGATCTACCCTGACGTAGTATTAACTCAGAAATCTACCCCGATGGAGCATTAACCCACAGATCTACCCTGATGTAGTATTGCTCCACAGATCTACCCTGATGTAGTATTACCCCACAGATCTACCCTGATGTATCATTAACTCAGAGATCTACCCCGATGTATCATTAACTCAGAGATCTACCCCGATGGAGCATTAACCCACAGATCTACCCTGACGTAGTATTACTCCACAGATCTACCCTGACATTGCATTACCCCACAGATCTACCCTGATGTAACATTATTCCACCGATCTACTCTGACATATCAGCACTTAATACAAACACTTTATTGAAATAAGGAGTTATAAACACAGGCTCAGAATATAGAATCCTTTTTAGTGTATGAAATGCTCTATCCGTTTCTGCAAAATACTCTGCTCATTCCAATACTTAAAACAGTAATGTGATAAATTGGCTCTACCCTTCTGTTAATGTGATAAATTGGCTCTACCCTTCTGTTTCCTGCCTGTCTAATCTTATAGTTTGATACATTTATGCTTTCTATCACCTCCAACAGTTCCTGCCATTTGGCTAAACATGTGTTTTCTGTAGAGAGCACTTGGTACCTGATTTCCCCATTTTTGTCAGTATAATTCATTTCAGTGTTAGCAGTGCGACACCCCCACCCTATATTTGTAACAGTTTAACATACAACTTGCTGTTTTTTTCTGAGAAGGTACATTTCTTATTGCAGAGTTATCTTTGCAATCAGACAGTTGATTTTAAACATTTTGTCATTAACTAGTAAACATGCATCTAGAGTTACTAGTTTATTAGTGATCATGGGACAATTTTCTTATTTTATTATGCAATCTGTTTTAAACTTGTGTACTGTTAAAATTTAACACTTTTTGCTTTGTTGTTGCTGTCATGTTCAAGCCAAAGGTTTGAAATGTGCTTTAAATCATGAATATGTATACCTACTAGTTTAGCTATATTGCAAATCCAGTTACGAAGTTGTATTTCTTGCTCCTCATGGATTTATGTAGCCATAAGAAAAAGGTCTCATGTCTGTCATTTTCAAGCAGTTTCCTCCATGCCCACGTATGTTATCAGTGTCTTTCCTGTCAGCTGGGATGACAGGATTTTTACCCAAGATGTTCAGCTCCAGTTCTCTGTGGTGACACACTGCTCAAGTACCACTAAATAAGATTCTAAGTATCTTCCCTGGTTAGTTTTATTCATAGATGTTATAGTCTTGGTGTTGGCAGCGAGGTTAGAGTCCACACAAGTAGTTGTTGCTGTGGTTATCTGCGGCTTTTAGTCTGCCCACCTATGATTCTGCAATTTTTTTCCTTGCTGCTTTGTTGTGTCACCAGTTAACCATGCCAGGAACACCACATTCACAGTGCTGTAGGGAATTTGTAGCTCACCATATTTCTTGCACTTGGCCGTAAGAGGTACTAAAGGAACTAAACACTGTCAAGCCCCTGGCCCGGTTGTCCTTGCCAACACCAGAAGAACAAATCTAAAAAAAACATCTGAGGAAGTACTGTGTAAAAACTATAAGCTTAGTTTTTGAGATTAAAGCAAGTTCATAATTAATTATAGGTTCATAAGTAAAAGCCATAGCTGGCTTTGTAGAATCTAACAAAACTTCACAGTACATGAGACTATATTCAGTCAAATTTCACAATCCACACAGCTAGCTGCTGTAAAAAAATGTCTAAGGCTGTAGGGCTCTTCTTGGCGAACCACAAATCTCTTTAATCATGTCTTTACAAAGGCACTTTCTATAAGTTGGCCAAGACTGAATTCTCATACCACACTTCTAGCGTCTCAGTTTAGATGGCTCTGTTGATGAGGAATTAACTTCTTGCTTTGCTGCGTTTAGGCTAATTCCTTCATTGTTAATTAAATATTGTTACCTAGTTAAATGCTGTGAAAATAATCCCACAGTCCATACTGCAGCCTATATTCTGAGTACACATGCATATTCTTTATAACCAACATGCATGTGTAAGTTCAGAATAAAACAGTAAGTCTCACTGTGCCAAGGTTCATTTAAGAAAAGTCTAAACATCATAACTAAAATGTTTTGTGCCTCATATCATCATAAGAAATTCAGAAACATTTTTGGAGGGGAATTGCACACCCTGCACCACAAATTATGGAGGCTTTGTCTCCACACACTCAAATTCTAAATATACTAACTTTGAAGTCTTTGTAAGCATACAAGTACATTGTCTGTTTAATGTGAGACGCCTGACCTTGGAATCATCACTAGCGCAGTAGCAGAGGATCAAGGTAATAACAAAATGTAACTAAGTCAGTCCTTCCCATTATAAACCCAAGAAAAAATGTTTACATCTCGTGTATCAACATAATCAGAAATGACAAAGACTATGTTCTTGAATGTAGGTTAAATTTATAGCTGTATTTGTATCATAGGTTCTCATGCTGTCAGAGTGACAGAGCCTTCCTTAAACAACAGACAAGTCCTTGAGTCTCCCCTGTATATGTGAAAAGTTGTTTGACCTTCCTCTCCATACAAAAAAAGCATATGCTACACTTTGGAGACTGTATTTCATGTCCCCAGCATGCATGCATGTTTGGAAACCGTATTTAGCTAAATACGTATTTTTTTTTTTACTGTTAATTTGCAGGCAGATGTATGTATTCCTTGCCTATTTTCTTTTTGCACATTTTCATTTTGAGTGCATTCATATTACACAACACATTTAGGCTTTCTTCTCTCCAGTTAAAAAAAAAAAAACTGACTTCTGTCTTTTAGTTCATTCCAATGACTTGATGACTAGCTTAATAAGTGTAATAATCAGGCTTGGGATCTATGAAGAACTAAGCAGGGTGATAGTATCAAACAAGCAAGTCTAGATGAGATAAAATTCAATCCTCCACCCTGGCCCCATGGTGTACAGGGATAACATCCTGATGCCCCTAGATGACCCATGTTAAGTTAGCAGCAAGGCTGCTGGATGGAGCAGGTGAGGGAGGATGGTAAGATCAGCCAACATTGACTTGTCTGCCCTGAGTAAGGAGGGAGCCAAGTTCCTCAATTTTTCTATACTGGAAACACCTCAGTCTAACGTGCTCATACTGCTCAGTCATGTACTATTTGGCCAGAAGACTGTACGTGTGTGATGGTACACATGTGCCTCATGGAAGACAGCATTTTAGAGCATTCAAGCCAGTGAATGGAAAGGAGATTGGACAATCTGCAGGATGAGCAAACTGTCCTCCTGAGCACCAGTCCTTCTCCTTCTAAGCAAATCAATGGTCTGATTAGGCTTGTGCAGAGCAAATGCATCATAGTATTCTCATTCTGGTCAGTAATGTCTGGCTGCCTCCCAAAGGAGGAACTGGTAGGCCAATTTGGTGCAGGAAGAGGAAGCCATTGGGCTGACCCTGCAGGCCTTTCTGCCCCAACTTCCCTTATTTTCTCTGGCTATTCTCAGTGCTTTCTGCTCCTGCTGCCCACCCATGCATCTAGACCAACTGTTTGATCTTTCTCAGATCCAGGGTGAATTATCTCATTCTGTGGGTGTCACGCCTTACTACTCCCCACTTCCTTAGATTAGTAAATCATGCCCCCTTTAAATGCTTATGTTCACAAATCTTGCATCTTCTGTTCTTCCTCATTTCTAGGCTGCAGGGTTCTAATCTTTCTAGCCTTGTATCAATAAATATTTTACTCCCCTTACCACTTTTGTCCCCTTCCTCTCTGTCCTGTCTAATAGTTCAGTCTTCTTGTCCCTGTAGGGTGTGAAGAACTCTATGTACTGCTCCAGCTGTGGCCTCAGCATTACCCTGGAACATGGGTGTATGGACCTCCAGGTGCCCATAGTCTGCTCTTCTCAGGATATATGTTTTCAGTGCTGCCTTCTTACTTTACCTTGTCATACAATGCAGGTCTTACCACTACCCACAGGCTCTTACTCAGATCTTTTTTTATAGCATTCACTTGTGGAGTACCCTAAACTGGTTGATGTTTAAGTTGCCATTTTGTAGACCACTCCTCTATTCTTTTCCATTTCATTTAGAATGGATCTTCAACTCTGTACTTTTCTGTTAGCAACAAAAAAAGTTAACCATGTTCTCCATGCTTCTTGATAAATCCAGAACAAATATAGTGAAGAGCACTATGTGTTTGTTTTTGTGTATCTTGTGATAGCCTGGCTTTTTATTGGCTGTGTGTGTGTAAGTGTAGAATATAACTGTTTGATTTATTTTTCATTTGTTTACTGGGAAAGTCCAACTGGACACTTGTCCATTTTCCACGGAGGCCCGGAGAGAAAAGCTCCAGATTACAGACATATCAAAATTAACAAACATTTCAGTGTTACAGCATTCTGTGAGTACACCGAGATTAAGTTACAAATGTTATATATATATATATATATATATATATATATATATATATATAGTGACAACGATTACGTGAATAACAAATCAACAAATTAGTAACAAGCATAATTGAGTGAGAAGGCCAGTTAAGTAAAGGTGTAATATACAGTACAAGATACTAACAAGTTAGCTTAATGCAGATGATGATAGATTCATTGTGAATTTTAATATTCTTATAAGATCAATTTTAGTGAATTGATGGAAGTGCGTACACAGGAGAGTAACTAGAGCATAACCAAGTGGCCACAAAGTGTGACTTAAGGAGTTTTTTAAATTGTGTAGTAGAACAGTTGGAGGTCAGTGGGGGTTTATAGCTTATTCCATATTTTAGAGATAGAATTGTAGAAGAAAGACTTTCTAGCATCATTATTGGTTTTTGTGGTATTTGGAAGGTTTTGATTACTGGAGCGTAAAGTTCTATTAATGGTGTATGGTTGAATTATATTTTGGAGAGCTGGAATTTTCTCAGGGTGATAGAATATTTTATGTGCAAAGTTAGTTAATTAAATTGTAGCAAGTGAGGAAGTTCAAGGCCGTTTAGCTGTTTGAGAGATGTACAGTGAGGAGTCCTACATGGGGCCTATGTTGCGAACCTGGCCATTTTATTGTAGCAAGATTCCAGTTGAAGTCTGTCTTGCGGAGATTGGTTAGAACTGGGGAGGCATAGAGAAGGGTTGATAAGAGGTGTGTCTGAGCTATTGTGGTTTTTGTGTGTTTTGTGAGAAATTGCTTGTTCCAATACAGGAGACCTAGTTTTTTGTGGACCTTCTTGATAGTTTGTGCTGTGTGAATATCGAATTTCAGGTTACTGTCAATTTCGACTCCTAGTAGTTTGGTGTGGGTTGCTGGAGTGATCACTGTTTTATTTTTAGACAAGATGTTAAAGGAGTGGTATAGTGGGGGAAATTTTGATGGGCTTGAAGAGAAGTAGTTTTGTTTTGTTGGGGTTAAGAATGAGTTGGAAGTTTGTGAGCCATGTTTCGACAGAAAGGAGTCTTGGGTTAAGATGTAGAGGTCTTTTAGTGTAGGAGCTGCACATATTAGGGTGGAGTCATCAGCATATTGTACTGCTGAGGCATTTGGTGTGGAGGTAGAGAGCTGGTTAGTGAAAAGAGAGAATAGTAATGGCCCAAGGATGGAGCCTTGAGGAACCCCTAAGGCAACTGGAAGAAGAGGAGAAAGTTGGTGTTGCCATTGGACTGCATGCTGACGTCCTGATAGGTAGCTTTGGAACAATGTGATAGTGGCGGAACTAAGGTTTAGACTGGAGAGAATATTGATAAGTTTATTATGGTTAACCATATCAAAGGCTTTGGATAAGTCCAGAAATATGGTAGAGACAAATTGTCCACTATTTCTGTAGTGGTTAACTGTGTTAGTAAAGGACATTAGAGCTGTGGTGGTGTTGTGGAAGGGTCTAAAACCATGTTGGGTGTTAGTAGTTTGTTTTTGAGTAGGTAGTCCATTAGTTGGGTATGGACAACTCTCTCTAAGATTTTAGATAAGGGAGATAGGATGGCAATTGGATGGTAATTTAGTGAGTTCAGTGGAGTTACCTCCCTTGTGAAGTGGTAGAATGTGGGATGTTTTCCAAATAACAGGGACCTTGTTCTCAGATATTGATCTCTTTATGAGTATGGCTACAGGATAGGCTATTTCTTCAGCTGCTAACTGTAGAAATCATGTGGGTAGGCAATCAGTGGCCAGGGTGGTTGGTTTGAGTTTTTAGAGAAGTTTTGTAATAGATTTGACAGATACCAGGTATGAAGTAAAAGTGGAAAGTGTTATTTTGGGAGTTTGTGCTGTGTTGCATTGTAGATTGGTTGGAACACGTTGCATTACTTTGGGAGTCAGCAAGTGCTTGAATTACTTCTGTGAAATATTTATTGAATTAGGTGGGAATGTTATCTGAATTGTTTACCATTGCTGGTGTGGGAGTAGCTGATTTACCTGGCTGTAGTATGGTATTAACTGCAGTCCATATGTTTTGAGGGTTTTTAGCATACTTTGTCTGGATGTTAAGATAGTAGTTTTTCTTGTCTAATTATACTAGTTTCTTAGCTTTGTTTTGGCATTCTAAGAATTTTTGCCTTGTTATTTGGGTTTTGTATTTGTGAAATTGTTCCCAAGCTGTATCCCTGGCCTTGAGTATGGATTTATTTTCTTTAGTTAGCTATGATGCGTGGTTGGCTTTGACTCTGATAATTCTAGGTGGTGCGTGGTAGTTCAGTATTTCTAAAAACGTTTGTCTGAGAATAGACACAGTAATGCTGAGTACATACATAATTCTTCTAGGTAACAGTAAAAAAATGTAGTTTTGACAAGTCATTATCTTTCAAAAAAAAAAAGGAATAAAATACATCAATAACATCTAGATTCTTAAAATTTCTAGGTGTCTGGTGACCCTCACTGCCGACTGCCCAGACTGTATAAATGGATTTTGACGGACTTAGTGGTGGCCTCTGCCCTCAGTCCCACCCATTCTAAAACCAGTCCTGCTCAAAGGTGTGTGTACAAATTATTTCTGTAGCTTGTGTAAGGGCTAGAGATGGCTATGGTCATTATTTCATTAATTTTCTTTACAAACCTCAGCTGTGTGCAAAAGCTGCTTATAGCTTGAGTAGGGCCCGAGGAGAGTATGGTCATTACTTTGCTAACTTTCCACACAATCTCAGAGATGTGTATAAAAGGTCTCTGTAGCTTGTGCTGGGGCTGCAGACAGTGGGATGATTATTTTACTTCTCTTACAGACTTCAGATATGTGCAAAGAAGGTCACAATAGCTTGGATGGGGAGCAATATACCGTCTAGCATTAACATGCTGGAATACATTATTATGATCATTATATTTTTCACTTTCCTCACACAAATTGGATGTGTACACAAATGGCTATCTTTTGGTAGTAGGGGTAAGTAGGCATTCTGTTTGTAAATATCTAACAGCAGCAGGTTGAAATACGTTACTACGTTTTATCTTCTGTTTCAGTTTTGTCCCAGTCTGACATCAGAGGGGTATACAGAACGTGGCTTCCTTTTGATGAGAGGGATGAGGAGGTATGGTGGTGTGTGTGTTTTTGTATATAATATATCCTATATATATATATATATATATATATATATATATATATATATATATACACACACACACACACATGGTTTCACTTCATATACTCGAAATACTGAAATCTCGAATTTCAGCATTTTGAGTGCACGAAGCAAAAACTTTAGAATAGCAAATGTACATAAGCGTGAATGTGAATATGTCGACTCCGCACTTATGCAGTGACGCTACATTATGGGAAGTGTTTGTTCAGGATGTTTGTGTTCAGACTTTCAGGTAAGTGAGTGTATGTGAGCATTTTTGTAAGTTATCTGTGTGTGTGTGTGTGTGTGCACGTGCGAGAGGGACTGTGGAATGTGTGTGTCTGAGGTTTTTTTTCTCTGTGCATTCTCGGAGTTAGTATATGTAAGTAGGGGGGTGGGCACAGCCCCCCATGTGGAGGGTGCAGGGGGCTTCTCCCCCTGCTTTTGTTTAGTGAAGGTATGTGTATGCATGGTGTTTTGTTGTGTTTATGTTTTTTGTGGTGTAGGTATTGTGGTTTGTGTGTGTATTCGGGTTTCTGATTTCGGCTTTCTGGGGTCTCAGTGTTGTGATGGTTTCGGCTTCATGCACTCGAAATACTGAAATTTGGGATTTCAGTATTTTGAGTATATGAAGTAAAACCATACACACGCACATAATATGTATAATATATCCAATATTATTAATGCTAACCAAGAACTTTACAGAGTTTTGGGTCCCACGTCCTCTTTTGTTTTAAGAAAACTATGTCGTTTGAATCTGACAAAAAAATTGTACAGTTTGTTGATTCCTAATAATACAGGCATGTTCTCACGTGGTCATTGTATTTGCTGTAAATACATTTTAGTGGGAGATCAGCTGTTTCTGTCGGCACGGAGTTTTACCCTAAAGTTTAAAGAACCATTCAATTGTGCTTCCACTTGTATTGCTTACTTTGCAATTTGCACATACTGTGGATTGGTCTACATTGGTAAAACTATCTGTAAGTTAAGTGACAGAATAAAGGAACATTGCAGAGCTATTAGAATCTCTGACTTTAAAAACATTTTAGCCAAGCATAGCTCTGTGGGTTCCCAGTTTTCATGTTTTAATTTTTCTGTTCTTGAAAAAGTTGTTGTGCCTTTTGGTGACAGTAATAACTTGCTTGAGGTTAAGGAAGTACATTAGCAAGTCAGGCTACATATACTGACTCATCCCCCGGACTGAATGGTAATTTAAACATGAAATGTTTACTCAAATGGAATAGATAGTTCATGACAACAACATTGTGGGTGGAGCTTTCTCTTGTATTTTAGGCTGTTTACTTTAGAATTTTCACTCATATTTGAATACTGAAAGACTTCTGATGAAGTTCAAATAATAAAGAACAAAAGCGCTCAAACCAGAAATTAGTTTTTCAAGTTCTTTTTCCTTCCTTTGTTAGAGTTTTTTTATTTTATTTTATATGAACAAAAATGTAGAGCACAGCACCACAGCAAACCAATAAAAAGCAGATGGCAAAGAGCAGTGTAAAATCCAAACAGACTTTTATTCGAACACAGGTGAATGCTTTGGGAGTAAAATTGCTTCTTCAGACCATACAAAAAATCAGCAGCATGTCAGATATTTAAAATGCAATCAGTTAAATATCTACCAATAAAAAACATTCAAGTACAATAGCCATAAAAATTTTAAAGGCACAGCTTTCTTTTAAGACAGAAACCGTACAAGGCTATTGCCATAAAAACACACATAGCAGTATACTTATTTAAGAAGCTTTCTTTCTTTCAGAACTGGCTTAAGAGGTACTGATTCATTCAAACCTGCACCTCTGTGTGCTGATAGTTTAAGAATCCATCTTAATTCTTTCCCTTCTGTGACATTAGTTATATCACCCAACCTAAAACTTTCATAAATTACTTCTACTGCCATAAACTTAAGCCAATGGTTAGTGCCTTTCTCTAGTATATGTTTAGCTAAGGCACTATAACTATGGCCCTTATTGGCACAATAATAATGGTTTCTAATTCATTCCTTAAGTCGCCTATTAGTTTTTCCTATATAAAATTTTGAACAAGTCATACACTGTGCTAAATAAACTAAGTTTTTAGTGTCAAAATTAGCTTTAACTTTAAAGACATAATGATTACCATTGTCTGGTTGTATAAATGTATTGGATATGTCAACGTATTTACAAAAAGTACATTTACCACAGATAGAGCTACCAAAACTAGTTGTTCTAATACTAGGTTGCTGTATGTTACTTGTATTAGGGAAACAAAGCTGTCTTTTCAAAGATTTTTTATTTTTATAAACAAAATTTGGGGCTGCACTAACAAACTCACATATAATAGGGCCAGAAGATAAAATATGCCAATTTTTTGTAATAATAATTTTTATATCCTCAGTACTAAAAGTCGTACAATAAGCTACATTGCTGTAACTATTATTATAGGCAGTCTTTCTCATGTTTTCTTTACGTGAAAAAAAACGGGCGTCCACTAATTTGTCTGTCTAACTTGACCCTTTCACATGCTTTACTAACTTCAAAAGGTTTATAACCACGTTCTGTAAATTCTATACTAGTGGAACACATAGTTGTTTCAAATTCTTGTTCCTGGTCATGGAGCCTAGAAACTCTTAAATGTTGACCTCTTACCAGATTTTCAAAAACGTGGTGGATGCATACTATTACGTTCAAGATAACTATGTATATAACATGGTTTTCTATATCTCTTAGTGTGCAGCTTTCCATCTATGCCTCTATACAGACTACCAAACACATTTTTACTACATTTCTGCAGGGGGGGCTTCCCCCCCATAAATTAAATTTACCAACTCCAAGATTGCACTACAGTGGGGAAAAGTTAATTTCCTAACCCCACTGTATCAAGCCCCCCTGCAGAAATGTAGTAAAAAGTGTGTTTGGTAGTTTGGTGTCATTGTATGTCATTATATGTGGAGGGGATGTTATTTTCATGTGATTTGTACTGTTAAATGTTATGAAGTTCGATGTTATGGGTTTTAGATGTTCTGGTCTTAATGTTATGAAATTAGATGTTATAGGTTTTAGACGCTTTAAAGGGAACCCATATATATGTGTGTGTGTCTATATATATATATATATATATATATATATATATATATATGTTTGTGTGTGTGTATATATATATATATATATATATATATATATATATATATATATATATATAGGGGCGGCTACAGTGGTGCAGCAGTTAGCATTATCGCCTAACAGCAAGAGGTTCTCCAGTTTGATTCTCGGCTGAGGTGCCTTCTGTGTGGAGTCTGCATGTCCTCCCTGTGGTCGCGTTGGTTTCTTCTGGGTGCACCGTTTTCCTCCTGCATCTCAAAGAGTACACAGTAGGTGGATTGGGCACTCTAAACTGGCCGTAGGTGCGAGTGAGTGGTACAAATGAACTACTGCACCAGCGGTGTAAACCTTGGCTCAAGCTGTTTGTCACTGTTGAAGTGACACCCCACCACTACCGTGGGATCTAGTCTTAGCCAAGTAAGGTAATGAAATGTAAAGTTGAATAGTAACACTGAATTTGTTTCTTTAGTGATGATCTTTTTGAAGTTATCATTGGATGAAAAGGATGTTTTAAAAAGTTGTACAATGCATCTTTAGGCATCTAAACATCTTTGGCTCTTGGAAAAGCTAATTTTATATATATATATATATATATATATATATATATATATATATATATACACATACACTAACACATACTCAGCAGTTATCAGTGGAACACTACTTCTCGTAGTGTGGAATAAAGCTTATAGGAAGGTAAAAATTGGTTACCTTATACTTATGAAACATTCTTTTGATGAGTTAACATGCTTTGGTGTTATTTACCATAGATTATAGCTCAAAATTTGTTAACAGTGAAAATATGACAGACCCTTTTAATGTGGAACACTGAGGAACATGGAGTTTTTAAAGCTCAAGATGAGGAATGTTCCTCGTAATGATGTACATTTGAGATGTATTGCTGTCTCACAGCATTTTGTCCTCAATTGCTTTTCAGATGGATTATTAGCTCTCTACCTCTTACCTCCATAATCAAGAACAAATCCAGAAATAATTAGGAGCAAATGCCTCAAATCAGGGACACATTTCAAAATGTTAGTACAATAGCTTGTGAAGTTGACAGAACAAGAAAATGTGATTTAGCATTCATTTTCTGAAGTAAACATAGTCTGTAACTATAATTTTTGTCATGATTTATTATCCACCACCCTTTATCCCCAAATCTACAGCTGTAGAATAGGTGTGGGCTGGGATGCTTTCTATGCAGTCTCTTTATGTCCTCCCTTTATCAGTCAGGATGTTTGTCAGATGCTGCAGTTTCTTTCTGTATCCCAAACTGAGCTGTAGGTGAACTGAAGGTTGTCCAAACTGCCAGTAGGTGCATGTGCTCATGTGAATGTGTGTTTCCATGCAGGATTAATTGTTCTGTCTTGAACACATGTGAATGAATGCTAGGAAAGACTCAAATACTCTGCAGCCCCAAATTAGATTAAATAGGTAACCAGTGAAGGAATGAATACATTCTGTTTATTCATTTTCTTTTGAATTCCCACTAAACCCTTTGTTTTTTAGAATGTTGTGGCAATTGTGTATTTAAAAAAAATGTAAGCCTTGTAGGGTAAGTGAACAAAAAAGAAGTTTTTAACAGACTTTCTAAATGTTTTGGATTGCTTCTAATTCTTGCACAACTTCTGTTAAAGTTCTTAAAATCTCTCTTCCTTTAGCCATAACTGTTTTTGTCCTGTAGAATGTAAAATTTACTTCTTAAGCTCCCCTACCCAGCAACCTTCCTCTAAACTAACATCCCACCATAAACCATTCCCCATGGGATCCAACTCTACCTGCACCATAAAAACATACTAAGCATGAAATCTATCAAAGCTGCTCCAGATTAACCTACTAGGTGAATACATTAAAATGGCAGCAGGTGCTCTGGCCTACTCAATTTCTAAACTAATTAATCAATCCATTAAAGAAAGCTGTGTTCCCAGCCTATGGAAAAATGTATCTTACTAACTGTCTAACTGTAGACCAGTAGCTGTTTTACTTCAACTCTCAAAAGTCCATTTGAAATGCCTCCATCAGATAACAATCTGCTGCCTCAAGCACAGCATGTATTTCACCTTAATCATCATAGCACTACTCTGACTCTCCTTAACTTCTTAACCACTGAAAGTCAAAACAGGAATGGTGGAAACCTGGTCTCTACATTACTCCTTTATGTATTAGAAGGCTTTTGACACTATTACACACACACACACCTGTTACAGAAATTGTTCTCTGTAGGTCTAGTTAGACCTGCACTCATTGAGTTTGTGGCTATTAAATGGTAAAATAACAGCACTCTCTTATTAAACATATTTGTGAATGACCTCCACTCAGTACGCAAACATGCAAAAGATCATCCAGTGTGGATGACTCCACTCTGATGTGCACTGTTAAAAAAATGGATACACTGAAGCAACAAATCAAGGGCTTCCTTACTTGTATTGAAATATGACTGTCCAAGTCCTCACTTCTTATAAGCCCCCAAAATTCCAAACTCATCCTGTTCAGCCCAAAACAACTCTCTACCCAGAAATCCCTCTTCACTCCAACTTCCACAAACAATATACAAATTGAATTAGTCACCCAGAGTGTTACTAGGTGTAATAATTGATAACTCATAATTCGACTACCATGTGAAAGATGTAATTAAAAAGGTAATGGAAAAAAATAGTAAAACATACCTAACAGATAGTGCCATAAAATACTTTGCTTCAACATTCCTCCTTCCAACTCTGATCTATGAAGCACCTGTTCTCATTAATCTTCACGCAACTAAAACCAATCTCTTTGAGTAATGATGCAAATAAAGTAGCCACATTTTCTGCTCATGTGAATTACGAATTTCATCATTTTGTAGCACTAAAGCAGCTACACAGGCAAGCACATTCTCAATGCTTGAAATACTTGAGTCTTATACACAAACCTGTAAAATTCTATAGTTTAACTCACATCCTTAAACACTACTCACCAAATGGGCCTCTTTGCTTTATAGATTAAAAAAAAACATATTACTAATAACTGAATCAGAAATCTGTGCTGTCAACTCTCTATATTCCTCCTACATCTCTAAAATCTGGAACATCATCCCCACCTACACTTAAACAAATACCTCTGGTGAAAAAGTTAAAGTATCACTTAAAACAACACCTAATGAACACATGCCAGTGTTCCTGCTCAACTTCTGACTGGACAAACATTCATGTTCATCTACACATTGTGTTCTAAATTGTGCAGTCCTCTCAGTGTATCTATAACAGCGAAACGGCACTTCGACTCCTCACATCAACAGGTTACAGAGGGAAAGAAGGCAGTTGGCCAACAGTCATACGTTTGGTCCCTCTGTAGGAACTGGCACCAGTACAAAGTTGGTATATTTAGTTGGGAGTGTGTGTGTATGGGGCGGGGGTGAAGCCCCCAACTTGTGTGCGCTCGTAGTGTTTTGCTGTGGTTTGTTTTTATTGTTGGCCAAATTGCTTCTTTCCCTTGGTAACCTGCCATTTCAATGTTGTTGTCTCGATCATGTGTGTTTCGAGTAAGTGGGTTTGCGATACTATGAAGTATACCCATAGATATATATATATATATATATATATATATACACAGACATACACATCTGTTTACACAATCATACTAAATTTTCATCCCTGTTAGACACCCCCCCACTCTTTTTTCCATAATCACCATCTGATTTGACTTAATATTGTGGCCCAAACTGAGGGCAGTAAAGTCAAAAAAGGTGGAGTTTCAATATACATTAAAGACATACACACTTCCAGGCTGATCAAACAGTATGATGCCCAGGAGACACTCCAGGTGCAGTTAGCCATTGACAAGAGCCCTATTCAAATCATAGCTAGCTACTGGCCCCCAAATCTGAAATCTGACTCAAGATGCCCAGTCCATCTATTTGGACCTGTTCAAATCTGTCAAGATTCAACCCATTAGCCTGATCCTGGGTGACTTTAACTTCCCAAACATAGATTGGAAGAACTACTCTTGCCAGAACACAAATGCCAGCGATTCCCAGTCAATACCCCCACAAGAGGTGATAATATCTTGGACTTGGTATTAACCAACATGAGTAACCACTGCAGCAACCCTATAGTATCATCCTCCCTGGTAAGATCCAACCACAAAGCAGTCTCTTTCAAAGTTACCATCTCACCCAACCTCCCTCTAGCTAGGATTAGACATAAAGACTTTTCCAAAGTTGATTACAGCCTCCTGAGGGATGGTATAAACAGCGTCCACAGCCCCCTCCCCCTCTGTAGGAACTGGTACCAATATCCAAAACTACACCAAAGCACTATACGAGCATTTATTTAGATGCATGGAATCAGGAATACCCGGCAGGACTAAATCATCCTCCGCAAGGAAGAGTAAACCTGTCTGGTAGACATCCACAACAAATACACTCTATAACAAAAGGAAAAAAATTGTTCTCCAAGACCAGGAAGGACCAGGTGCCCAATTGGAAACAATGTCTCCTTAGCCTGAAAAAGCAAATAAGAGCACTAGTGAAATCCTCTAAAGCAAACTTTGAGTCCAAATTGGCCACTACTAGAGGCAGTCATAAGGCCTTCTTCACATATGTCCACAACCTCAACGGAATCACCCAGATCTGTTCAGAACTGGTGGTCAAGAACACCACATATACAAATGCTTTAGATATAGCAAACTTGCTGGCTGACAGATTCAGTGAAAACTTTACCTCTCTGCCCCCCCCCCCCATCAGTAAATCAGGACACCCCCAGTACCAGCCCCCTTCCCCTTATATCTAGGGAACAGGTCATCACTGCGCTCTCAAAGGCAAATAATACAGCCTCCATGGGACCCGATAACATCCCAGGCTGCATTCTATGTGAACTTAGACAGGAACTTGCAGCAAAATTATGCACCCTATTCAACCAAAGCCTGGAGGGCTGTAATTATACATCCATTATTTGCTGGATCCTCTCCATCAAACAGGTTTTTTGAAACATTTTTCTCAGAATCCTGCACACATTCTATAGACTTGATATTTGCTTTTTCCTTTATTTCTTTCAACACTCCATCATCTCCTTCTCTCTCCATCTGCCTCCGTGTTTCTCCAGGCCACCTGTGCACCTGGAATAGAAACAGAAGTGCTCCTGCAAAATGTGTCCCACTCACAACAATGACAATTAGGAGAAGTTCCCTGATGGCCAAATTTCCCCTAGTAGTATAAATATCACTTTGGGTCTCACCTGAAAAGAGACTACTAGCCTAGTGGGACTAACCTGCTCAACAAAGGATAAATAAAAATAATAAAAAATGTTTATTCGTATACTTAGGTTGCATTTCTAAGTTTTAGCAGCAAAGGTAATGTAGCAGCTGCAGCTTGAAATTCTGAATCCTAGTTTTCAATACTTGGCATTTCTTTCTGTCTGAACACTTCAAGTGGATTTTACACACACACACGCACACACACATATATATATATATATATATATATATATATATATATATATATATATATATATACACACACACACACATACATGCATATATATATATATATATATATATATATATATATATATATATATATATTTATATTCTCTTCAGAATATCGAAGGTTTAAAACTTCGAATTTCCTATGGTCTAGACCATATGATCAAAGTTTCAAAACTTCGATATTCTAATATAAATACAAAAACAAAACAAAGCCATGTTCCCCAATGTTTTTGCAGGAGCCCAACACCCCCACTACTTAAATATACCAACTCTGAGATTGCACTACAGCGAGGGAAAAGGGAAAATCTCCCATTCCACACTGTATGGAGGTCTTCGTTCAGAATTTCGAGGTGTTGAAACTTCGACCCTATGGTCTCGACCACATGAAATCTGAAGTTTAAACCTTCGACATTCTGAAGGGAATATATATTTCCTCAGAGTAAAAAAGGAAACCTGTATTATTTGTAGCTGAATCTAATGATATCTATGGTAGGTATGCATTGAAATTATAATATTAAGGTCACAACTATGAAAGCCTAGCAATGTTGTTTTAATTTTCTTCATGAGCTACCACAAATACTCATTTTGACTCTTTTTTTCATTCAGACTGCCCCAGTTGGCTGCGCCCCTTCAAATAGGGTGCACCACTTTTGGGGGTGTGAATGACATGCAAACTCCCTCAGATGACAACTTTGTACAAAGGTTCCTTCTCTCCTGCACACATTCACAATGTCAAGACAAGCAAAAGTGATCATTTTACTGCCATTAGCTGAGACTGATTGGATATGTACTAAAAGCATCAGACTGAGAATAAATCTCAGCAAAAAAAAAAATAAAACAGCTCAGTTTGTTGACAAAGTGGAATAATTCTTGTCTGAGTGTTATCTCATTAGGTTGCAAAGAATCCCCCTATATTGCAAATATAAATTGAGGGAATTAATCCAAGCACTTCAGTATGAAACTTGTTAGCAGTTTATTGCATAAATTCTCTGTGATAAATTGCCAGACGAATGTAAACTCTTCCAAGGTGTAACGAGCCTTGTCTTCTTTCTCTTCCATTTGGCAATTCTTACTTATCGTAAACTTTGCTGGTTTAAATAGCACTGAATTTTTTCCATTATCTTTATTGATTTTGATAATTATACATAGTTTGTTTTTACCATAGGTATTACATTTTACTTGAGCATTCTTTGCCTGTCAGTCACATTTCTCTCTAAACATCTTGTTAACTGTTGCACATATTGCAAATAGTTTATTAGTTCATGTTAGTTTTTGATGAGTTTTTATGCACTTTTGTATATACAAGTCAAATTTAAGATGATCATCCACTGTCATCCTTAGTAATTTGCTATGAGAAATGATTTCAATGACTGTATTATTAAAACAGAGGCATTCAAATTTAGATTTTTTTTAATGAGAGCGGGATTTGGGGATTAAGGAAAGTTTTTTTTTTTTTTTTTTTTGGGGGGGGGGGTGAGCATGAGTTCTGAGTTAGAAACTCATGTTTCAGTGGCTGTTAAAGCTTCCTGAGTAACTTTTTGAAGATGTGCCATGTTGTCTGATGTGCATATGAGTGTGAAGTCATCTGCATATTGTTTAAGGAGGTCTGTTGTATAAATGTGTAGAGAGGGTTAGTGAGAATATTAAAGGGGAGGAAACCAAGGATAGAGCCTTGTGGTACCAGATGATGACTGGGAGATATGGAGAGAGGATAGAGGTAATTTTATTAACTGATACCTATTGGACAGACGCGGCAGCGTTGTTACCTCACAGCAAGAGGTTCTCCCGTTCGATTCTCGGCGTGGCTTGAGAGTGCCTTCTGTGTGGAGTCTGCATGTCCTCCCCGTGGTTTTGTAGCGTTCGAAAGACATGCATGCATAAATGGGTGTGCCTTCGTTGAAGGTTGGGCGTCGAGCTGGCACCTCGGCATTTCGTAAAAATCTACTGCCATTCATTAACGGACCGAAGTTCCGCTGTGGCGACCCCTTACCGGGAAAAAGCCGAAAGACAAACAACAACAATCTATTGGACAGATAGCTTTTGAACCATAGAAGGGTGAGCTGAGATAGACCTAGCGAGGACATTTGAAGTAGACGTTTGCCATGACAAATTTTATTGAAGGCTTTAGACAAGTCTAGAAATAAGGAGGAGGCTAGTTTGCTGTTATCTCGAGATTTATTGACAGTATCTATAAAGGTTGGAAGTGCAGTGTTAGTACTATGGGAGGGAAATAAGCTGTGTTGTGTGGGGGTAGGAGTTTTTCCTGCAGGAGACAGTTTAACAATTGTTTTCAAATATATTTTTCAAGTGTTTTGGAAGGAGGAGTTGTATAGAGTGGGAGATGGTCACTGAGAGAGTCTGACATTGTAACTGTGGTGGTGAATTTGCTAGGATCTGATACTAGGATAAAGTCTAATAAGGAATTTGATGTCTTGCTATATTGTGTGTGTGTGTGTGTGTGTGTGTGTGTGCACGCGTGCGCTGTATCTTTAAGAAGCATATCAAGGACTGAACGTGCATATATAAATAGCAGGCATGTGCTATACTCAGTGCCATTTTGAAAGTACAGCCAGAGAGTGAGCATGTATGAATGAATGTAGCTAGTTTGTATACGAGTTACCTAAGTTAAAGTTAATAAGCTTCAATTGTGATGTGTTTGTACATAATAAAGCTGCTTGAACAGAACCCACAAAGACTCGTCTATTACATCCAGACTAAACGAGCGACATGGTGTCAGAACCAGGATTCCAGAGACTGATATTCAGAGCCACAAGGTGCAGAGAAAAGGTAAACTAAAGAAGAAGGAACACGGAAAAGGGCCAGAAAAAAATCTAAAGGTAATGAAAACTTGCACAAACAATTTATAAAAAAAGATAAAACGGAACATTATAAAAAAAGATAAAACGGAACATTACAAGGTCACAAACAGCATTATTAGACAAGTGAGAGGCACAAAAGGTTTATTAATTAAACAAAATGTTTAAGATTAAGATATCTGATAAAACGATTATCAGAAAACAAAACGAGTATGTTTAAAGCAAAAAGGGCATGTTTAGAGTAAAATGAGCACATGAAAAGTACAGTGGACATGAAAAGAGATTAAACGAGCAAAATTAATATAAGGGCACAAAGGGCACATTAAGTATAAATAAAGTGAGTTGACTGCATGTGTTCTGGCAAAGTGCTGTGTTTTGGCATAATTATGACTTTGTATTGTATCAAGGTCATAACTGGAGTTAATTTGAATTATCTCAGAGTGTAAAAGTGCTTACAGTGTGTGCATATTACTGTGCATATATTCTGAGTTTGTGTGCCAAGTGCAACTATTTCGTGAAGTACAGTCAAAGTACAGCCATTTTGAAAAGTTTCTTGTGCTGGGTGTGTCTATTCACAAAGTTCCGTCATTACAGAGTGTTTCTTGCACTGCAAAAAATTATCTAGCAAGGTACTGCCATTTTGGGGAAGTTTCAGTGTGCTGTGTACTGTTTATTCACAAAGTGCAGTTACTTTGAAATGTTTCTTACTCTGAGCTGCTTCTGCCCAGTTCATTCGCACAATGCAGTTATTTGAAATGTTTCTTACAATGATAAGAGGTGATTTCTTGCAGTACAGCAATTTTGAGAGTATTACAGTGCCTGAGAGACTTATTTCACAAAGTTCAGTTATTCACAGGCTTGTTGTGCAACTGGGCAAAATTACAAATACTGGCATAAATTTCTGGCATGTGTATGTTTGTACATATTTTCAAAACCCTTCACTGGCATGTGTTAATATGGCAGATGGATTTCAAAAGCACTCACCACTTGTATTTCCTCAGAATATTCCAGAGAATTGGAGAATATTTGAGCAAGATTATGATATTTTTATACAAGCAGCTTATTCCGACAAAGATGCATACACCAGGGCATTTATTTTGTTAAACCTAGCTGGGTCAGAGGCCATTGAAAGAGAGTGTTCATTTGTGTATGCACCAGCAGTATATGAGGGAGAATGTGAAAAATCGTCATATTGTTGTACAGGCTGAGTCAAGGGAAGACCCCGAGTGTTTGAAGTGCAAATTCAGGGAAATGTGCAATCCCCAGACTAATATTACATTAGTGAGGCATTTGTTTTACATAAGAGATCAGAAAACGGGAAACTTTTGCAGCTTATATTACTGACCTGAAAAACAAAGCTAAAATGTGTTGGTTTGGTGACTTAAAAGCTGAGTTAATAAAGGACAGGCTTGTGTGTAGTATTAATAGTGCTGCTGTGAGAAAGATGTTTGCTTTGTGACAGTGATTTAACATTGAGTAAAGCTATTGAGATTTGTCAAATCCTTGAAGGTACAGAAAGGCACACAAATATGCTTGCAAGTGACAAGAGCATGGTTTCAGCAGGTTCCAGAGCAGATGTCAACAGCATGCAACACATGGAAAACAGAAGTAATGCTAAGCACATGTCAGCCACAGCCCCTGCTAGTTCACCAGGGAAACCACATAGTTTTCCAGCAAGTTCTAAGAAAGGAGCATGCTCAGTGCAGTACAAGTGAGTCAGCAAAACCCAAATCCAGCTTTATTGTTAACTGTCGCAATCGCGGTGACAATCATGAGTCTAAAAGAGAGATGCTTAGTATTTGGTCAGCAATGTCACAAGTGTAAAAAAATGGAACCATTTTTAAAAATTTTGCAAATCAAGTAAACCCCATACAGTTATAAAGAAAGGTCACTGAAAAATGCAAATTGATCAAGTAGATCACAACTCCACTTTCTATGTAGATGATATATCAGTAATTGGTGAAAAGGTGGATGCAGTGAATTTGTTGGCAAAGAACAAAGTGTTTTGTACTGTCCAGATCAATGATAAATCCACCAAGCTCAAGTGGGCACTGGTTCAAAGTGTAATGTTATATAAGCAGACACATCTGCTAAGGCGAGAACTAATGAACAACCTAATGTGGCTAGTAGTGCGAAACTTGTTGCTTAGGAGGTGAAGAAATTCAAACCAAAGGCTTAGTAGTGCTTTCATGTTATTTGGCTAGGAACTGTTACAGCTTGTTATTCTATGTAGTTCGAAGACCTGTGCAGTTATTATTGGGTCTCCGTGACAGCTTTAGGAATTAATCTGCTTTCTTTTACCAAAAATGTTTACCACATAACTGCCTATCCTAGTTCCAATTTTTCTGAAGCCATTTTCTCAGAATATGCTGATGTTTTTGATGACAAGTTGGGCAAACTTCCGGTTGTGTATTCTATGAAGTTAGACCCAGAGGCCAGTCCAGTAATCAGACCAGCAAGAAAAGTTCCAATAGCTATGCAGGATAAAGTCAAAGCTCAGTTAGATAAAATGGTATAGCAAGGTGTAATTTCTCCAGTTACAGAACCAACTGAATGGGTGTCATTTATGGTAGCAGCTCACAAAAAAGGCTCAAATGAAATCAGAATATGTGTTGACCCAAGAAACTTGAACAAAGCATTGAAGATACCGCATCATCCAATGCATACAGTTGAAGAGGTTGCAGCTGTAATAACGAATGCTACTGTTTTTTTCTGTCTTGGATGCAAAAAGTTCATTTGGCAAGTGGTGCTTGATCACAAATCCTCATTACTGACCACTTTTGTTGCCCAGTTTAGCAGATATAGATTCCTAAGGATGCCTTTTGGAATAAATTCTGCAAGTAAAGTCTTCCAGCGTGCAATGGAGCAATTTTTTTCAGGTTATCCTTGTGCCATAATAGTAGATGATTTATTGGTTGGAGGCAATGGTGAAGCAAACCATGACAGAAACCTTAAGAGAGTTCTAGATAGAGCATGTGAAGTGAACTTAAAGCTCAATCCTCTGAAGTGTAAATTCAGACTGCCAGAAGTTACATATGTAAGTCATTTATTTACCACCACTGGCAAAGACCAGACCTGTCTAAGCAAGCAGCTATTCTTGAGATGTCAACACCAGATAATATTCAAGCTCTGCAACATTTCATTGGCATGGTCAACTATTTAGACAAGCTCATACCAGACTTCAGTGAGTTGACAGCACCTTTAAGAAAACTGATATGTAAAAATGTTATATGGTCTTGGTTGGAACAGCACCAGAAGGCATTTGCAGACCTTAAGCAGAAAACTGCCACCCACCTACATTAAGATACTATGATGTTAGTAAACCAGTCACTCTTTCCTCTGATGCTTCAAAAATTTGTCTTGGCGCAGTTATTCATCAGGAAGGCAGACCAGTAGCCTTTGCATCTAGACACTTACCCAAACTTAAATGTAGTATGCTCAAATTGAGAATGAACTTCTGACAATAGTATTTGCATGTTCAAAGTTTCATGATTATATCTATGGTTGAGCTATTAAGATTGAAACTGATCACCAACCTTTAGTTACTATTCTAAAGAAGCCTGTGCATTCAGCTCCAGCATGATTACAAAGAATGATGTGCAAAATACAAAAGTACAATTTTTAAAATGGCATATACAAAAGGTAAGGCTGATACCTTATCCAGATCGCTCAGAAATACAATAGAACATCTTGATGCAGAGAATTTTGACTTTGACGTAATGGCAATGCATAATTTTTTTACCATGAGACTTGATGAGCTGAAAGATCATACAAAGACTGATTCAGTTTTGCAAAAGTTCAGCCACAACATTAATGTTGGATGGCCATCAAAGCAATCTAGTGTACCACCTGAAGTGCAAAGCTATTTTCCTTACAGAGATGAGATGAGATGATGGAATATGGCATTATTTTCAAAGGTCCTAAGCTTGTTGTTCCTGCTTCCTTACAACATGAATATATCCAGATTTTGCATCATGGTCACCTAGGTAATGAATCTACCAAAAGAAGGACAAGAGAACTAATATTTTGGCCTTCACTAGTGAAAGACATTGATAAAGTACTTTTTTTTTGTTCAGTATGCAATAGTACTAAACCACATTTGCAAAGAGAACCACTTCAACTAAGTCAGGTTCCTGAACTACGCTGGTCAACAGTAGCCACTGACATATTTGAGTGGAACAATCAACATTACTTAGTATTGGTAGACTCTTATTTGAACTGGTTTGAGATTGATTTACTACCTAATCTAACATCCACTACTGTTATTACTAAGTTGAAACATCATTTCTCAGTCCATGGTAGACCACACAAAGTTATTTCTGACAATGGTACTCAATTTACTAGTCAGTTTTAGAAATTTGTAAGAGAATGGGACTTTGTATATGTTGCTAGCAGTCCAGAATATCCTCAGTCAAATGGTCTAGCTGAATGTGCAGTACAGAGTGCAAAGCAATTACTTGAAAGGTCAAAGCGTGATAATACTGATGTCTTTTTTAATTTACTTAATCTCAGAAACATACCCCGTTACAATATACTTGGCTCACCTGCTCAGAGACAGCTATCCAGGCAAACCAGAACAACTCTGCCTAAAGCTAAAAACAGAACTATCAGAGCCCAATTATTCAGGAAGAGTTCTTTCCAGAAGTCCAGTTATGATAAATTGAGCAGATTTCTTCATCCATTGAAATAAGGAGAGAGTGCAGATACAAATGGCAAAAGTTTTCCAGTGGATTAGTCAAGGAACAGGTACATGTACCGAGCTGAGATCCTTCTTCGTAGAATCTGAGGTTGTGGAGTACAGGAGAAATCGCAGACTTTTTCTTCCTTTACCAGAATCATTATTGCAGCATTGTTCTTGTGATACAGATTCTAGATCTCGGAGCAGTCCAGACAATGTTCCTGTTCCAGAACGTGTCTTAACTTCTATTTCCATTCTTGAGGATGTTCCCGATATTCCTAAGGTTGAACATTCAGCAGAGACAGTTCCATTTGCTAAGTCTAATTCTCAGTTTTATGTCACATGATTTGGTCGTACTTTCAGACCTAGTGTGAAATACACAGTGACCTGGGCATAACTGTATATATGTACCTAGTTCTGTGTAATTGAATGACAAAGAACTATTTGTATTGTTTGCATGTCAACTGATATACTCAGCATTGCATGATCTATTTCTCAAAGAGGGAGTATGTAGAACAGAGCTTGTGTGCTGAGTCTTTAAGAAGGCCAAGTCAAGGACTGGACATGCATATATAAATAGCAGGCACATGCTATACTCAGTGCCATTTTGAAAGTGCAGCCAGAGAGTGAACATGTATGAATGAATGTAGCTAGTTTGTATATGAGTTACCTAAGTTAAAGTTAAGAAGCTTCAATTGTGATGTGTTTGTACATAATAAAGCTAATTGAACAGAACCCACAAAGACTCATCTATTACATCGTGACTAGATGAGTGACAGTGTGGTGCTAGTAATTAGTTGTGTGAAACCATATAAGTTCATACTGGATGTAGGGGAGTTAAGAGGCTACATCCAAACAGTTGACATTCACATCACATAGTAGTACTTTTTCTTTTGGAATTGTTATGGATATACAATATAGGACATCATCCATTGTAGTTAAATTGTATATTTATTTATTTTCAGAAAAGTAATAAAAAGCTCTGCTGAATTGAATTTTGGTATCAGTTTGTTGTAGGGGAAATGTGGTAGTAGCTGAGAAATGCCACCACCTTTCCTCTTTATATGGTCTTTACGGATGGTGATATAGAAAGTGGGTGGTAATTTTGGAGTCTTTTATGCCAAGTTTCAGTTATAATGAGAATATCAGACTTGTGTTGTGTGATCCAGATATGTGGTTCATAAATTTTATTTCTTATGCTTCTAATATTTATGCTGGCAAAAGTTAGGTTACTGGGGTTGGGTGGCTGATTATTGTGGGGTTAAAGCAGTGTGTGGCAGAGACTCATCTTAATGTTGGTTGTGATGTGGGGGGCCAGGATTAAGGTGAATGTCTCCTCCAAAGAGGACTTTAGTATATTGGGGTATTATTGATTCTTGTTTTTTGGATAGTATTTTTCCACAACTCAATTTCAACTCAAATTAAATTAAAAGCAATAGGTTCATAGGTAAGTACTAGGCTAGCTGCCCTTTCAGGCCATTTTAAGCCTAGCAAATTTCCCATTTGTGCTGGAAATAACCTATCCTATTTGGTTATAGATTTGCCTAGACCTGTTCGATAATTATATATAACCCTTAATGAGAATAATTGGGATCATACCTTAGATAATTTTTAGGGGACCCATGCATGGGATAAAGCATTTAGGAGCTGCATCTGTTCATTAGTAGTACAACCAGCATTCCCGGGGTAAATGTTGTGTTTCACATCCATAGATCTAATTTGTACTTGAAAATGGAGAGGGATGAACTGTTTTATGTGGATGGGAGTCTGTTCCAAAGTGGCAGTATCCTCTGTGAAATATACTTGCCCCTTCACTGCACTGTTGATGTTACAGAAGAGGTTTAGATCCATAGACCAAGTATTTATGATGCCATTTAACTGCTAATGTGCAGTAAATCCATCAGTAAAGGGTCAGAGGATGCTTTGTATGCCAGACACAGGTCACATCTTAGCAGCCTCTAAGATACCTGGTATAGTGATAGGTCCTTGAGTCGGTCCATCTAGGACATGTTGTTTTGGCCTTGTATCCTTTTAGTAAGGTATCTCTGTGAGTGTTGCAGCTGTTGCATGTGTCTGGACAGATACATAGTAAAAGGGGTATTATATTCAATGAGTGGCCTAATGAGGGCTGAGTAGAGGGGGTTGATGACATCCCTAAATCTAGACGCAATTCCTTTGTTTATAAGCTGTGCAATTTAGAATGAATTTCTTAATGATATACACGTTAGTCAAAAGTTAGGTCACTGTCCACATAAGTTTCCAAACCTCAAGCAACTCCATCATCTCTTAGTGGAGTATTGTCAGTGTGGTAGTTCTCTGAGGTAGATGACTTTTCAAAGGGTACAAGAATGCAATTTCCAAAATTTATCTTCAGACCATGGTTTTGACATCAGTTATCATTCCTCCCTGCAAGACGGCTAAGTCACTTGGGTAAATTATTTGGGATTTAATCAGTCTATATTTGGGGTGTCATTAAATAGGTTTGGTGTGATGTGTGGAGAGTTTAGGGAGGAGGTATGTATAGTTTGGGACAGAGTTTGAGAGATGTTGAGAGCTATTACTGAGTCTTGGTAGGATAAGTGATGGCTTATAGGAGTAGGAGAATAGAGAATAAGCTGAGGAGTAGCATGATTAAGTAAAGGGATCTGTATTTTACTGATGGCAGGTAGTGGGGAAGTAGCAAGGCTGTAGAATATTTAGTGGTGGTTGAGTCTGACAGCTGGTAGAAAGTAGATAGCAAGGAAGAAGAATATATATTCTCAAAAATAATGAGGTTGAAGCACACTCAGTGGATCTTAACATTTTTTTCTTTTAAAGTACTGAATCCCTTGCTCTTCAAAAGCACATCAGTTGTCTCAGCTGAGTGGGCATCTTAAGTCAAGGAGTTCAAGAAACAAGGCACCACTGTCTCATAAAGTGAGTGAGAGGGGAGGGTAGTAAAGCTTAATAAATTTTTGCTGTTTCACAAAAACAGCTCATTCATATTACATGACATTTCCTTGATGGTAGGAGACTAAAAGTATATCTAGTCATCCCTTTAAGTACATTCAACCTCCTACCTTCCTCTTGTGTTCCACTTCTATCCTGTTTCGTCTTGAATCTCTCCATGGGTGCCATATTTTCCATCTACTCTAGCTGTCATTGCATGAGTTCACCACCTTGTCTGTGCAGAAGTGACTTTGCATATCCAAGGAATTGTTCTGCTGCCTTTGGCTCCCTTCTTCTTTCTATGTCCTTTTTGTGTAGAGAAACCCCTTCACATCTCCCTGGCATGGTCATGGCCCCCCCACCCTTTTTGTTCTGGTCCCAGGTGATCTATCTACACTTACCTTTTCCATTCAGCACCCTTCTAATGGCTCTTCTCTGAGCTTCAGCCAGCAGGTCTGCCAAACCGCACACAGCATTCAAGGTATATGGCCTGATCTAGGTCCAACATAGCACATGCATTTCCTCCTGGCTTATGGAATATACTCACAAGAGGACATGATCCAGTGTTTTGTGACCTCCTAGTACTAACCTCTCACTCTCCTTTTGGTGGGTCATTATAAGTGTAGCCAGCACTCCCAGATCCCTTTCTTGCTGTGTTTCCACCATTTGTATCCCCATTTAATATATCACACCGGAGTTGCCCTGCACCTGGTGCAGTGCGTGGAGCATGAATCTGAACTGCCATTTTTCACTACCTCTGGTAGCCTTTTCAAACTTTCCTTACACTTTTCACCTCATACCCAGCAGATTGTTGTTGAAATACTAGGGACTCTAGCTACAACCTTAGGAAGAACAAGACTGAAAATGCTAACATGGGGGAATCTATACTAAGCCTCAGGTTGCAATACTTGTGAGTAGTTTCCGTATGGTGAAATACAAAAATCTTGGAGTTAGTATATATAACTAGCAAAAGTTTTGGGGGTAGCCCCTTATAAAAATACCTTACTTGCATTACTGTGGCTTTCAAAATTCATTACAGTACTCTGGGCTGTCAAGACATTTTTTTCATACTTGTGCATATTGTAGTTATGGGTCTCAAAGTTTCTGATAGGAAATCTCCTTCACCGCTGCATATCATATTTTATTTTATTTTCATACATGCTTTAAACAGGTAAATTAACTGGTTCAAAGATCATTTTTATCCATGACTGGGGCCCATAGGTATCAGCAATTACCCTTAACTAATGTCTTTAGTGAAAATGTTTATTCTGTTCTGTATTCTCCTTACTATAGCTGAGATAAACACACTTGAATACTGAACCAAGGACTGACATCTGCAGTACCACACAAGCCACATTCTTAACATTGCCCCTGTCACAAAAAGCCTCGTGTCCCACCATTTCACCATGCAGTAAAGAATTAAATTAAGATTCATACTGCCCCAAGCCATTTAATTTTTTAGAACAGTGTCCACTGTGGGACTGAGTCAAGAAGAGTTAGACAGCTGCTACTTGGACATCTGTTGTGAAGTTCTTGTGTAATTCAGCCATAAAATCACATCAGGTTTGTCTGAGAGCTCCTTCTGGCCACAACTTTGTTTTGGTTGTTGTCCAGGTGATTCCTGTCATCTAAAAGAGCTACAAACCTTCTTCTTAGGATTTTTTTTGTGATTTTTCCTGCCACTGCTGTTAGGCTATGAAGCCTGTAGATGTTCTTCCATATCACTGTTGTATTCATTACTAAAGGGATTCCCTGCCAAGGGTAGCCCAATATCTGGCCAGTATACCAAAGCCTTTAGGATTTTTATAGATGTCATACATCACACGTATGCTCCTTGCTCAAGATATAGGGCATAAAGGTGATGTACGGACATACATATCTCAGAACTTCTTTGCCGCCAGTCCGAACGCCATCACTGATCGTTGGTCTGAAAGCTCCTTCCTTCTGTACTGGTTACCAAGCCATGTTTCACATAACTACCCCATAGGGGTTTCTTCTTAACTTTTTCTGTTTTAGTTTTGTGAGGTTACATGTTATCCACAAAGGGAAAATGTCAGTGTGGGAGGCAGATCCCCATAAAGATCATCACGAGCAGTGTCGTTTCTGTTTGGTGCTTCTCATGACTATATGCATTGTTATATCTGCCAAGCATCTGTCCCTAACAACCTTCATAGTTGTTATCTCCTCCTTGTCCATTTACCTGGAGAACAGATGTCTTAAATTGTTGGCCCAGGGGACTCTGGTGGAATCTTCCATTCCCGAAGGTCCGCCACCTGCCAAGAAACTCAGGTCTGATTCTTCTGCTGTCCTGCCTCCCCTGGACAGCTCTCTTGAGTCTGATGAAAGCCCAGAGGATCACCCAGTTGTTCGTAGGTAGGTACTAGGCTATCTGCCTGAGGGCATTTTTAAGCCTAGTCAGAGTGTGTCGGCTTTCGCTGCCCCATTGATTAATTAACTAAGCCTCTGTCAAGCAGAGCCAATGAAGTGATCCCAGGGGTGTATGTTCCGTTACCCATCCGCTCGTCAAGGCTTCTCTTGAAGAGTGTTAGTGAGGGGCTCTGCCTAATGTAGATAGGAATTTTGTTTCAAAGCATGGGGGGGTCTCTGTGACAGGAATCTATCCCTCCAGCATGTTCTATTTATTGTTGTGGCGAGGTTTAGCTCACTAGAGTGTGTGGCTCGCAGTGACTTGGATTTCTTTAGGTGGAGCATGTCCATCAATTCTGAGTTGGACATGGCTTTGTAAGTCAGGCAGAGATCACCTCTGAGTAAGCGATATGCCATTGAGTACAGCTGGAGTTTTTTGTTGTGTTGGATTCCCCTGCCGTGACCATGTTGGAGGCTGGCATGGATCTGACTTCTGACCTGTTCTTGGAGGCTGTATAAATGTCTGCTCTGGATATTGAGGGGGGACCTCTGCTGATTATTTCTGAGGGACTGAGGGGGAATACAACAAATACTAGCTTGGGAGGAGATTCTTACTGTGTTGGTTGAGTGCAGACAAGGGTCTGAGCCTCCTTTAGTATTTAGAGCAGATGTCTCTCAAAAGAAAAAAAAAACAAAAAAAAAAAAGCAAGCATATTTTCTGTGCTGCTAAAGATCTCCAGTGTGAAGGGCAGGATTTTACCCAGGAGATATTTAATGCACTGATGGCTTTAAAGCCCTCCCCAATGAGTTTCTTTTCCTGCTCCCCCTTGATCATCTACCCCACTTAAGAAGCCCAGAGAGGAGGAGGACTCAGAAGAGGACTTGGATTCTGCGGAAGAATCTTTGGTGTATTCTCCCTTGGATTATGGTTCTGAAAAGGATGATTCTGTTAGCCCAGATTCTCCCCTGGAAGAAACTTCCTTTGGGGATACTATTTCTCACTTGATGTAATATTTTAAAATGGTCTGTAGTCATTCAAAAGAGGTATTATAAGCTCCTCCAGATGGAGACCCTAAGGCCTCTGCTGTATCTCCAGTCTTGGCTGCCCTTCTGGATACCTTTTCATCAGCCTCTCTGGCCCTGGATGCTCATCCTCCAGCCCCTAAGAAACCTGGTAGATTGTACAAGGTGCCTAATGAGTGTACATTTCTGTACAAATGTCCTCATGTAGTGTCTGTTTCTTCTGATAAAGCCTCCGAAATGTTGCCTTCTACTAAACTGCTTCCTCCGGATAAGGACAATAGAACTGTGGAACAGCTAGGCAAAAAGGTGTATACTGCTGCCACCTTGGTCATTTGGGCTATTAATTACCAGACCCATATGACCAGGTATGTTTTAGCCCTTCTTTCTTAGACTTCCCAAACAATCTCTGACCTCCCTGATTCTGAATGGAAGGCCTCAGCCCTCTCCTTACTGGGCTGTACTTCTCAGGCATGTTGGCACTCTATTAATTGTAGTTATGATGCAACTGATGTCTCCTCTAGGGTTACTGTCTTTGGTTCTGTTTTGAGACATTACTCTTGGCTTCATCTCCAGCCTTTGCCTGATGATATTAACACTAAATTGTTTGATGCTCCTCTGGACAATAGGAACCTGTTTGGTTCTGCTGCTGCTGCTGAGCTTTATACGTCCCTTCAGGATAACGGTAAAGCTTTACATGAACTGAAGCATATTCTTGTGTGTCCTATCCCTGAGCTCCAGAGGAATTATCCATCCAAGTCTGCCTTTGTTCACAGACAGACTCACCCTCATCCCAAAGGTAAGAAGGGTTCTAGGCTGGTTCCTCCTGATAAGTCTTCTCAGACTTCTAATTCTCAAAACCCTCCTTTTCAAGACAAGCCAGGTTCTATATGACTGCTTCTCCTTTTCTTGAGTCAGGTTCCCTTATCCTTTTCTTTCCCTGTCCCTTAAAATTTGGTTAAGGATCACTCTAGACTCATGGGCTCTGTGTGTCATCCATCAGAGCTACTTCATGGTATGGAACTCTGTTCCTCCTTTTCTGGGCATCCCTCGACCTCCTTAGGAACAGCTTTCTTTCTTTCCAGAACTGCATCAGAGCCTTTTGGCACAAGACACCATTTAAGCCGTGCCCCCTTCCCACGTGAGAAAGGAGTTTTATTCAAAATGTTTTTGGTTTCCTGGAAGGCAGGCACCTGGAAAACAATTCTGTACTTTTCTCAGCTCAGTATTTCTCAGCAGGTTCCTTCATTTCAGATGTCCTTTCAAACCCTATTTCCTCTTTTTCTTCCCCAGGCTTTCTTGGTCTCCCTGGAGCTCAAGGATTTCTTATCTTTACATCCCAATTCATCTCTGTCTCGTCCTTGCATTTTCAGATATTTGTGTTGCCCTTTGGCCTTTCTACTGCCCCAAGGGTATTCACCAAATGCCTTCTTCTTGTGATTGCATTTTGCAGGATGACAGGAGTTCATATCTTTTCCTATTTGGATGACCTGCTCATTCAGGCTTCATCCCCAAAGGTCTTGGTTTAGCACCCCAGTATACTGTTTGCATCTTAAAAAGTCTGGGGATTACAATAAACTTCCAGAAATCAGTCCTGATTCCTTCTCAGGATCACGTGTTTCTCAGTCACACGCTCCAGACAGTTCTTATGCTGGCCTCCCTGCCTCCTCCCAAGGCTCTTTTTCTTCTCACCTTTTTTTTCAGTCCCTTCTTCCTCTAGTTTCTATTACAGCCAGGGAATTTTGCAGGGTTCTAGGATTCATAGCTTCCACCATTCCTCTACTACCTGTAGCCAGACTTCATCTGAGAAAACTACAGTGCTTCCTAAAGTCCGTATGGCTCCGACATTGTCATCCAATAGATTTTCTGGTCCCTCTTCTTCTATGCCTCAAACTTGAGCTTCAGTGATGGATTCAGCAGTTTTCTGTCAACCTGGGACTTCCATTTCAGTCCCCAGTCCCCTCTCAGTAACTTTTCTCAGATACCAGGCTCAGACATGGGGTGCCGAGCCTCTTTCAGTTCTGTCAGGGTCCAGGGTCTCCGGCCTCCTCATCAGAAGTCAGACCACATCAACGTAAATGAGATGAGAACTCTCCTTTTTGCCCTCCAGATGTTTCACTCCCTCTTTCTTCCAGGTCCTCTCAAAATCTTCACAGACAGTACCACAGTGATGTGGTGTATTAACAAGTAAGGAGGGCATGGTCCTAACTTCTTTGAAGAGTGTCTCTTTAAGTTTGGAAACTAGTTGTCCAGTATCAAGTGACTCTTCCGGGTATATGCATTCTTTCAGAACAAAATATAGTGGCAGACACTTTGATTAGGTCCAGTACAGAGGATCACAAATGGATGCTTCACAGAGATGTGTTTCTGGATATTTACCATCGGTGAGATACTCTTCAGATAAATCTTTTTGCCTCCCCTTTGAACAGATAAATTCCTCTTTTTTGCACTGGAGTCCCAAGTCCTCTGGCTTGGAAGGTTGAGCCCCTATCTTTTTCTTGAAAGGGAAGTTTCTGTATGCCTTCTTCTAAAGCCAATCCTCCAAAGTCTTCTTGATGGCTCCCTTTTGGCCCAAACAGAACTGTTTCCCCCTTCTTCTTCACTTAGCCAGGGGCAATCACCACAAGTTACCTCACAGGGTGGACCTACTCAGACAAGACAAAGTGATCTCTGATCCATCCTCACTTGTCCACTCTTCAGGTGGCATTGTGGGTGATGGAGTTTTGATCCCTTTTAAGTACCTTTTTTCTGTTTGTCATCTCCTCCTCCTCCCATCCTTCCTTCCCTGGAATTTTGTAGATTCCAGTCTGTTCCTCAAAGATTCAGATCTTACAAGACTTTTACAAACCTTTTTACTGTGGACCACTACTTTTCTTTGTTGTTAATTATTGAATGGGTGATGAGGTATTGTTCATGAATACATCTATAAACTTTCCAGTAGATGTCATTTAGTGAACTAAAAGTGTGAAGATTATGCAATACATTTATCAGCACCTCAGCAGTTTGTACTTTGCATGTACCCCAGCTTTGTATTATTCAATGGCAGGCTACCACTATGTCTTGAAAGGTACATTTAGTACTATTACATGTCCTCAGGTATGTATTCCACAACCGTACATTTCCCAGCACTCGACCTGAACAAGCATGCTAAATCATCTTCTTCTTCTTTCGGCTGCTCCTGTTAGGTGTCGCCACAGCAGATCAACTGTTTCCATTTCTTCCTGTCCTCTACATCTTGCTCTGTCACACCAAACACCTGTATGTCCTCTCTCACCACATCCATAAACCTTATCTTAGACCTTCCTCTTTTCCTGTTACCTAGTAGCTTCATCCTTAGCATCTTTTTCCCAGTATACTCTGCATCCCTCCTCAGCACATGTCCAAACCAACGTAATCTTGCCTCTCTGGCTTTGTCTCCAAACCTTCCAACCTGGGCTTGACCCTCTGATATACTTATTCCTAATCCTGTCCATCCTCGTCACACCCAGTGCAAATCTTAACATCTTCAGCTTTGCCACGTCAAGCTCTGACTCCTGCCTTTTTGTCACTGCCACTGTCTCCAACCCATATAACATAGCTGGTCTCACTACCCTCTTGTAGACCTTCCCTTTCACTCTTGCTGGTACTCGTCTGTCACAAATCACTCCTGACACTCTTCTCCACCCACTCCATCCTGCCTGTACTCTCTTCTTCACCTCTCTTCCACACTCACCATTACTCTGAACTGTTGATCCCAAGTACTTAAACTCATCCACCTTTGCCACCTCTACACCCTGCATTCTCACCATTCCTCTATCCTCCCTTTTATTTACATACATATATTCTGTCTTAGTCCTGCTGACCGTCATTCCTCTTGTCTCTAGAGCATATTTCCACCTCTCCAGCATCTCCTCCACCTGTTCCCTACTCTCACTACAGATCACAATGTCATCTCAAACATCATAGTCCACGGGGACTCCTGTCTGATCTCGTCTGTCAACCTGTCCATCACCATTGCAAATAAGAAAGGGCTCAGAGCTGATCCTTGATGTAATCCCACCTCCACCTTAAACGCATCCATCACTCCCACTGCAGACCTCACCGCTGTCACACTACCCTTGCACATATCCTATACCACTCTTACATACTTCTCTGACACTCCCAACTTCCTCATACAATACCACAACTCCTCTCTAGGCACCCTGTCATATGCTTTCGCTAAATCCACAAAGACACAATGCAACTTCTTCTGACCTTCTCTGTACTTCTCTATCAACACTCTCAGAGCAAACATCGCATCTGTGGTGCTCTTTCCTGGCATGAAACCATACTGCTGATCACTAATCATCACCTCCCTTCTTAACCTAGCTTCCACTACTCTTTCCCATAACTTCATGCTATGACTGATCAGTTTAATCCCTCTGTAGTTACTACAGCTCTGCACATCACCCTTATTCTTAAAAATCGGTACCAAAACACTTTTTCTCCATTCCTCAGGCATCCTCTCACTTTCCAAGATTTCATTAAACAATCTAGTTAAAACCTCCACTGCCATTTCATCTAAACACCTCCATGCTTCCATTCAATTATAAAAACACCATCCCCCGTTTAGTGGACTGTATCCCCACACCCTCCATACTAAACAAGCTAATTACTGGTTTGCCATACCTACAAATGGGGGATCGTTTTATTTATTTATGCATTTATTGACATTTGTTTACTGGAAAAGTTTGACTGGATAATTATATCAATTTTCAGCGGAGGCCTGGAAAGAAAAGCTCCACAAATAAAGCAGAAAATGCATATTCATATGTGAAAACTGACTGTATAGATAAATAATGTGAGGAGAATGAGTGATCTTGATTAACTGCATTTAGAAATTATGACTTTATTAGAAAGATGTAGGTTCTATTGGTTCTATTCCCCTTATATCAACTGTGTTTATCTCCAGTGTGAACACAGCCATTTGTTTCAAGCTGTTGTCTTTTGAATGAGATAGATTCATAGGTAAGTACTAGGCTATCTGCCCGAGGGCATCTATAAGCCTAGCCAGAATGTGTTGAATTCCGCCACCCCCTTAGATTAGTTCCCTGTGCCTCTGTCCAGCAGAGCCACTGCAGTAATCCCCTGGGTAAATTTTCTGTTTCCCATCCACTCATCAAGGTTTCTCTTAAAGAGTGTTAGTGAGGGGCTCTGCCTAATGTAGATTGGAATCCTGTTCTAAGCTGGAACCAAGATGCTTAGCTAAGGTTCCATTTATCATGACTAGTAGTAGTAACTGTGCAGTAAATGTTTTTATGGTACACTTAAGAAATGTGCATCATCTGCTGCCTTGCCCACGTTTCTTTCTTTTAATAAATTAACAGTGAAGAGTATATCTGGTTCATTGCCAGATGGCTTTTATCCATAAGGCCTTCCCCTTCAAAAGGCTAAAAATAGGCAGAATTTTCTAGACTTTCTTCCTGTTGAGATAAAGACAGAGCATTCATTTGCATAGGAATTCTAATGTTAATAGTTTTTTTCTGTGTGGAAGAAGAAGTCACTGTTAATGTACCAGAAGGTATGTTATTTATAGGACTGATGACTTGTTTTCATTAGCTGCCATATACAGGTTAAGCACGAGTTCTAGGCAGTACCAAAGTCAGTGAAATCTAATGGGTTTGCTCTCTCTCCTGCCCTCAGCTTAGCCCACAATCTGTAACTCATCCTAAAAGACCCAAATAGAGTGACATCATGCAAAGACCGTTGATTAAGGACAAATCAAAAGAAAATCCAGGAAGTGAAGATTAATGATTTCTATATGAATCACAGTTGTTATCCAGTAGTTCATAAACTGTTATGTTGTTCTTTATGGGAATATGAACATCTTTCAACTGGTTATTTTAGGAAATAAATTGCTTGTGAGTATTGGAATGTTGCTCATCTATTACAGTAGATTCTGTATTGTTAAATCTATAGTAGCCTGTATTTTTTTATTTGTATGCCTGTTAAATGTTCAGACCATCTCTGCAAAACTTAGCGAGTACCCCATGGACTCTCATAATACTTAGCTGCATTTTTCTGTGTCTGCTTAACAGAATTTAGTTAATGCAGTGAGCTATGCTATCTCCAGGACTGCAGCTGTAACAGGTATGCACAGGTCACACTGTACAGTCTTCCCTTTTATGACATCAATGTTTTGTGTGACTTGCTTGTGATCAGATATGACCCTACAAGTGGTATAAGCACACACTAGAGAAAAAGAGCCACCCTTGACATGCTGTCTCCTTTTTGTGGGGGTAAATCCCACTACGTACCAAATACAAGGAACAGACAGAACACAAGACATTTGTAAGAGGGTGGGATTTGATAAAACATATCTTCTGCAGTAATGATCCTAATAAGGGCCCTGTAATAAGTAATAATAAACATATCAAACTAGTAAGGGCATTCAGGGTTATTGTTTGCAATGCAAGTTCATTCAGAACTGTCATTGTTCTTTATAAAACATGAATATAATTTTGCACTGTTTACTGAAATATGCTGGCACTGAAACAACATTCAGGCTAACATTAAGTCATATATTATGTGAAAACACTGGTGAAACTAGTTTTTCTCATTGAGAAAAAAATGTTCTGAGAGCTTTAATTAAGGTGCTGTCATGTGGTTTTGAGATGTTTACTTCAGGAAGCTGCTACTTGACTTTGTTTTCCAGTCTCTGAAGAGAGTACAGGCGTTATGTGAAATGTATAATTTTCTGTAGTTGAGGTGTACTGCAAATCTGAAAAGACAGGCCTGGATTAGATTTTATGTGAAACTGTAGTAAATAACAATGTGAATCAATTTACTTCAGTAACTGTAGATGAGACTGCAAAAACATGACCCCTATATTTTGCATGTATGCCGTCATAATGGTTGAAATATTAGCAACTATCATGATATACTGTCTTTGGGCCCTGGTTTTTGAAATTATACACTCTATGATAAAACATGAGATTTTGCTGGCTATTTGTTGGGTAGTGATTATGTGAAATGTTTTGCTTGGGCAGGGATTACAGTTTTAGAATAAATATTACTTGTGTAACTTCTGTTGGTTCCCATGATGAGTGAAACTAACCCAAAATATGAAAAACTGTAGGGCAAATTTTGGGTAAGTTGGTTGTTACTTACCTGCAGCTGTAAGTATTATGAAACTCTACTCCTGTTATGAAAGCAACAGGTGGTGATTGTGCGTTCTTTACAGCAACAAGGATCTGCCTCATCCGTTATACTGAGTGACAAACATTACTTTACTGGGTATGAAAGTGTCTGCTGGAGGCTTGGTCCACAGTTGCTGCTGCTGCTGTTCTTAAAGGGTTTTATTTCAGTAAGTCTTATGAATAATTTGCAGTCCATTTTTGTCAGTTAATACTGAATTATCATTCATTCTGTTTGGTTATATATTTAACTGCGGTGGTGGTGCTGTGGTAGCGTTGTCACCTCACAATCAGACGTTGTCCTGTTCGATTCTCAGCTAGAGCATCTTCTGTGTGGAGACATGCGTGAATGGGCATACCTTCGTTGAAGGTTGTGCGTCAGGGCCGGCAACTCGGCACGTAAAAATCTACTGCCAATCATTAGCGGACCGGAGTTCCGCTGTGGCGACACCTAACCAGGAAAAGCCGAAAGACACAACAACAACTGTTTGGTTATATATTTCTGATCACCCCCCCCCCCCAACATCTTTGTCTGTTTACAATTCACATGTTACTCCTTGCATGTCTGTAGTTCATTGCTGTTTCTATACTCACCACTTTTGGCTGGAGGCTTTCCTTTATTTTATCTTTTAAAGCTGGGTTATCTGTCTAATATTATCACTGGAAGATTGAGGAGAAAAATGCCAGACAATATTATTAACCTAGCATATAAAATATGTAGAACACCTCACATATCCTAGCATTTAGTACAAAACTGTAGGGAATAAATATTTGTATAAGCCAAATATTACCAGTGCATATTTGAAAAGATCAGACATAAAGATGCATGTTAATATTAGTTCTAGTTCATCATACATTTCATTATATAAAATACCAAAAAACATCACAGATAGTATCGTCCTAAAAAAAACAAAAGGTCTCATTTAAATCAAGAACATAAACATAACAATTATAGGAATACGGGTTAGCACAGATCTCAAAATCTTTTTCATCCTCCTTAATCAACATGATCTTTATGAGTATTCTACAGTTTCTAGTGGTATTGTTACTAACTACCCTCCTTAATATGTCCCTTTATGAGTACTCTATAGCAGTTTTTAGTGGTATTCTTATTAATTACCTTTCTAAATTAACATGTCGTCCTTTGAGTGCTCTATTATTGTTACTAATGAGCAATAAAGGTGTAAGTGCTCCATTCTGTTGCATACATTTGCTGCTCATACTACATGCTTACTCCTGCTGTATGTCAGATAATGTAAACTATAGTGTATATATTATGTTTGCTGTTTGTATTGACTGTTCCATCCTCCTGTAATACCACTTTTGTAAACTATTGTCAAATGCAAGAATGTCTCTGATAACAAACCATCCATGTCTATTGAAAATGTGGTTAAATTAATTGTAAATGCTGTTTGATAACTTAATATATAACCTTCATGTGTTTGCCATAAAGACTGGGTAGTGGGTCTTGTGTAAGCCCTCCCAGCTGGAAAAAAAACAACCAGCCAACAAATAAATAAATACATAAAGCAAGAAGATCAAAGAATGAGACTGTACAAAAGTGAAGAAGGAAGAAGTCAGGAGCAAAACTGGAAGAATGCAACAGGGAGGGGAGAAACGGTTAAGGAGGAAGGGAAGTCTGAAGGGTAGAGGAAGTGACATCCTCAGGACTGCGCAGCAGTAGCGTTGTCACCTCACAGCAAGAGGTTCTCCAGTTCGATTCCCAGCTGGAGTGCCTTCTATGCGGAGTCTGCATATAGATTCATAGGTTCATACTAGGCTATCTGCCCTAGGGCATTTATAAGCCTAGCCAGAGTGTGTTTGGCTTTCGCCACCCATTTTAAATTAATTTTGCTGTGCCCTTTTTCGAGGTTAGTATACTGTGCCTCTGTCTAACAGTGACACAGAAGTGATACCAGGGGTAAACCTACGATCTCCCATCCACTCATCAAGATTCCTCTTGAAGAGAGTCAATGAGGGACTCTGCCTAACCTAGACGGGGATTTTATTCCAGAGTGAAGGGAGCCTCTGGGTTATGAATCTGTCCCTCCAGCATGTCTTATTTATTTCAGTGCTGAGGTTCAAGTCCCTCGAGCACGTAGCTCGATGGGACTTGGATTTTCTGAGGTGCAGCATGTCCATTAATTCCGGGTTGGACATGGCTTTATACATCAGGCACAGATCGCCTCTGAGCAGGCTGTATGCCACTGAGTAGAGCTGGAGTTTCTTTAACCGGGCAGCATATGGCATCTCTTTGAGCCCTTTGATCCTCTTGGTGAGGTACTTTTGGGGTCTTTCCAGTTTCTGCAGTTGTCTGGTAAGGTACATCCCAAAAGGGGCATTGTACTCAATTATGGGCCTGATGAGGGATGAGTAAAGAGGCACGATGACCTCCCCTGATCTAGATGTGAATCCCTTCATGATTAGGTGGGCTATATAAAATGTTTTTCTAACCACTTTGGCCACGTAGTTGTCAAATGAGAGCTTGCTATCAACTTGGGTCGCCAGGTCCCTAATTACGTCTTCTGTACTTAATGGATTACCACCTATGTGGTAATTTGTGGGCACTTTGTTTTTGCCAAAGGGGGTGACTATACACTTTTTGGCGTTTAGCTTGAGGTCATGGCTCTGGCATCAGTTGTCTGTTTCTATGAGGCCCTTTCGGAGGATGCTTGTGTCGGCTGGAGAGTCGATTATGGCGTCCAGTTTGCAGTCATCTGCGAACTTCGTCAGCCACAGTCCTTCCGTGTTGGTCTGTACCTACGAGAAATATATACCAAACAAGAGAGGTCCCAGGACTGAGCCTTGTGGGATGCCACTTGTAACTGGTTTGGAGTCTGACATGGCTCCAGCAATTCTAACCATGTTGGTTCTGTCCTTGAGCCAGTTTGCAACCCATCTAGTGACATAGGGGTTTATATTTAAGCTGGTGAGCTTATCTATAATGCCCGAGTTGGGTATTGTATCGAAGGCTTTTGCGAGGTCCAGGTAGGCTGTGTGGACCACCTTCCCCTCGTCAATGGCCTTGGTGACTGTTTCAAAGAAATCGACCAGGTTTAAGAGGCAGGATATGCCATTAATAAAGCAAAACTGGGTAGGATCCCGTGTCTGTAGGTCCCCAATATCTTTATTTATGAGGTCCATGATGATCCTTTCCATAGCTTTGCAGACCAAGCTAGTCAGGCTTATGGGGCGATAATTTCCAGGATCTGTTGAGGCACCACCTTTGTGGAGAGGGACCACTGTTGATGTACGCCACTCTTTGGGTACATATCCTGTAGTAAGGCTGAATTTGAACAGTAGTTTTATGTTTGGGTTTAGCTCTTCTTGGAGTTCATGTAGGACGCAGCCTGGGACACCATCTGGTCCCATTGATGCTGTGTTTTTTGCTTTGGAGAGGGCGACTCTTACCTGAGCATCTGAGATGTCAGGGGGGCAGCACTCTGCTGGGATAGATATTTGCCCTTTTGGTAGGGAGGGGGGGAGAAGTTTGCACTGAACCTGTCAGCTAGGATGCTGGCAATGTCTGTGGGTTCGGTGTATTTTTTGTCATTTTGGACTAATTCTGAGCATATCTGGGAATTCCCACCCAGGTTCCTAACATAACTAAAGAAAGCCTTGTGATTATCCTTAGTGTCCTGTGCAATTTTTCTCTTGAAGCTGGCCTTAGACGATTTTATGAGTGCCCGTAGTTTTTTGCTAATACTGATCAGAGATGCCTTCCCTTTTTGGGATTTTGCTCTGTCATGTAGTAGCTTCTTCCTTCTATTGTATAGTTTGTTTATGGCTAGGGTCCACCAGACAGGACGTCTGCCTTTGGAGGATTGGGTCTTGGTTTTATTTGGGATTGCATGATCCATGCATTCCTGAAGGTGTTCATAGACTGCATTTATAAAGGATTCTGCGGTCTGGGTCATATTTTCCACAGGCCTGGGGGCTTTGAAGTATTCCACCTCGGTTTTGAGGAGTGTGAAATTTGCTTTAGAGAAATTTTTCACTGTGGTTTTCTGGGCAGGGGGTGGGTTCGGGATGTGAATATCCAGTGAGATTAGTTTATGGTCTGATCTTACCAGTGAGGAATACACTTCTGGTCTGGAGCATAGTCTCCCCATGTTGGTGATGATCAGGTCCAGTATGTTTTCCCCTCTTGTTGATAGTGGTAACAATTTGTTCCATAGATTTGTGTTTATAAATTCTAGGAACCTTTGGGCTAGGGTGTTGGAGCTAGAGTAATGCTCCCAGTCTATGTTTGGGTAGTTGAAGCCGCCCAATATAATGGTGTTTGGAGAGACCTTCATATTTTCCAGTGTTCTCAGGAAGGTCGAGTGGGGTTCCTGGGTTTCGGAGGGTGGTCTGTAGCAGGCTATAAACTGGAAGGCAGTTTTACCCACTGTTAGTTGCACATGGATAGTCTCTGATGCTTCGTGCTGTGCCACCAACCTGCAGGTGTGGGTATCTTTGACGAATATTGATACTCCCCCTCCTTTTGTGGTTCAGTCCAAGTTTTGGGGCCGAAAAGCATGGTATGAGGTATAACCTGGTAGTGCTGGGGTGCTCTTGGGAGCCTTGAACCAGGTTTCTGTTACTGCACAGATATCGATGTTCTCCATGCTAAGGAGAGTTTCGAGTGTGTGCATCTTGAGGTTTAGACTTCTGGCGTTGAGTAGCAGTACTCTTAGTTTCTTATCCCTTGTGATACCTATGGAGGTGGGTTTGTCTTTTGAGCCTTGCCTAAAAAAGGCACTATGGGGGTAGCAAGAGCCTTTGCCAATATCCGAAAGCCCAGGGGTGACAGGTGCAAACCGTCCCTAGCGAAGCATCGTGGCTTGTCGAGCATGTCATCCCAGGCTGACAGGCATTGGATCCCCTTTCAATGACACCAATACTTAAGCCAATTGTTGAAATTGATCATCTTGGCTATTGTGGCATCATTCTTGGTGAGGATAAGATGCTACTCAAGGTCAGGGTCATACCGGCCTGGGCTACATGCTCAGAGAGCTCCTCTATGTCTCTTTTCATGTAGTCCAGGGAGGTACATCTCAGGTCATTCACACCAGCATGGACAATGACTGAGTCATATTTGTACTTGCCTTGGAGTGACCTGAGTGCTTGTGTTATGTGGCGGATCCTAGCGTCTGACAGGCTGCTCACCGTGACCTTCTCCTTGTTCAGTCTGGTGAGCGGGACGTCAGTGTGCCTGACGATAGAGTCACCTATTACAAGTGTATCAGGTGTGTTGTTTAGCCTTAAGGGCTGTGACTGTTCGGCACACTGGCTTTGTGAGCTGTGTGTTGCACGTGTTTTGTTTTGGGGTAGCGGTTGCTTGGGTGTCTGCTTTGGAAGTCTCTGCTGCTTAGGCAGATTTTTATTTAGAGCCTCCGAGTATGTTTTGTGTGTTTATGTGTTTGGTTTGCTGTCATGGTAGGTCTATGTGAGACTGGAATTGTAGTGAGTGTGGTTTCCTTCTTCTCCTGACTGGTTACGCCAGTACTGAGTTGAGAGAGCTTAGCCTCCAGTTTGGCTATATGGTTGCATCTCTCACATGTGTTGGAATTTGTTGGGAGGAGGAGAGGGTTGTCTGTGCACATGAGGCAGTTGTAACATTGCCTCAAGATTCCCAGATTCACCAGCTGGACCAGAGAGGAGATTGACAACTGACCTTTGGACATGCTAGAATAGTATTGAGAATTCCTTTATAATTGAAAAAAAGGGCCAATGAGGAACAAGGTACTCAAGGGGAGTTTGTGAGGGTGTAGTGCTTTTAATTTTTTTAGTGCTGACTTATATAATTGCTTTAGTGAGCAAGTGCCAGGTAATTTAAATGCATTGTGTTTGCCCAAAATGCAGACCACCACAGTATCACTTATAAGTCCTCTCTGCATTTGTGTGGATTTCCTCCGGGTGCTCTGGTTTCCTCCTACGTTACAAAGACATGAGTCTGGAACATTTCTCCACGGGTCGCCACTGAAAATTGGCTTTGTTCCAAGTCGGACTTTCCCAGTAAATAAATGTTAAATAAAATAAATATGATAGGGAGATAGATGGGTGGATCACTGAATAAAGAGTGCCAGTAGACCGACTAATTATGGGAACAGAAGTGGCTACATAAGGGATAAACGTTTTAGGTGATGTCACTTGGCCAGTCACAGTTATTCTCAAACCAAGCTGTGCCTGGAGCTACAAATGAAGCAGATGTGTAGACCTGTTAATTTCAGTTTTAGGCAAGGAATTTCAGAATACAGAGAGCTATGAGCAAATACTCTACCTCTCTGCTTATTATTGCTTGGTGCTTTATTTAGCAGGTTACTACCACAGTTGATCTTAGGTTTTTGCAATGGTAATATTTAAAGATAAGGAAGATCATAAGAGAGATAATGGAGTAGAGTTACTTATAAGTGATACTGAGGTGAAATATTTTAGGTTTATTGCAAAGTTTCAACCCTCCTAACAAAGGTTTGAGGTAACTCCAGTGTAACCGGCTCCAGGAAGAAATGATGATGAATCTGACTGCTGCATGGTCATTGGTTTCCAGCCTTGTCATTAGACGACTGGTACATTTCTGAAAAGGGTACAAATAAAACACAGTTTTGATGTTAGTAGGACATTGATTTGAATGAACCTAATATGTTGAGTAAGAAAATAATTTAATGTAAAAAGGAAGCCAAGGAGAGGTTTGGTCTTTTTTGTAACTATTAATATATGCTGGTCAGATTTTAGTTTGTTGTCATAACAGTCCCCTGTAGATAACTACCAGGCCAAATAGATTCATTCACCTCAGGATTGCTGGACTTTATGAAAAGCTTGTTTACTTACATTCTTGGGTTTATCCTGTTTGCTAGTGAACAGCATGCGTATAGACATTCTTTCTCAGTGTTGCAGATGACTGTGGTGGTCTGCATTTTGGGCAAGTTAAAGATCTCCACTGTAACTTCATTTGTGAAAGTTATAGATACTAGCAAAATGCCCAGTATAGATACTTACAGAGAGCTAGCAAGACCAAAGAAAGGTTTAGATACCGAGTATATACATTTGATAAATTATTTTCCATCCTAATGGTTCATATCTATCTGCATCTGTCTATAAAATACAATACAACATGACTTTACATACTTCTCTGATTAAAAACCCTCCTTTAATGTTCCACTGTGAATTGTTGAGTTTTAATGGGTCAAAGTTATAGTCACATTAAACCAACCAGTTAAGGCTTTAACCCTATGTAAAAAAACAGCAATTTATTTTCTTTCTTTCTTTCTTTCTTCTTTTATCCATTTCTCTGTGAAGAAATAGCACAAAAAACTTTGAGTCAGTACTGGTACTAGTAGAAATTGTGCCAGCAGTGATAGTGGGAAAACCACATTCGACAAGCTGCAAAATGAAGGGACACTTGAATTCAAACCTCATTTAACATTCATTTAAGGTTGAGGAAGTCCCCCTGCAATTTGGCTTTTCTTTTCTCATGATAGTTCTACCTTTTCCACTCCCTTAAGCCCAACAAATTTCCACAGGCAAAATATCTTCCCCCTCAGTTTTCAATGAACTCAACAGCAGCCCTCAATTGTCAAGAAATTCCCCAAGGAGCTTTTTGCTATGTTGTGTTCCTCCTCTTATGTAACTTTACCTACATTCTTACATGCTATATGTTGGTGCTTCTCCTAACCTCCAGGACCCATCCAAACAGAAGCCACACATTAGCTCTTACCCTTTTCACCCTATCAGCATAGCTATGGTTCTCTAATTATCATATACTCAACTCCCTGATAACCTTTTCCTTGAGATGTTGTCCTCACTCTATCTGTCTGTCTAGCTTTCCTCTTACACCTGCTTCCTGCTGAGTGCCCTCCCCATCTTATCACAAGCCTCCTCACACCACCTGCACCCTCAACATGCAATTTGTTTTCTCATTCCACCTTTGCACCTTTTCTAACCCTTCCAGAGTTCCACCCATTCCATATCTCAGTTTTAGGAGCTCTTCTCCTGTTCCTTTCCTGACAGCTTTCACTGGTATAAAGATCATCTAACACCAATACATCCATAACCTTAAACCACCTCCCTATATGTAGCACTTCTGTTCTTCTCTTCCTAGCCCCACTCATCCTGGCCATCTACTCCCAGGAGATAAAACTTCTAAGGCAGTATCAGCCACATCTGATGAATCTCCTGACCTCAACTTTCCTCCAGTGTTCATCGGTCTCCCACCATATGAATATATTCAACCCTACATCTGCAATACCTCATCTCCTTTGCTGTCTTTGTAATGAATGTATCTGCACATATCCACCACAGGCCATAATGTTCTATACAAGAACCATGCCTCTGTTTTTGCAATGAATGTATCTGCACACCCAGCACAGGCCACAATGTTCTACACAAAAACCACACCTCTGTCTTTGTAATGAATGTATCTGCACATCATGCACAGGCCACCATGCCCCAGTCTTTGTCATGAATGTATCTGCCCACCCAATGTTCTACACAAGAACCATGTCCCTGCCTTTGTAATGAATGTATCTGCAAATTGCACACATGCTACAATGTTCTACACAAGAACCATGCCCCTGCCTTTTAATGAATGTATCTGCACATCGTGCAAGGCCACAATGTACTACACAAGAACCACACCTCTGTCTTTGTAATAAATGTACCTGTACACCATGTGTAGGCCACAATTCTCTACACAAGAACCATGCTTCTGTCTTTGTAATGAATGTATCTGCGCATCATGCACAGGCCACAATGTTCTACACAAGAACCATGCTTCTGTCTTTGTAATGACTGTATCTGAGCATTGTGCACAGGCCACAATGTTCTACACAAGAACCATGTCCCTGCCTTTGTAATGAATGTATCTGCAAATTGCACTCAGGCTACAATGTTCTACACAAGAACCATGCCCCTGCCTTTGTAATGAATGTATCTGCACATCGTGCAAGGCCACAATGTACTACACAAGAACCACACCTCTGTCTTTGTAATAAATGTACCTGTACACCATGTGTAGGCCACAATGTTCTACACAAGAACCATGCTTCTGTCTTTGTAATGACTGTATCTGAGCATTGTGCACAGGCCACAATGTTCTACACAAGAACCACGCATCTGTCTTTGCAGTGAATGTATCTACATATCGTGTACAGGCCACAGTGTTCTACAGAAGAACCATGCCTCTGTCTTTGTAATAAATGTATCTGCACACCCAGCACAGGCTACAGTGTTCTACGTAAGAACCACGCCTCTGTCTTTGTAACAAATGTACCTGTACATCATGTGTAGGCCACAATGTTCTACACAAGAACCATGCTTCTGTCTTTGTAATGAATGTATCTGCGCATCGTGCACAGTCCACAATGTTCTGCACAAGAACCATGCTTCTGCCTTTGTAATGCATGTATCTGCACATTGTGCAAGGCTACAATGCTCGCTCTACAAAAGAACCATGCCTCTGTCTTTGTAATGAATGTATTTGCACACACAGCACACGCCACAATGTTCTACACAAGAACCATGCCTCTGTCTTTGTAATAAATGTACCTGTACATCATGTGTAGGCCACAATGTTCTACACAAAAATCATGCTTCTGTCTTTGTAATGAATGTATCTGCGCATCATGCACAGGCCACAATGTTCTACAGAAAACCATGCCTCTGTCTTTGCAATGAATGTATCTGCACACCCAGCACAGGCTACAGTGTTCTACGCAAGAACCATGTCCCTGCCTTTGTAATGAATGTATCTGCACTTCGTGCAAGGCTACAATGTTCTACACAAGAACCATGCCTCTGTCTTTGTAATGAATGTATCTGCACACCCAGCACAGGCCACAATGTTCAACACAAGAACCACGCCTCTGTCTTTGTAATAAATGTACCTGTACATCATGTGTAGGCTATAATGTTCTACACAAGAACCATGTCCCTGCTTTTGTAATGAATGTATCTGCACATCGTGCAAGGCTACAATACTCGCTCTACAAA